>NC_022021.1:49211763-49222356 GCF_000317375.1 Microtus ochrogaster
AGACAATACACACACATACACACACAAAGAGAGAGATAGACAAAAAGACAGACACATACAGACACACACACACAAAGACAGATAGACACATACACACATGCACACACGTACACACAGAGACATAGATAGTCACACACAGATACAGAAACGGGGGGATCTACTGAAAGGTCTGGAGGCAGAGAACTGATGGAGAGGAGGAGAACCTCTGCAGGTGGCTAGATTCTAAGGCGCAGAGAGTGGGAGTCACAGGCTCACAGCGTCCCGACAGTACAGCAGCAGGGATGAACTAAATTGAAAAAAGTGAGGGGCCATAGAGGTGAGGCACATGACCCGGTCTGGATGATGGATAGATGACAGTTCCAGCCGGCTGCTTAGCAACAGAACCATGCTAAGTGACACCCTGGGACCATCGAGAGCTCTCTGCCTGTCAGTTCCTGGCATGTGTGGGATGGCCTGATGACAAGTTGATGAGACTGTAGCGTCATGGTGGCAGGTGTTTTGATGGAGTATGGGGCGCTAAACCTCTCCTCAGTCTGGTATCTGGTAAGCTCTTGGTCTCATTTGGTCTTGGTATGTTCGTGTGCCCATATGGTCCCATCTACTTTGGTAAGTTTATAGGCGCTACATTTGTGTGGGGGAACAGGTTTTTCATCCATCCATGCCTCCCGAATGGTGCTGGACGTGTTCATGTGCCTGTGTAATCCACCATGGCAGAATGGCATTCCTGCATTCACACTTAACTCAGAGACAAGTGCTGGTGGAAAAGAGAAGCCACCTCAGAGAATGTCTGGCCGAGAGTCACCGCTTCACACAGTAGGTGGTAACTTAGCAGGTGATGGCCTGTTCTCCAAGTCCTTTGCTGTACTTCGGATCTGCTCTTTTAGTGACAGGGGAACTTTGGGTAATTCTGATGAAATAAAACAAAAATTAAGTTCCTCTCGGTTGCGGAAGTTTGCTAGTGTGAGCCACTTGAAGCTGAGGAGGAGGCCTCCACCTTCAGGTGAGGGCTACTGTTACTGCGAGATCGTGGGTGCACTGGCCATAGCTCCCACCCTCAGGTCTGCGTTCATCCCTGGACAAAGCATGGAACTCATTTTGAGGAGGTAATGAGCCTTTCAGGAGACCTCCTTGTGGTTCAGCAATGTGTTGATGCTCCGGGGGAGGTAGCTTGGCAACAGATGAACACTTCTCTCCCTAGGTCTGGAGCCTTTGAAAACAGATGATATCAAAACATTATAAATCTAAACATTTGCATAGCAAATAACAATGCTGGCTTACATTAAATTAAACTGTGTGGTAAATAGCTCTATCGACCTAACGTGCCTTTCAGGATTCCTGCAAGATGGAGACTTTCTCTCCAACAGAAGAGGAGACAGAAAGTTGGGCTGGGGCTCCACACAGCAGAGGCTGCTGTCCAGGCGGTCCCTGAGCTCAGATGAAGGAGGGCAGACTTCCAGTCCATTAACAGCTTTTACAACTGTACTGAGAAAGACAAACAGCTTCAAAGACAAATGGGTGAAGATCTGAATAGTAATTTCAGAGAAGTGTAAGCCTAAATGATTCATAAACATATGAAAAGATCAAATTCGCTGAAATCAGTAGGATGCAAATTAACCTACGCAGGACCGCCCCTAGAGGCTGCGAAGCAGAGTCAAAGCAAGAACTTATTGCTTGGAGGGGCACATTAGAGAGAGAAGGCGAGAAGGAGGGGCTTGGCCAGCTCCTGGGCGCGTGCACAGAGCTGCTGGCCTCTGTAAAGCTGCCACAGGGTCACAGATGGCTCAGCTGGTAAGGGTGCTTGCTGCCATGCTTACGGATGTGAGTCTGATCCCAGGGATGCACTGTAGAATAAAAGAACCAATTCCCACCCAAGAACCTTGCAGCCAGAGAGGAGAGAAGGGTTGTGGATTGCTCCCTCTCTGGCTAGATGTCCCTCCCTGATCTCCAAGTGCTTGTCTGTCTGCAATGGCTCAGCTTGAAGAATAAACCCCGGGCAGTCTTTCACGGTCTGATATTGGTTTTCAGTATGAATGTTACATTCCTATTGAAGAAGAACTTGAGCCTGGTTACCAAGATGTCTCCTCTCCCCCTAACCATCTGGGATAACTAGGATAGTAAAATCCCTACTTTCTGTCTCCTGGGTTGCTCAACAGGCTTAGCTGAAGTCTCTGTTGGCCCTTGGACCATTCATAAAGGGCCAGCTGGAAGGGGCCTGGGCAGGTGACAGTGAATGTACCTGTCATACCTCCATATGCATATAGTGTTCTCTTCGGTAACATGTCAGATTGTAACTACTGCATGGTCTCACTCGCTGTGAACAGTTGGGAGCAGCTTTGTCCAAATATACATGCAGACATAATTATGCCTCCTTTAGCTGGACCAGTGGAACTGTGATTCTTCTAAGGCCCTGGTATATGTGTTGAGTTAAAGATGTCCAACTGACCTGCTAGTCTCTCTGTTGGAAGTGACCAGACTACCCAGGGACCCCTGTTAGTATTAGCCCCAGAGAGCTCTTGTTATCCCTCCCCCAGGACTGCCTCTCTTCTGTGTTGTGCTGACAGGCAGCTGAGAGGGGAGTCATGTAAATCCGGGGCAGATGGAAGATGGGGAGTCCAGACAGCATGGGGCAGGATAAAGGGGCCCTGTGCAAAGTGCGGGCTGCACTTTGTGTAGGGCTACTGCTATGGACACAGCTTTGTTTCATTCTCCTCTAAAACCAAATAGAACCTTATTGCTTTTTAGATAAAGGAGGAAACTAGCTGCCTTCAAATATTCTTTGGCTCCCCATTGGGGGGACTGTGCGATTTGCATTTTAGATGTAAATTCATGTAAATCAGCACTTATTTTCAGATAAAATCCATGGAGAACTCTCGGGAGTTACTCTCTAATGCCAAGGAGCATTTGATCCCCATATAATTTCTTAACATATGGATTAAGCCTGCAATAAAGATGGTGCTGTCGTGATTGAGCATGAAGACAATTGACCCTGTCGTAGGACCAGGAAGATGTAATCACAGAGCTTTTCCCCACATTTGAGTCACAGCCAGGCTATGTGTGGCAGCTCACTCAGGTGTCTGAGGTGGGGATCGCCCTGTCCATCCTCTCCCTGGTCAGTTGCACCATAGTTAGCCAGCAGGCCAAAGAAAACACTTTAGTGCTGGACAGTTTCTTGCCAGCTGAAGCTTTTGGCTTCAGTAAGTTGAGGGAGTGCTGTGATGTCTACCCAGAGGTAGAATTTCAACCTAGCTGGCTCCTGCGGAGCAGAGGGAAGGAGTGGATAGTCTGGTCATTGATAACACGTGGTTATAAGACATAGCGGGTGTTAACTCTTACGGAACCTTCAGAAAGCAGAAGGGAAAGGGATGCTTCTGAGAGCCGAAGTAGATAGGGCTTCTGAAGACAGCAGCTTAAGGATGCAAAGTGACATTGCATGGAGTGAGTGTCAGGAAAACAAGAGCATCCTTGGGAAAACAAAAACAAAAACCATTCACCCCCAGGTCGGCTATGGCTGTGGACCCATGATAAGGAAGCTCCTTTTACAGAGCTTCATGGTATCTGAACAGGATGCTGGTGAACAGAGGCCCCATCCTCTATGGTTTGGATGTTCTGTTTCGAACTCTTGCTGATGTGTGTTTAACTGCCCCTGGTATAGCAGGAGATGGCAGACCTTTGTAAGATGATGAAGCTGGGGGAGCCCTGCAGGAGGGGGTATTGATAAGGCAGCCCCTCTTTCTTCTCTCCATGCAGAATCTTCTACCAGGTTTTGACACCAACAGGTCCGCAGCCTGTACAGACGCTATTCTTTGACTCCTCAGCCTCTACAGCTGTTAAGCAAACACAGCTACTGCTTGTCAATTACCCAATTTGTGGCATTCCATCACGTAAGCAGAAAATGGACCAAGTGAAAACACACCCTACACAGTGGGAGGAAAACGTTTCTAGCTACACGTCTCACTGAGCATTAATATCTAAAATCTATAAAAGCTGAAGAGCTCAAAAACCAACAAATCCAGCAACTTAACCAATAAGTTTGCCAATGGAATGAACAGATAATTATTTAAAGATGAAATACACATGGCCAGTGGCCAATAAATTTTAAAGTGTTCAGCCTCACTAGCTATCAGGAAAATGCAAATTAAAATAACATTGAGATTCTATGTCATCCCAGTGAGAATGGCAGTCATTAAGAAAGCAAATAACATTAAATGCTGGCAAGGATGTGGAGAAATGCGAGCTCTTCTGTACTGCTGGTAGGGATGCAAAGTATCCAGTCACCAAGGAAATCAGCAGAGAAGCCCTCAAAAAACTAAAAGCAGAGCTATTCTGTGACCCAGCTCAGCACCACTGGGTCTGCAGCAGTCCAGGTAGGTGGACCACAGGGACGCTGCACACTGGTGTGCACTGCAGCCCCATGCATGATAGATAAGCTATGGAACCAACTAGGTGTCTGTCAACACAGGAATGGATAAAAGATGCACCACAGACACGCAACAGAATTTTATTCAGCCATAGAGAATGGCGCAATAGTTTTGCTTACAGAAAATAATGGATGCAATTTGAAGTTATCATATTGAACAAATTAAGCCAGACACAGGAAGACAAACACCGCATTTTCACTCACTTCTTGTTATATTTATTAATTTGTGTAAATAATTATGTATCTAGGGTGTGAAAGTGGAGGTAAAATGGTGAGAAGATTGTGGAAGTGGGAGGAGGAGGGAGTGGAGAATGTAAGTACAATCTGTGGCTATATTGAAATGTCTTTATGGACCTCAGTACCATGTGCAGCAAATATACACCAACTAAAAAGAAAGATGAACAATCACCATTTAATAGGCAAAATGTGGGCAGAGACATAGAGTTAAGAAAGGTCAGAGGAGCTGAGCATAGCAGCACACACCTGTAATCCAGCACTCAGGATGCAGAGGCAAGCGGTTTAAGCCAGCATAATCGACATAGAGAGTTCTAGAACAGCTAGGGCTATGTAGAAAGATGGGGGGGGGGTTAGGAAGTGGGCTGAGAGGTAGTGGTGAAGAGTCCTTGCTACTCAGTGCCTCAGAAGACTAGAGTTTGGTCCCCAGAACACACACAACATACACCACATAGTTTACAATTACGGTAACACCAGCTCTACAAGATTCAACAACTGCCAGTCTCTACAGGCGTCTTCATTAATGTTCATATACCCTCTTATAGACAAACACACCACACACACCACACATATACATACATACATACACATCACAAACAATACACACATCACACTTACATACACGTGCACACACCACACACACACATCACACACATATGCACACACATATAACACTCACATACATACACTCATACACACACATGCACCACACACAAACAAACCAACTAAATAAATCTTAAAAAAAAAGACAGTCAGAGAAAATCCTTACTGGGCCACATTACACAGTTTCCTGTCCTTGGAGCACATTTTCCCAAGAATACACTGAGGCATTGTTTGAATGATGCTGACAACAACTGGGGTTATTTTCCTCTTGCAACCTTTAATCCAAATAAATTCAAAACAAAATAAAAAAACTAGTTTTAAGAGGGAGCGTGTTTCTCTCTGGCGTTGTTCTTTACCTCTTTTCTTCTGTGCCAGGCGATTTGAGGAGAGAGAGGTGAAAGGAGAAGTTTGCTCTGTCGAGGTCTGGCTGACGCCCTAGGGTGGGACGGCAAAGGCTTGGATAGAGCCTGTTGGACGCAGACAGCATCCCTCAGGCTGAGAGAGACATGGACAAGGGAGGATAGGAGCAGGTGGAGGTTCAATTAGCAGCAGGAACCGCTCATTAGGGGGAGGGGAGGGGTTCGCTGGTCTGTGAGGCTGAGGAGGCAGACCCCTTAGAGAAAAAAGATGAGCGAATTAGCAGGGATTGGCATTAAAATGCAGACAGAAAGACTTTATCTAAAGCTCCATGCGTATTCCCCTAATGAGAGACCAATAAATGAGTGGTCCCACCAGAGAGTTCACAAATGGAGGGAAGGGGCAATTTGAGCAGAGAGGTGTCTACGAGAGCATTGTGTGTCCTGCAGTGCCTGGAAAGCTGTGGAGGAGGAGGTGGGGGTGGGAAATGGCTTTCCTCTGCTCATACAAGAGCGATTCTCGAGAATAAAGGGGGCTGTGCCATGGAGGAGGGCGACCAGATGTCCCTTCTGCATGGTGATGCTGAGACAAAAGGCGGTGAGCTCAGAGACAGGAGTGGGAGTGGAGATAGATGGGGCTGGGGACCGGGACAGACCAGGGCCAGGTGGAGATTGGGGACCAGATGCACTGTCCCTGCTTTGACTGGCCTCAGCTTGAGACTATTGTACATCCTGCCTGGCATTCTCTTCTCAGTTAAAGAGGGCTCTCTGTCATCACTGGGCCTTCCTCCACGGCTGTGCAGGGCTGGAGGGCAGGATGAACCTTGGAAGTCAGAGGCAGCAAGACTCCGAGGAAGTGCAATTACAACATCAGGGATCTGGCCCTCACAGCGACAGGGACAGGGACAGGGACAGGGACAGGGACAGGGACAGGGATGGGGCAGGGCAGGGTGGGGAGTCATCTGGGATGGTTCTACCATTCTCCTTATTACAGTCGTGGGTTGGTGGCATCTCTGACACACCCTCTTCCCTGTTCCTCTTCTGTCCCTTCATCTGGTCTTTCTCTCTGGCTCCTAGCCACTCCCTAGTAACTGCGATGGTGAAAGACTTCCAAAGTAGCAGACACAGACATCTGTGACCTGGACATTCTAGTTACATTACTACATTACTACATTAGGACTAGTATTTCGTATGTGTGCAAAGCAGGGATGCTGCCCGTCTGATGCTGAGAAGCTGTCTTCTCCTGACGGCTCTGATTAGCAAAGACCATCCTGGGCTCTGGGTGCCTGTCAGTTTCTCTCGTCCTAACACTCCGTGTTTTAGAGCAATCTAAGAGATAAAACCTCTCTTCTTGAACTTTCGCTGAGGTTGGGCAGAGAGTAAACATGCCGTGGTTTCTCTCCTCTACCCTCTTATAAATCCACCTGCCCACTTGGTCCTAACGTGACCAGACTTGGCAATGAGTTTTCTCAGCAGTTATCAGTGGTGGCCATGCTTGCTCAGTAGAGCGGACGGGAACAATCAAGAGGTCAGTGGAGAGCCTGTGCCATTAGACTGTGGGAGCTGTACCTGGCGACCAGAAGCATCTTTGACTTGAGCTCATTTGGCGTATGTTCACAGACTGATTGTAACAGTCGCGGATGCTGTGGTGTCGGGGGTGAGATGATGTGGTGTGAGGCAATCCAGTGGACATTGCCGCCTCCTCCACATCTCAAAGCTAGTGTGAGCGCTTACCAAGTTCGTTCAGGAAAAATGATCAGGGCAATGATTTTAACTCAGAATTAATTTGCATATCATAAAACTGATCCCCTAAAATTATATATTTTAATATTTTTTAGCACATTGGGAAAGCGGTTCAAGTACAGACAATTTTTATCATTCCGAAGAGAAATGTACACTGCGGGAGGCATGGTCCTCTCCCCGCTCCAAGCTCCCGGCAACCGTTAGTATACTGTCAGCATTAACTGACTTGTCCTGGACAGACGCGCTGTTTAGATGCAGTCACGTAGTGTTCTCTGTTCAAACTGAGTGGCTCAATGCTATATGTGGTTCAAATGGAGTCACGTGACACGTTTGTTAACTAGTGTTTTACTTAGCACAGTTCTCTGATCTCTTGTGCTGAGTCATGCGTCAGGTTTTCTGTGACTTCATAATGCCGTCCTATGGCAGTCTTGGTGAGCCTCCACGATGTTGGGCTGGGTCTTCCTTCCTTTCCCTTTTCTCTCTTCTGTCTCTTCCTCTCAGAGCTGGCCAGAGCCTAAGTGTTCCTCCTCTGGCACTTCAGGTTTCCCCCCTCTTTCTGTCAAGCTCCCCTCCACCGTGCAGCTGCTAGTCCACCTTGTGGCTGACCTCACGCTGGAATAATTCGAGTGGCATGGCTTTTCCCCTTCCCTGCTCATTTTCCTCTTCTGAGCAGCTGCCAAGATGCCAGGAATTACAGCTCGTGTTTGTGGTGGCTTTTAAATTATAATGAAATTTCTCTGGGCTTCCAAAAATAAAAATAATATCGTAGTCTATGGATGCAGTGCATTTGGTTATCTCTAGATTTATGGGTAGATATTTAGACACTTGGGTCATTTCTACTGTTTGACTGTTGTAAATGTTCATGTGTGTCTGTGTGCATGCACACACATGTGCATGTATGTTTGTATGTATGTATGTACACATTTCCTGTGAATATGCTTCAGTTTTTTTTTTTAAGGTACACAGCAATTTCTGTTCAGAAGGCCTTCACAAAGCTTATCATAGAGGGATACCATTTGCCACATTTAGCTATTTGAGTAACACTTTTTCCTCAGTTAACAGGCCCTTAGAGCCATTCTAAATGAGTGTCAAATGTAGCTCTGATTTGTAATTCGTTGATTACCAATGATATTACACATCCTGTGTGTGTGTCTGTGTGCATGTGCGTGTTTGTGTGTGTGCCTGTGTGTGTATTTGTGTGCATGCACACCTGATAAATCTTTTTCAGAGAAATACTTATCTGCCTCATTTCCCTTCTTCTTAATTTGGCTATTTGCCTTTTTATTGTTGAATTTAAAATGCCCCATAGATTTAGCAGGGATATAAGACTTATAATGGATCTATGATTTCCAGAACTTTCCAACACTGCATAGGCTATCTTTTGACTTCCCATGTAACACTGTTGATGAAGAAAGTTTGAATCTTTACTGAAAGCTTTGGGGAATTTTTCTAGAAAGGCTTACATCAGTGTTTATGAACTCGGCTTCCTTACCAAACCCCTAAGGAGACACATTAAATTAATTAAATGAGTTAAATTAAATATTAAGGAATAGATTGTGTTGACTGAGCTGGAGAGGTCCACAAACTGTGATCATATGGAAGATTCTTTTCCTTCAAGGATTAGCTCTCCTCCAGGGATGGCGCTGCCCTCTCACTTGGGGACTGGGTCAGGCTTCCACTTTTGCTCTTTACCTAACGCCTAACAAGAGTGCCGATGCAGAAGACGACCTGAGCTGCCTGATGTGGGTCCAGTCTACTCCTATACCTGAGAACGTGCTCCATCCCAGAGCCTGACCACAGTCAGCCTGGCCTTGGGAGCTGCTTTCCCATGAAAGCTTCACAAACAGAAGGAAGCTGAGGTGGAGGTTCCGCCTCCCTCACCCAGTATGAATGAGTGGCTCTGATCATTCCTAACATACTGATTGACTTACCCAATTTACCACTTAATTACACGGTATGGGCTTGCACGGCTTTGTCTCCATCTGCCCACTGTACCTGATTGCATCTTCACCCAGTGCGTGTCACTCGGACTTGTTAATCCTGCCATATTGATGCAAATCGCAGCTCTGCCTGCTTCACTTTCGGGGTCTATGCTGCACCCAATACGACTGGGTCTAGTTCTTCAATACGAGATGATGTGCATGCTTTGTTACAGCAGCTACTCCGTGCTGTGTGTTACTACTGGCTGATGTAGATGCCATTTATAGGGTCAAGAGTACCCGACAGCTGCCTCTTACAGGATGACATACTGGTGAAAGGGATTTCAAATACCTGGGCGCTTAGATTGGAATCAAGATGGAGAACATCCTCCTTAGACAGGAACAGGTAGACCTGGAGGCCTCCAGTTTAGAAAGACAAAGCAGAGGTGAGGACCAGCCAGCCACACACGTCGTCAGACATGTGAATTCCAGAGAGCTGCAGGCATGACATCAGGTGGGTGGTGATGAAGAGGAGACAGAATGGTATGAAGCCAGCTGAGATGCAGTGTTCTGGCCGAAAACGACGGCATGCCAGTGTGGGAGCTGCTGTTTGTGCTAGGAAGTGAGATTTCGGGACATCGTCTGCTTCAAGTGAGTGCCTAAAACATCATGACCAGAAGGTGCTGTGAGAAATCACCACAACCAAAGCAATTTATAGGAGGGAGGGTTTAAGGGTTTATCTGGATTGGCCAGTCTAGGGGTTGAGTCCGCCATGGAAGCGAGTGGCAGAAGGTTAGAACTTACATCCTCAGACACCAGTATGAAGCAGAGAAGGCAGACTAAAAGTGTCAGGAGTCTTTAAACTGCCCAGGTCTGCCTCTGGTGTCAAGACAACACACAGCAATAGCTGAGGAGCCAGTGTTCAAATGCCAGAGACGATGTAGGACCTTTCTCATTTAAACCACCACAGCTGGGGAGATGGTTCAGTGGGAAAGAACACTTGCTGTGCACAAACACGAAAGCCTAGGTTTGCATCTCAGCATCCACGCCCCGAGCTGGGCTTGTCTCCCCACACATCTGTAACACAAACCAGGGCAAGTGGGAAAGCTAGAGTTCACTTCCCATCTCTCTGGTCTAGCCGGAAAGCATTGAATTCCAGATTCCATGTGAGGCTTTATCTCAAGAGAATAAGATAGAGAGATGTTCTAGCCTCTGTAGGTCCAGTTACCCTCAAATGTGTCCATACACAACACATGCGGGTGCGTGCACACACACACACACACACACACACACACACACACACACACACACACACACACAC
>NC_022021.1:49222456-49239558 GCF_000317375.1 Microtus ochrogaster
GAGAGAGAGAGAGAGAGAGAGAGAGAGAGAGAGAGAGAGAGAGAGAGAGAGATGGGTTCGGAGTTCAGTGGATTCTTTTCTGATGCTCAATTCATTCTGGGATCCTGGAGAAAACGGTGTGTGGTCTGACAAGATCCGTTTGGATAGTTTCACTCAAAAATCTCTTTTAAGAGAGAAGCTTGCAGATACATGTAACTCCAGGCCATGCTCCTGTGTTCTGTGAGATTTCAAAGCTCCTTGTCAACCACATTACAACTCCACTTCCCTCTGATCTCCCTGAATACCATGAACAAACCTGTGAACCTTTACCACCGACAGCCATTCTCAGAAACTAGGTGTGATGGGATTTGGAAGCTATTTAGGACATGACACTCATCTTGTTTCCTTTGTCTGTCCCTCTCTGTGTTTCTGTCCTCCTCTGTTCCCATTAACTATTCTCTGGTGGAATCTCCATTACTGAGCATTTTGCTTGCTCTTCCTCCGTGTCTTCTTTCGTGTATGGAGAGGGTGGTTGGATGTGCCGGTAGGAGACAGGACAGAGTTAACCACTCCCATACTTACTGTCGAGAGCCTCAGGAGAACTTGTGACTTTCATTGCTGCTACAAACAGGCCTGGTTACTGGATCCAGTAACAGGTGTCTACAAAGGGGTCTGGTATCCAAGGAGTGTTCTCCAAGGTCAGGCATGGAAAAGTCTCTATTGGCTATGGATCAGGCTTGAGGAAAGGCTGCATTCCTTTTTTCAATTGGAATCACCATGTCATGGGTCCCATGAGTGACACCTAAAGGTAAGGCACGGCTGGAACAGTTCTGGAAAATCTAGAGCTTAGCCAATGCTGGTTTCATCCATGAGGCCCTTCAGCAGCTTATGATCAATGCCAGGTTACCAGCAAAGAGGTGGACTTGAGCAGCCTGCAGTGAGCTCCCAAGGGAAATGATAGGCACCTCTTACCACCACCATGAGCAGCAATGAGGATTTGGACAGAGTTGTTTTGGCGCACCCACGTGGGGTTTCCCTGTAGAGAACCTAGGAAATCTGAACCATTTTAGAAGAATCGTAAAGTGTTCAGATTCCTAGGAATCTTTAAGCCTTTCTTTCTCAGCACCCAGAGGCTTCAGAAATAGACGATATCTTTTACTAAATAGGACCATTTGATGCTTCACACTGACTCATGTGCCCAAGACTTAAAAATACAAGAGAGTGTGCATGATCCCCACCCCAGGAGAACATAACCTGTGTTCTGGCTTTTATACCTGTTTTTTTTTTTTCCTCACTGGGTAAGATACATCTTCAAGTGACCTACTGAGAACAGAAGCTATCTGTTGCTAGGTGACAGAGATGCAGTCAGGTTAGGGTAGCAGCTGAAATGACTGTTTCCAAGAACCCATGACTTTTTGTTTGTGTGTGAATTTTTTCTGCTGATTGCCCAGAGAACTGAGCATAGCCAGATCAGGTCAAGGATAACCTGTCCTATGGTACAAAGCACTTTCTTCCTAGCGCGCATAAAATGGATGTAGGGTATAATTACGGCTTGTGTTCTACGGCTTCTTCCCTTTCATCAGCTTTGCTTTTGTGTCGATAGAACCAACTTCTGTACATCCCCATTTTCAAAAGCACATATTATCTTCCACCGGACAGGGGGAGGCGGACGGGAGACTAATGGTCTCAAGTGCTACCGTAATTCGACATTACTTGGACATCTTAGTAATTTCTTTGGCAACAAATATCTTAATTACGGTGTTCTCTGTCCACATGGGGAGGAAGCTGAGTGCTTTTGGATTGCTTCTCGAAACGTTAACTCAGAGGGAGACGTGTGCTCAGCAGTGAGGTGGATGAGCACAAGATATGAAAACCCAGAAGAAAGGTATTTTTAAAATGGACGTCATGAACCACCATTTCTTTGAGCATCGCCAAAGTCAGTGCTTAGAGGAACTGACAGCATGTCTGCTCTTCATTCAGTTATGACTTACTATCTATTATGTGGGAAATCCCTTGCTAAGTGCCACGAGTTGTCATGAGGTAATCGATCCGCTCGCTTTGACCACAAACAGCACCCCACCTAGTGAGTTAAGACTAAAATATACACGAGGGTGCTGCAACCGGTTGGCCAGAACTATTTCGTTCCATGAGATCATTCTGTCAGCAGCGGCCACATGGGCTGGCAGCTTGGGTGAGAAGGGTTGCGTGCTCATGAGGTAGAGCTAGATGTCAAATTTCCATTTTTTCTAATATGTCTTAATGGCATTCAAAAACCTCCCTATTAAGTTATTGCATCGTTTTAATTATTTCATCATGACTTGCTATCATGGTTAAAAGTTTTCATTTTTGCTTTGTAGCATTTTTGCTGTCGTGTAAAATGAGTCTCTTTTCTACATTTTTGCTCATACAGATTTAAAATTTACTGAATTATTTTGTAAGTCCTACTCAGTTATGTATGGATGTTTTTCTATGCAAAGCTTATTCCTCAAAAGACCATATCACCTCCCTTTCACACAAGTCATTTTAGCCTTTTCCCCCACTGTGGTGGTTTGAATAGGGATGGCCACCATAGCCTCATGTGTTTGAATGGATGGCCCGTAGGAGTGACATATTAGGAGATATGGTCCTTTTGGAGTAGGTGTGGCTTTGTTGGAGGAAGTGAGTCATTAGGGGTGGGCTTTGAGGTCTTAAATGCTCAAGCTACCCCTAGTGTGGCTCTCTCTCTCTCTCTCTCTCTCTCTCTCTCTCTCTCTCTCTCTCTCTCTCTGTCTTCCTACTGCCTATGGATCAAGATGTAGAACTCTCAGCTCCTTCTTCAGCACCGTCTGCCTGCATGACACCTTGTTTCTTGCTATGATAATAATGAACTAAACCTCTGAACTGTAAGCCAGCCCCAACTAAATATTTTCCTTTTTAGAGTTGCAGTGGCCATGGTTTCTCTTCACAGCAATAAAACCCTAACTAAGACACCCCTCTCGCCACTCCTTCCTTCCTTGACAGGGTGTTGTGACACTGTAGACCAGGCTGCCTGACCTGGAGGTAAGAGCCCCTGAATGCTGGAGCTGTGAGCTGTGTGCCTCCTTACCTGGTTCTCTGAGTCTAGCCATCTTTCCATTATGCCATTGGCTCTGTTATGTCAGGCTGACTTCATGTGTTAATACAACATCGAAAGGCACATGTGATATAAGGGTATGTGAAATTGTTCCTCAATTCAAAACAGGTTTCACTTGCTACCCAACTGACATATTTGCTGCTGATTTTATTAAGGGGAGATTTTATTATTTTGGTAGGTATTGAGGCTAGGGTTTTGTGCTTTTGAGATAATCACTGTCACTGAGGTGAGATCTGCGCTGGCACTGTTTTCTTGTAGATGGTGTTGGTCAGACTGCAAAAAGTGCCAATATCCCCAATTTATTAAGCTGTCTATAATTTTTTATCATGGAAATTCCACCAAATGACATATCCATAGCTATGACTTTCCTATTTTTCTCTTCATACTTTGAATTGCACCAATAAGCTTTTACTGTGAACCCAGCCTCCCATGGTGACCCCAGATTTAACAGACTCAGTTTGTTCATCATCTGGTGTATGTCTTGCTCATCATATTTCCATCTGATATTATCACTGCATATTATAGGAAAATCCTGTTAAATGAGTTCTAATTGGTCTCAATAATGAAAATCTGGAGCTTGCTATCAGGGTAAATGCTGAAAGATCAAAGGCACAAAAGAACAAGTCACAACCAACTCTTACCTTGCTAACTCCTCAGCCGAAAAAGGAGCCGAACCACTGTCTCCTCCCGCCTTATCTTCCTCTCTCGGCTCAGCCATATGACTTCCTATCTGTCTGTACAGTCCTCCAACCTGTGGTTAACTAGTGGCTAGCTCCACCCTCTGATCTTCAGGAAAGCTTTATTTGTTGGAGTACAAACAAGATATAACCACACAATCCTGTTGACCCTGAAGTGCTGGGTACCTGGGTTTAGATGTTTCATTGTGCTTCGTGGAGTGTTAGTCAAGCTCTCTCTGTATCCATTTTTTTTTCCTCAGAACTTCTTTTTTATTATCAATAACAATTTTTATCTTCCTCATTTGCAAGTTATATTCATTTCTACTTTTATTATTTTTCCTAGCAATGATAGCAAGGTTACTTCTAAAACAGTTCAATCCTTTTATCCTTTCTGCTAACGAAGATCTTTATAACATTTGAACTCGTATTAATCTTGCTTTTATGATTAGTGTAGCTTCAACTGGCTTGTTTTAATCTCAAAATACATCTAAACTTTTACAGTGCAAATTTCAGTTGGATTTATGCATAGATTCCATTTTCCTGGCTTTTATTTTCCTTTGAATGGACACATTCTTCTCTCTCTGACCTATAGGCTTAGGAATATTTTTTAGGTTACTATTGTAAGGACTCAATAGTTTTGCTGTGTGAAAGATTTAATTGAGGTTTTATCTTTCAAGGTATCTTCAATGGGTACAGGTTTTTTTTTCCCCCTTCCCATACTCCTCATCCTTATGGAAGGTGTTGATTGTTTGGCTTAATGGTCACTGTAAAGAACCCCCATGCCTATGTTACCCCACATCACACAGTGCACACACGCACATACGGAAAGGGGGGGGGGCTATTTTCCCTGGATACTGTTATGATTTCTGTCTTAAGCTTGTCTCCCTCTGCTCTGTCTCTCCCAGAATCAAACACAGGGTCTTTGGGTAAGTCTTATTGTTCTGCTTAAAACGACAAAACAGACTTGGAGAATTGAGAGAGGTGTCCCCAGGGGTGAGGAGTAAGAGAGAAGGGCAACAGAGACTCAGCATCAGGGCCAGGTGCTGAGAGAATAAACAATGTGTCAGAAGCAAAATGCAGAGCTGGGGGTGGGGGACACACCATGGAGAGTCAGAAGCTGTACAGAGTTTTATGTAAATTACTTTCTTAAAAATGTCTCCAGTCTTAAAGCACAAGTCTTAAAACAGAGAGCTCAATAGCAGGGATTTCTAACATTAACTCTTGTCATCTATAACTGCAGAGAGGGAGAGAGGCTCTGAAATAATGAGCCGGAACCATGAGATCACAATTGCTGTGTGGAAATTTCCTGAAATTAGAACGGAGTGTTGAGCTTCAGTTTCTTCGCAGGATTTGAACACATTGTGAAATTTACTGTGAAAAGGAGATCAAACAAATGAAGTCAGATTTTTTTCTCCTCCCTGGATGGGATGTAATATATGAAATAGTCACCTTAAAACTTTAAGAAGTATTAATCTCCTCGAAGCCTTTTAAGAATGTGAATAATGGAAAGCGAGTTTCATTCCAGCGGCTTAACTCCCCGCTAATTAATGACGCTTGCAGACATGGACGTGGGTGAGGTATAGCGCCCATCGATTTCAGGGATGGAGGCAAGGC
This sequence comes from Microtus ochrogaster, assembly GCF_000317375.1. Lineage (NCBI taxonomy): Eukaryota > Metazoa > Chordata > Mammalia > Rodentia > Cricetidae > Microtus > Microtus ochrogaster. The sequence goes on from NC_022021.1 coordinate 49,227,839, forward strand.
AGTGGAAGAGCCTCCCCAAGGAGCGATTACAATATATTGATGCGTGTGATGCGTCCGGTGCTCTTTACCGGAGCAGATGCATCCCCCGCTTCTCCTATTGGCATTCTGACACGCCTTATTTGTCTGTACTCTTCTGATGAACTGCTGCCATGGTCTGAACATCGTCCCCTCTGCAATTCCAGTGTTAGTGATCAGAGTTTTGAGGGGTGTTCCTAGAGGCGACTGAGTCACTAGGGCTCCTTCCTTACAGACCGCTCTTGTGAGAGAACTTGGCAGGAGTTTAACCCTTGACCTTGCTTGCGGAAGGGCACAGCCTCCCTACCTCAGCAGGACTCTGAGAGCCTCCACCAAGATCAGAAACACGCTCTTGTTCTTTGCAGATAATGTTGTTTTAGCTGCCCAAGCGGACAAAGACAATTGGCTTATTTCTCAGAGCAGGAAGGAGGCTCAATGAACCTGTCATGTTTCCTCCCCCCGACTCTCTGTAAGTCTTCATTCTCCTGTCTCCCGCCGGAGTCTGAGATGAAAGCACACCGAAAGCTCAGGTCTCACGTGGACCTCATTTCCTGGCTTTGGGGAGCACCTGTGTGGTCATTTTAGCCTTCCAACCAGAGGCCCTTTCTCCACACTCTTCCTAGGCCTGCTGATTCCGCCCCAAATGGCACCAGCTGTGACAAAAGGTACCAACCCCAGAACTCAGAACTGAGCTAAAACTAACAGTGTGTGTCAACTACAGTCCATCAGGCAGGAAATGATAAGCCTTATGGGAAAAAGTATGTCTACAGTGTGAGCCACCCTCCCCACTCTGGGCTAGCAGAAGGACACACACACATTCTCTTTCTGTTTGTATGTGTATATGTATGTATATGATGTGTGTGTGTATATATATGTGTGTGTGTGTGTGTATGTACAAGCATATGATGTATCTCTCTCTCTGTCTCTGTCTCTCTCCCTCTGTCTGTCTGTCTGTCTGTCTGTCTGTCTCTCTCTCTCTCTCTCTCTCTCTCTCTCTCTGTGTGTGTGTGTGTGTGTGTGTGTGTGTGTGTGTGTGTATGTGTATGGGTATGTATGTATGTGTCCACCACGAGCCTAACTTATCTGGCTGCTTTGTAGTCAGACATTTCATTCACATGGGACTTGACACTTTTTTGGATGAAAAGAAACAACCCATTTGGTGTTAGGTGTTCAGGAGCTCCCCTTGAGAGTTATAATGATGGTTGCCCAGTCTGAAACCCATAGCAGACTCAGAAGATTTGGAGGACTGAGCCCGCAAGAACCCATAATTCTCTTCATTGTAGCCTTTGATTGCATAAAGGGTCCTAAGGATGGTTTCTCTAACATCTAGAAAATGGCTTGACTCTCATCTGTCTGAACTGTTGGCTGTTATTTCAAAATGAAATCCACCCCACAAAGGCTCATGTGTTTGAACACTTGGTCCCCAGTTGGTGGTACTTTTTGGAAGGTTGTGGGACCTTTAGGAGGTGAAGTACATCACTGGGGGGTGAACTTTGAAGGCATACAGTCTGGCCCCATTTTTCCACTCTCTCTTTGCTTTCTGTGTATGGTGGAAAAGTGCTCATTCTGATGACCAAGATGGTCTCATGTTCCTCCTGCCATGCCTTCTCCAATATGATGGCTCCCTTTGGACTTGTTAGCTAAAAGAAACCCCTTCTCATCTAAGTTTCTTCTTGTTGAGGCCTCCTATGACAGCAACAGAAGAGCAGCTAATACCCTACAGGAATGAAATGAGTGTGTTGCCCCCATTTGCTGTACAGAGAGCTTCTTTGATGAGGGGTGGGAACTACAATGGCCTGTGCTTACAAGGAGAAGGCTTCGGATGTAGTAAAGAATTATGCTGGTCTGGCAATGTGGTGGTAAGTAGATTCTCTTCTAAGACTTATGACATCCCTAGTTGCAGGTAGCTGACTAGGTTTCTAGTACCCAGCATGTACTTTCCTCCTGTGCGTGTGTCTTGAAGCTTCTTTCAAGGGAAAGTATCTTGGTTCGCAGCTGATCTCAGAGGAGCACAGGTAGAGCCAAATCCCGCTTGCTCATTGCTGACTCAGAGTCTTCTAAGCTGAGGAGTTGCTTGTTCAGTGACGGATTTCTATAGAATCGCATTCCTTTGGCTTCAGCTTAGCCAAAGGTTCTGCAAAGCAAGTATCCGCTTTGTTACTTCTTCCCTGCTGGGTTATTTCTCTAGGGGGCGCTAGTGAGACACTGCCGGGCTGCTACAAAGGAAGGTTTGGCCTTGGCTTTGCTTTCCAAAGTTGTGACCCCTCCACCAATTCAGAGCCTGCTATTTCCAGTCTCCTCCAACCAGCACCCGCGCAGGCACCAAGCGACAGCACCCGGCCTCAGAGACTCGTGCGTCCCTTCAAAGTCCTAGGCCCGAACTCTCCATCTCACCTACCCCTGTGCAAGCTGGAATGTCAGCCCCTCCTCTGGTTCTGGAAGAGACTCCAGAAGGGACAATCCCTGTCCACGAAGATGCAACCTGAAAGAGAGGAAATGCCTGTTGTTTTAAAGTAATGTTATCCTAGCTGGGCGTGGCGGCTTATGCCGTTAGTCCCAGAGCTCCAGAGGCTGAGGCATATGAATCGCTGAGTTTGACACCAACCTGGTCTACAGAGTGAGTTTCAAGATATTCATGACTACAGAGAAACCCTGTCTCCGGTGGGGGTGGAAAGAAAAGAAAGAAAAATTTAAAAAATTAAAAATGCTGTTATCCTTTGTTATACTAACCTAACATATATTGGAGAAACACCCCACAGAGTGATTGTGACAGAGCGGGGCACCCTGTCTGGGACCTGACATGTAGAAACTCAGTGTAAGACGGAACAATTCTCACCGCTGTTTCTACTGTTATGGCTGTGCCCCGTGTGGTCCTTAATTCAGCTGTTGGCGAGTCTCCAACAGCAGGAACGAGTAACGAAGGGTCATCAGGTGGTTGCTGCTTAATTTTCTTCCAGCCAATGGACCTCTGCCAGATCCATAGCACCCAGCTCCATTTCAGTGGGGCACCGGGAGGAGCTGTGACATGGACGGCCTAGCTGACGTTCCTCTTCTGCGCAGATCTGCTTTCCCGGTCCTCCAATGGTGGTCTCAGCTGAGCGTGCCTGCACAGCTCTGTCTAGCGTCAAGGCCCCAATGAATCTGCTCTCTGTGGCTTTCGGGTCTCCGCCAAGCTTTGCACTTGAGTTTTACAGGCATAGTTCGCCTATGTATCGGGTCAGTGTGAGAGACAATGGACTCTATACAGTTCTGGTTTTAAGTGATTACGGGTTCGTCTAAAAATAATTCAGCTCATTTAGATCATCAGGATGCAAAGATCGTTGACTTCTGTCGCACTGCCCCCCCCCCCCCCCCGTAATGGAAGCACTGCAATTTCTACTTAATAAACATAGTGGGTCCTTAGGCTGTGGTTCCTGCCTTATTAAGTGTTATGGTTCCCATGTGTAAACCTGCCTAGGGAGTGTCTAATAAGAACACACTATTCATCAATATAAGACCCTGTGACCCAAGGTCTCTTGATTCGCCTCATTTGTAAAAAAAAGAAAAGAAAAGATGATATTCTATCTACCTGGACTCATGGAGTCCTTTGTCAATAATGGAAGAAATTCTATTCTAGATGCAAATAATGACTCTGTTCCTTCGTTTGCTCTGTTTTAAAGATGCATTAAAAGTAATTTGTGATGCGAACAAGGATTTGAGCAGCTTAGAGCTTCAGCTCGGCTTCCTAATGAAACGACTGCTCTCTCCTGCACATCCTGTGCTCATTTACATGGCGATTCACAGGTACAATATCAGCGCATAGCTGCTCAGTCAGTACCACAATTGGCGTCCTTCAGGAAGGCTCGTGGGTGTTCGCTCCTCACCGTGCAGAGGGGCTATTGAGTGAAAGCCACAGGATGACCCAATTATCTTAGCCTGGGGAAAGAAAAGGAACCTCGAATGTTCTTGTGTAGTGAGTTAGAGATGGGTAAGCATCAGGAGTATGGCCCCTGACTTGTTTAGTAAAATGCGTTTTAAATATTAGCCTAGAGGGATTCCAGGGAAATGGATTCACTTTAAATAGACACTAATTGAAGGGCGATTTTATGATGAAATACGTGAGTTCGGCGGTGCCCCTAGAAGACCCTGTGTTTTATCAGCCATGGCAGCACCTATGCATTTAAAAGGATATGGCATGAGGGGGAGTGGAGCAGGCCCTGAGTGTCTGAAGTCCTCCGTGAAAGTGGATTGACATGGGCGCCACGGAGTCAAGGCTCCAATGCCTCCACTCCACGGAAATGACAAAGTGTCCCCCACGTGCTGCTGAGAGAGTTGGCAAAGCCTTCCTTTGGTCCCTGTGTGGATGGTGACTGTGAAAGACCCCCAGAATGGGGAGACTCCCACTCAAGTCTCAGGATAACAACTCCCCCCCCCCCAAGAACTCAGGAGAGACGGTCCTTGCTGCAATCACATGAGGTTTATTGACAGGAACCAGAGCGCTGGAGCCGAAACTCATTTCCTAAGCAAGGGTAGAGGAGTTCGACCCCGAGTAGCTGGGAGAGGGGGGTATATAGGGGAAGAAACCACAACCCAAAGGGGGCAGGGAGGGCATCATTGGAAAATTTCGAAAATACCTGTGATAATCACAAGGGGGTAACTCCGTTTCTCAAGATTATTCTCAAGATTATAATCTAACTTTATGGTCAGCTAGTTCCTGGAACAGAGTCACTGAACCAGCTAATCTAGATTTTTGGCTCTACTCTTCCTGGTCCTTCAACAGTATGCAGAAGTTGCCCAGCTTCTCCTCCCCAGATGTTTAGTGCTGAATGACAGCTTCCCTACAGACATTGCTCCTACAGAGGTTTACGCAAATCCTTTGCCTTATTTATCTGTTTGCAATAGCCCTACCTCCCTGTTCTGATGTGTGTAACAAACACACTGAGCTTCAAGATGCCAAGGCTTCTCTATGGGAGAGCCCAGAACACCCTACCCCAGCTTTCCTGTATATGTGTCTATTTGTCTGTTCTTTCCTCTTTCCTTTGTTACCACCAGAGAGAATTCTGGGCCCTAAGTGATGCCAGGGCATGGCAGTATATGTGTGTGTGTGTGTGTGTGTGTGTGTGTAACTTTTACAACCCCTCCCCATCATAATCCACAGTTGTTGTGGGTTCTTCTGCACTGTCTGGGGTTCAGATGCCCAGAGTTGGTGGATAAGAAAGGAGAGGCTGGGTCTATGTGCAGGGTCTTCCACTCTTTGGCTGTGTGACCTTGGAGGTGTCAACATCTCTTGCAGCTTCCTCTACAAAATTGTGTGGTTTTAGGTCTATTAATGGCTGTGTGCCCATGACTTTCTTATATATTTGGCCTCTTGTATACAAAGGTCACTTGTGTCTGCTGTTGGATTAAATGCTAAGTGCATCTCCACTCTAAACAGCCAATGCATGGAGCAGCAGGAATCCACAGCTCCTGTAGCATTAAATTAGCCCAGGAGGCTGCTGTCCATTTGGCAGTAATGGCCAGGACGCAGGTCCCAGAGGACCCTCAGCTCACATTTGCTAAGCTAGGCATGGCTGGTGGCCATTGACAAGCTCGTTAATCATCTGTCCCATGCCTGCTCTTTTTAGACCTCCTTCGGGACAGACTGTATTCTTCTCTTGTTCCTCTGCTGCTGCAAGTGCGTAAGTAATCATAAAAATGAATTTTTATTGCCCTCATTTGAGCCCAGGAGTGACATTTTTCCAGGTTGCACAGGAGGGTCACATGATTCTGTTGGGCTTCGTTTCCTGGCGAGAGGCAGTGGATCTTTTATGAGGAAGAAGCAGTTGAGAAAGGCAGAGAATCCTAAGACAGAATTAACTTCACTGTTCAGTCACAGGAATGCCTGCGCTGCATATTCAGGAAAAAAATTTAGCAGGCTCAATAATAATGTAGAAGCTTCTTAAAATATACACCTATATGAAAGAAATATAAATGAAGCCACCAAATAATGGGGGTGACAATACTAGACTTTTTTGGGGGGTTTTCTGACACCAAGTGCCCCAAATGGGTTACATATTAAATAATTGGCCAAAGGGGCCCTTTGGAAACTTTCAGATAATTCAAATTGTTGCCAAAACCCTTGGATGTTTTCTCAAAATTGGTCATAAGGTCCTACTGCAGAAGACAATAACTATAAATCTCATTAAACCCAGGAAAGACAAGCTGGTGCCTACGTAGGAACTTTACACCCACTGACTAACATTTACGTACTGGAAGGTTCTGTGGACACTACTAGAGGAGAAGGACAACACCAACCCAGCTACAAACCCTGAGATCTACAGTGATGGCCTGCCTGCAAGATACACAGCTGCCATAGTGGCATGAAGCCGTCAGAGTAACCAACCCCTATTTGATTGGATTAAAGACCCTCGCCAAGCAATGGAACCCGTGCCTGGTATTGCTTGAGTGGCCAAAAACCTGAGACTGGATAAGTCATGGATCAGGGGAAACCCAAGTACTATTATTCTGTTAAAGTAGCAAGAAAATGACTCCTACTGACATTCTGCTGCACCCATAGATCAGAGCCTCATTCAGCCATCACCGGAGAAGCTTCGTCTTGTATCCAGAACATCTTCTTGATAAGATATTCCTAGGCTTGCTTCTTCTCAAGCCTTCTCAAACTCCTTTGCCATGTAGCTAACTTATGAAAAATTTTAATCATATACTGTCTTTTTTTAACTACATAAATCATTTCCACTGAAGCGTTTTAAACGGGAACTTTATATTCTACTGATGATTTCATGTACTGATAGCTTACTATACCCATGAAATTTACCTTCTCTCATTAATAATCATTGGTTTGGGCCATTATTTCCATCAAGTTCAGTCTTAGAAGTCTAATTTAATGGAAAAGTATAGAATACTTTGCAAGTTATTCATAGACAAGCTGCAGCCATGTGCAAGTTTTTGCTGCTGATAATTTTTCTTACAAAATAATAAAAGAGCAATGATTTAAAGTAGGATGAAATTAATTTTGTGAGGACATTTTAAAACTTAAATCAAAGAAAATTATTAGCATTTCCTCTCATATATGACACAATTTTATTATTAACTAGATTTACATCCTTTTTTTACTATAGTCCATCATACTCTTTGAACTATATCTGGAAAAGGAAACAAAATATACAATATCATTTCAAGCTCTGGAGAAATAAATCTAACACAATGAATGCAAGAACTATGTAACAAAATATTCCCCAAAGGTAGCTACAAAGCATTAAGGAAGATCTCATAGAAAGAGATGAAACTAGGCACATAGAGTAAGGGATCCAGTGGTCAGGATAACCTCCTTGTACATGTTTTATAAAATGTGTATACAAAGTTTTGACAGGATCCTCAGGAGCAGAGGCTCACACATTAACTCCAGCTCCTGGAGGGTAAGGCAAGATTGCTGTAGTTCAAATGCAACTTCAGCTACATGTGGATTCCAGGGCGATGGGAGCCACACAGTGAGATTCCCACAGTGCCTAACACAACACAACAAAGATAGAGGGCTATATACGTAACAGAATATATGTAACTTGGGGTTTTTATTGAAATTGTATAAAATTAGGCCATTTTGGGGAGTACTGATGCTATTCTATATAGAGACTTCTAATTCATTGTTATTTAATTTAAAAGAAAGATTTCAGCAGAAATTTTGTAGTTTTTTCTGTAGAGGTTTTATGCTTTATTTCTTTTTTAAATGATGGAGGTGGGTCTTGTATTTATCTGTTGCTTTCATTGGTTAATTAATAAAGAAAACTGCTTGGCCCTAATAGGACAGAAAATTAGGTAGGTGGAGTAGACAGAACAGAATTCTGGGAGAAAGAAGCTGAGTCAGTGAGTCGCCGTGATTCTCCCACTCCAGACAACCGCAGGTTAAGATCTTCCCTGGTAAGCCACCTCGTGGGCTACACAGATTATTAGAAATGGGTTAGACCAATATGTAAGAGCTAGCCAATAAGAGGCTGGAACTAACGGGCCAGGCAGTGTTTAAAAGAATACAATTTCCATATAATTATTTTGGGTATACAGCTAGCTGGCGGCCGGGAGCTGGGGTGGCAGGGAAGCGGCCCGCTGCTCCTCGCTACATTTAAAATTGCTTTTATTGAGCTATACCTTTTTCTCAACTTCCCTCCCCTCTTCCCCCTCTAATTCTACCCTCTCCCATGACCCCCATGCTCCCAATTTACTCAGGAGATCTTGTCTTTTACTCCTCCTATGTAAATCTATGTATGTCTCTCATAGGGTCCTCTTTGTTGTCTAGGTTCTCTGGGATTGGGGACTGTAGACTGTTTTTTCTTTGCTTTATGTCTAGAAGCCACTTATGAGTGATGCTCAATCATACTACAAGGACATGTGCTCAACCATGTTTATAGTAGCATTATTTGTCATAGCCAGAATCTGGAAACAGCCTAGATGCCCCTCAACCCAAGAATGGATAGAGAAAATGTGGTACATTTACACAATGGAGTACTACACAGCAGTAAAAAAATAATGACATCTTGAAATTTGCAGACAAATGGATGGATCTGGAAAAAACTATTGAGTGAGGTAACCCAGACTCAGAAAGACAAAATATGTGTAGAAATTTTGCTATCATGTTTCTGTAACTGCCATAAATATCTCCTAAAACTTTTACCATGTATTCCTCCTTACCATTTAGCAAGCTTGTTAAATGTGTTTATTTATTTTAATACTTTTACCAAAATAATTTTAGTTTGATTATACAAAACATAATCATTGAATAATGAACCGATGTCTATTTAATCTTCATTCTTCATATTTGAATTTTCTTTTGTTTGTTTACCTATGTCAAATTGCATCATCATCTTCAGTCGCTCTGGTGAGTGTCTTGGTGCCTGTGAATGTCCTTGTCCTTTTTGCTGGCCTGTGGACACAGCTCTTAGGACCTTGCTATAGAGTGCGTGTGAGCTGAGGGTTGTTAGGGAAACCCTTGATCAAATCAAGGATATGATCTATAGTTCCAGAATTCTATCAGTTTTGTCCCAAAGATCTCATTGGCTGTAACAAATACTGATCTACCACTACTGTGACAGAAATATAACTTCTACCTCCATTCTGATCCTTGTACAATGCAAGGATTCTGTTTTCTCAGTTGGACTCGATCCAATGAGTCTAAATGGTGCGACAAGTTGTTAAGGCTCTAGACGGCACTCTTGCTTGCCTATAGATGAATTTAGTTATAGATGATCCTACTTAGTTACAGATTATCTTATTTGGTTATAGATTATCTTACTTGGTTATAGATTATCTTACTTGATGATAGGATATCTTAGTTACAGATTATCTAACTTGGTTATAGATTATCTTACTTGATTATAGGTTATTTTATTGGTTATAGATTATCTTACTTGGTTATAGATTATCTTACTTGATTATAGGTTATCTTATTGGTTACAGATTACCTTACTTGGTTATAGATTATCTTACTTGATTATAGGTTATCTTATTGGTTACAGATTACCTTACTTGGTTACAGGTTATCTTACTTGGTTATAGATGATCTCAGTTATAGATTATCTTACTTAATTATGAATTATCATACTTGGTTATAGATTATCTTACTTGCTTACAGGTCATTTTACTTGGTTAGATGACCTAAATTATAGATTATCTTAGTTGGTTATAGATGATCTTAGTTAGAGATTATCTTAGTTAGTTATTGATTATATTGCTTAGTGGCTGAGATCTTAGTTGCCAATTACCTTACTTGGTTGCTAATGTCATAATTCGGACTTCTGTATTTATGAAAAGAGGAAGTGAAATTGTCCTTTGTTTCACTCCCTATCAACTTTGGTATCAGTGTAGAATTGGGTCCTTCAAACAGTTAAGTTTGATCTCTCTTCCTTATTATTTCCTGGAAGGGTTTGTAAAAAAATTCTTGGTGTTTATTTCTTGAGTGCTTGAAAGAATTAATCAACAAAGACTATGCAAAGCTGGAGATTTATTTAGTATATATAAAAATCTTTAGATTTTCTGTTTCTTCTATTCTAGTTTTTTTTTGCTTTTGGCAGTACTGTTCTTAAGAATTTACACGTCATCTCAGTTTGGAGATGCATCTCAGTGTGTGGATTATTTAGTGCATTTCTCCTTTACTGTATGTGCATCTTCATGGTCAGCACCAATATCATTTCTGACTTAACATTTATATATTTTTTCTTTTCTTTTTCCTTCCTTCCTTCCTTCTTTCCTTCTCCTTCTACTTTCTCCTCTTCTTCCTCCCCATCTTCCCCCTCCCCTTGCCTTCTTTTTCTTCCTCCCTTCTTCTCTTCCCACCTTTAGATATTCTTTCCAGAAATTTAATTTTATTTTTTTTTACCCTTTTATTGAAAGTTGTTTTCCTCACATCGTATATCCTGACATGGTTCTCCTCCCTCTGCTCCTCCCACTCCCCAGCCTTCTCTGTCCAGATCATGCTGTCTGCCTCTCATTAGGAAACAAGCAGACTTCTAAGAGATAAAAATATAACTAATAAAACATAATACAATTAATATAGAGTAATGTAATATAAAAGATAAAACAAAGACCCTAACACATCAGAATTAGACAAAGCAAGCAAACCGAAGGAAAAGAGCCCAGGAGCAGGCTCGAGAAACAGTCTTTCCATGAAAAAAATTGCTTGGATATCTCTGTAGAAAGAAAGTCAGACCTTGCAGGAGGATGGATTTTAGTGGATTAAAGTTGAACTGTGAAAAGAAACAACTTTCAGAAAACACAAGGGAAAACGCTCTGGTTCTTAAAGGCCTAAGCTTTCTCTGCACAGCAGCAGTACTGACCATTCCATAAGAGACCAATACACACTGTGAATTAAGACTGAAATTCATGCTCACAAAAATCACAGATGACCACAGATGGAAGACAAAATCTATAAGAGCCATATGTAAAACAACTTATAATTGAAAAGCAAACTCCTTTGGGTATTGGGGGTGGGGACATGGTTATAGGAACTTTGATGTCTGGTCTTTGAACAGCTTCCAAAAGTTTTGGTGTCTGTGTTCCTAAATCCCAGGTGTAAACCCAAGAGAAGTGGAGTCCCAAGTGCACAGGAGATGTACAAAGCCATTTCTCACAGTAGCCAAACGAGCAACCCAGCTGTCTGTCCTCAGCTGACTAGGCCAGTTGGAGCATATCCACACAGTGCAATCTGATGATGTGGCAGGATTCTCTAAGAGCAATGGACACACGGCATGACACATGCCAGAAAAGGGGTATGCACACTGCAGGGGTTGAGTTTTTAATTATTAAACACCAGTTGCTTGAATACATCTATGTTAATTAAAAAAGAAGTTAAACATCTTACCAGCTAAGAGGGCAAGGTCATTGCATCCAGCCATGCACCTGCACTGTAATTTAGGTGTGATTCCTCTCCATTTACCCTCTGTGTGCCTAGTGGACCTCCAGGGCTCAGCTCAGGCAGCATCTCCTTTAAAGCTTGCCTCCTGCTCCTTCTCTCAGTTCTTGCTCTTCCTTCATGGTGTCAGAAGGAAATGGCTTAGCTGACGTCACCTCAGCCGTCCTGTCTTAGTCTGCAGTTGTGAAGCTGGGGGCTGGGATTTCTGACATCTCTCTGGGAGGAAATGGGGTGCCCAGAGGAGGAAGTGGAGTGCAAGAAGAGGAAGTGAGGTGCACACAGGAGGAAGTGGGGTGCACAGAGGAGGAAGTGAAGTGCATAGAGGAGGGAA
>NC_022021.1:49239958-49251571 GCF_000317375.1 Microtus ochrogaster
AGGAGGAAGTGGGGTGCACAGAGGAGGAAGTGGAGTGCAAGAAGAGGAAGTGAGGTGCACACAGGAGGAAGTGGGGTGCACAGAAGAGGGAATGGGGTACACAGAGGAGGAAGTGAAGTGGGATATTTTACTCTTTTTGCTTTTTGGGGTCCCACCACCCAGATTCCAAATAAATCACGCACAGAGGCTTATTCTTAGTTACAAATGCCTGGCCTTAGCTTGACTTGTTTCTTGCCAGCTTTTCTTAATTTAAATTATCCCATCTACCTTTTCCCTCTGGGCTTTTATCATTCTTCTGTTTATCTTACTTTCCTTCTTACTCTGTGGCTGGCTGCACGGCTAGGTAGCTGGTCCCTGGAGTCCTCCTCTCCTTGTTTTCTTGCTCCTGGTCGCTCTCCTCCCAGATTTCGCCTTCTATTTATCCTCTCTGCCCACCAGCCCTGCCTATCCTTGCTCCTGTGTCACTATTGGCCGTTCATTTCTTTATTAGGACCATCAGGTGTGTTAGACAGGCACAGTAATTAACACAGATTCACAGAGTTAAACAAATGCAGCGGAAACAAAAGTCACACACCTAAAAATAATATTCCCCAACAGGAAGTGGGATGCACAGAGGAGGAAGTGGAGTACATGGAGGAGGAAGTGGGGTGCACAGAGGAGGAAGTGGGGGCATAGAGGAGGAATTGGAATGCATAAGGAGGAAGTGAGGTGCACAGAGGAGGAAGTGGAGTACATGGAGGAGGAAGTGAGGTGCACAGAGGAGGAAGTGGATAGGAGACAGAAGTGACTGGTGCACCAAGGTTTGAGATGTGCACAAACTGAGAAACACGGGGAAGAAGAGTCAGAAGAAAGAGGCCACTATAAAAATAATAAATTTAGGTTTCCTCGGTGGCACTTGGATTGGACACAGGATATTCTGCAGGCAAAGCTAATAAACTACAACTACAACTCACAAAAGTCCACTTACCACAGCATTTCAAACACGCACACATACACACATGGGGGTTCAGTCTGTTAGACTTGTAAAACACAATTCTATTATTTTACTTTCATCTCTCACATTTATCTTTAGCCTCAAGATTTCATCTATAACTACAATTGTTTCAGTTTTAGCCATTCATAGAGGAGTGATTAGGTGTTCTGTTTAAGTTTTTGTTTGATGCTTTCTTCATCTGAGCTCCGGCGAGGGTAGGAATCCATGTAGTCCATGTTGGTGAGTGCCAGGCTTCTTGGACCCCAAACTAAAGTCAGGGACCAGGCTTTCTGCTAGTGTCTATATGTCTCGATGGTCCTATATTGAAATGACAACATTATTAACTTTTTTTGCACCTACAAGCAGGGGGAGAGGGTACTTCCCGTATGAAGCTCCCCCTGTTTCTTCTCTCCATGACCAAGTTCCTGTGCACCCAACTTCTAGGTTGAGCACACTCAGATGCTCCCCAGATTTTGCAGCAAGCATTTGGTGCATAGCTTGACAGCACCCAAAACTAATTTTAAACATCCTTGTCCCTGCCCATGTCTGCTGAGATAAACGCCACTTTAACATTTCACGTGCGGCGGATGTCACTAAGTGCGCGCTCATTTGAGTTCAGAAAGGCACATGTTAGAGTCAGAAAGGTGAAGGTCTGGGCACTGAAAGCAACATCAGAATCCCTGAAGTGGTTGTAAGGCAAGCAAGTCACCTCCTACTCTCACTTCTCACTGGAAAAGGAAGTGCCCTCCATTGTCCTTTAAACCCAGATTCATGTTTCTCTCGGGCATTCTGGGTTCTGATATCTTGGGTCTCACGCCACATTTTATCCATCTCTCCTCACACCACATAGCATCCGCTCTTCTGTGCACAAAACTTTCTGACTTAGCTGTTCCCAGCTAAGGACCAGGAGCTGCAGGCTCTTCGCATCCAATGTCTGACACAGCACACGTGTGTGTTATAGTTTTGTCTCCCTGCCTCCTACTTACCCTGCTCCGTTTGTTTCTGTTAATTGCTATGCATACCACCCAGCTTTGAGACTTCTCTTTCGCACATGCCTCCCCGCAGGGAAAGGTACTCCTGCAGGGCTGTTAATTTTCGGTGTGTGACTCCGGAGGGATTTGTCTAACTCAGGGAGGGTGACTAAGAGCCTCTATCAGGTCTTCTGGGCTCCGTAGGATGTTCCCTCCAGTCAAGCATGTAGGGAGAATGAGTCAGCCAAGAACATCAAACTGAGCAGGAGATTGCCATGCGACATCATTGTCAAGCCTTGCCTCTGACTGGCTTATCTCTTCTTTGTCCCTAGACTTGGCATTCACACTGTGACTTGGTGAATGTATCTTGAAAGAAATGTACCTATTTGGAAAAAAAATAATGTTGGCATCTTTAACTTGGTTTGATTTCACTTGAGGCAACACTTATTTAATTCCTGCTGTGTGCTGGAACTTAAGCTACTATCCCTGGGCAGCTGTTAATCTAGCTGAAAATAAGGCATATAAATGGAAATGCACAGAGAATTCTCACTGCTGGGTGAGAGAGGGAAGGCTGCCTAGGATTTGAAGGGCATCTACTTTTTAAGAATGAACCAAGTGGACAATGGTGCCAATGAGAAACTGACCACATGGAGATACCGATTGACCAGAGATTTTGGTGCCACCTCTCTCTTGTTCCCTACGTGTCCAGTACAATTCAAGGTAGGGTCTTCACAAACAAATCCAGGTGGAGAGCTGTGGCCATTGCTTCCAGAGAGATTGTTCTGGACAACCCCACCCCAACTGAGTTCCTCTACTGATTTGTGCAGTTGAGAGTTATTTTCTGAAACTGTATAATATAAAACATTGTCTTGTAAACATGTAACTCACGACACAGTGTTTTTCCATTTGTTTGTCCCGGACCTCCTATGAGTAGTGATTCAGTCAGTCTCTTTCCTACTGAGCCTCTGCAGCCCAGACAAGTGCCCAGATTGTTCTGGGTACCAAGTGAATATTGCTCTATCATAAGGGCTGGTCTGGGGTGATCTATGTGGCAGAAGAGGCAGAAAAATTATGAAAGTCAGAGGTGACAGATGCCTCCAAGGGAACAATGTTCTTCCAGATAGAACCAGGCTGATATAGACATGAGCTCACAGAGACAGTGGCAGTGTGCACAGACCTGCACATGTTCAAACCATACAAAACCCCAGCACAGAGAAATGGAAGTGGGCACAGAGTCCCCTACTTAAACGAGAAGCTATTTGTAATTGATGCTTGCTGGAAGAGGAAGAATCAGGTTTCATCAATAGAGTATCTCCAGATATGTCAACCACACTCTAGGGCAGGCCCCATGCCCAGGAGCCACTCATTAACACAAAAATTCCCCCTGTCCTCATGTGTTTTGTACCTTTTTTTTTGTCTTTGTGTGTCTGTGTACATCCACATGTGCATGTTTGTCTTTGTGTGTCTGTGTACATCCACATGTGTATGTTTGCCTTTGTGTGTCTGTGTACATCCACATGTGTATGTTTTAAAAGAGAAAGAAAGAACATAAAATTGGGTGAGTAGGTGGAAAGATCTGGGAAGAACTAGGGGAGGGGAAAGAATATGATCAAAATACAGTGTATGAAAATTAATTTTAAAAAGGGAGTTGGGAGTTGCTGACTATCCTTTTAACATGGAAAGAGATAGACAAGAGGAAGAGGATGAGGAAGAGGAGGAGGAAGGCAGCTGCTTCTCAGGTTCTTTTCCTTCCACCGCAGTGTCTATGGGCTGAGGAGTCAGCTATTCCTTGCAAAGATTGAACTATTTTAGTTTTCTGTGTCACGGTAAACTGAAACAGCTCCGATGTGCGCTTACAGTGATTGCTTCCTCTTGAATTATCTGGCTGGACCAGTGCAGGATGGTCCTTAGCACTTCACTTTAGTAACAGCCCCATGTTCTGGCTGCAGCTGTACATTTGGGGTAGGAAGGGGAGCTGCTGATCACAGAAAGGCAAGAGAAGGCAGGCACCCCCAAAGGAACCCTGGTGAAAAGCCCTTTCCTTCTACAGAAAAGGTTCCCCTGTTCCAGTGAGAAAATAGATATATGGTTTGTGAGCAACTCCTCTGCAATGCAGATATCACCTACCCTGCAAGGGGGTCTTCCAGAGCCCGCACAGCCCTGCAAGCCTGTTGCACAGAAATCTATCCGCTCGCATCCTGCACAGATGCACTCTCTTCTTCCCCTAGACGATGTGTCAACTCTCGGTGAATTTCACACCGTAAGGGGAGAAAATTCTTGAGATAAAACTTATTTCAAGATTCTTACAATGGGTTCATTCATTACATCAAACTGTGTTTAATTAAAGGCACACACATTTATTCCCAACACGTGGGAGGATTGAACAGAAAGATCAGGAATTCAAGGTCATCCGTGAGATACCCCAGATTGAATCAGTCTAAAAGAGAAACAGAGCCAGCCAGGGAAGGCTCACACCTTTAATCTCAGCACAAGGGAGGTGGAGACAAGAATATAAGGTAGGCGGAGACAGGATGACAGTGTATTCATCTGAAGACTTGTAGAGAGGATGACAGCATTCATCTGAAGACTTGTAGAGACAGGATATCCGTTCGGTTTGAGGCCTCTCTAGTGGCTGCTGTTCTGCTTCTCTGACCTTTCAGCTTCCACCCCCTACTATCTGACTCCGGGATTTTATTATTAAGACCAAATTAGAAATCGCACGACAAAACTATGCCTGTAAATACCAATGACTTTCAATCAAGGAATTTCACTCTATCTTAAGGTCTCTATAAAGAGACACAGTTGTTGGGTTTGTGTTGTCAATGAATACTTTGTGGCAAGAAGCTGACACTTTGTCCCAGGCCTCTAGCCAGTGGTTGACGGCTTGATTTTGCATAGCCTCTCAGGATTAGATAACCAGGGTCAGGCGCTCCTGAGCTCCAAGTCATTATTTTATTCCTTCTTTGTGACATGGTGTCATGACTGTGTGAATGCTGTGTTGAAAGAGTTTGGATTAAGGAACATTTTGGGTAAAAGAAGAAGCAGAAAGGCAAGGATGGGACATGGAGTTACAGCCATTTCCCTCACCAGCCATGTGACCAAGGCACTCACTCACCTCCTCCTTTGCTGGGGATGCAGTAATGATGCCCACCTGCAGAGCAACTGGCACTTCATAGACATTGGTGTGATGTCTGTCCTTCCTCCACCTTGGTGAATGTGGGCACACAGGACACACCATCACAAAACTGCCCATGGTAGAGCACCCATGACTCATGATTCCATCCCAGGCGACCTAGTGTCAAAGCGATGCAGGGAGACCTTGCAGGGTTCTTGAGACAATGGAGCCAATGACCCAGAATTGACTTCTTCAGGAAGAAGCAATTTCCCCTACACTACAGACGAAGCAGCTACGAGTGATAGGTAGCTGTAAGAGGCAGCCACGAGAAGGAAGAGATTCGGAATCTTAAGATCATCTTGGAGGCCACTGGGACTGGGGAAACACTGTTCTGATATTTTCAATAAGACACACAGCCAGAAACCAAGTAGAGAGTGTTCAAGGCACTGTCCCCAAAGCATCATCTTCATTATTGCCCTGAGATCCTTACTGGCCATGTCCTTCTAAGTCTTGGCGTAAGGAAGTTTCATGGTCTCTTTCTCCTAAGACAAATGTCTGCCTAGTTTTATTTTTCTTCAGGCAGAATTATCCTGCAGTCACTCCCCTCAAGACTTTGCCCAAGGCATACCTTCTGGTGACCCCCAACATCTTCCCAAGGCATCTAATTTCTCTTGTAGAACCCCAGCATTCTTCCTGTTCCTAATCTGAACAGTATATAAAGTCACCAATTCTGGCTCGTGCACAGTATCCAGGAAGGCAGATATCTGCTGTGACCTCAGCAGCAAAGGATTCTCTAGTTCCCCAGAAGTGGGTCAGTGGGTGGAAACAGTCCTTGGGCTGCAGTTCTTTTGCCAAAACACAGGCTGAGCATGGTGGCTGTTGTTCTGTGTCCTCTGAGTTACAAAGTGGGCCCTCAGAACAAAGGAGAGCAGAGACAAGGAAGTGGAGCAGAGCCTGTTCCCCTCAGACTGGAGAGACTCAGAGGCAAGGGAGCCTGCGATCCAGCCAGTCCTGCTCACTCAGGCAAGTGTTCTTCAGGAGACATTTAAAAACCCTTACAGTCTCTGAGAGGAGGCAGCGTCAGCAAAGATGTTTTGTTCTGGAGTCACAAGGATCTCTGTTTCAGCGAGAGTGCCTACAGCTATCAGGCAAGAAGTGAGTCACCAATCACATTTAAAATTGTTATGACAAGAATCATATATAAATCATACCTCCAAAGGTGCAATGGGTTAGCAAGCTTCACTTAGGAGAATTGCATATAAATCAAAATTCAATGTTTGGGGGTCAATGGGATCTCATTGATCAACAACTCCGAAGAAGTACCCAATTCCCGGCCCTGGGGTTTTCATTTATTATCCTGTGGAATCTAGTAGGTCATCGTTGCCCCATTATAGGGTAACTCCACTGTGTGTGTGTGTGTTTGCATGTGTGTGTATATGTGTGGGTGTGTTTTGAGAAGCTTCTACAGCAGCAGATTTTCATATAATTTCTTTATCTTTGGTGTTAGTCGTCCCTGCCTGTTCTTTCTGTTCCATGCCAAAAGTTTATCTTCTTTCTGGGTCGAGGTTATCTACTCAGTGTGATTATTCCCAACTCATTCCATTCGCCTTTGGCTCTCCTTTCTCTTAATAGTTGAGTAGTGTTCCACTGAATAACCGGCACACCCCTCCCCCAGACTAGGGGCAGAAAGATTTGAGCCATGGGCAGAGTTTTCCAGACACGGAGAGACAGTTGCATATACAAATTCACAACAGATGAGGCCGATGGCGTGCATTAGGTCTACGCTGTCTTTCATCGGAGAAATTCTCGCATGAAGCAGGGAGGTAGGCAGGAAGTCCTATCCCTGGCTAGGGAGCCGCTGGGAGAAAACTCAGTTTTCTTTCAGGTTGTGGCCCCATGTGGGCTGAAGGCACTCTAGTGGAAGGTTGTTAATGTAAGAGAATACGACAGCACAAATCGTACTTGGTGGGCTTAAGGAAAAAGGATGTAAAGTTGGAGGGGGCTGGACCTGGGCTGTGGACGTGAAGTTGTATGGGTAGGGAGAGGGCTGGACCTGGGCTGTGGACATGAAGTTGGGTAGATAGGGAGGGGGCTGGACCTGGGCTGTGGACGTGAAGGTGGGTGGGTAGGGAGGGGGCTGGACCTGGGCTGTGTGTAGGAGGTGAATATGCTCAAGTTGCATTGGAAGAAATGGTTCAGGGTTTGCTTTTGCTTCACATCAGAATGCATAGTCTGTTTGTTGTTGCTCAAGATTATATTCTTAGCCTTAGGCATGGCTTAACCTCAGACCTCAAAGGGAGGACTTAATAAGGAAACTTTTGGTGCCTCAATGAATTATGAAATAACAAATCTAGACTCCTGCTTTGTACTCACCTTGGTTTCTGCTTTTTAATCAACAAGTGTGTGGCTGCCTTTCTGAATTCTAGTGTAGGTTTTTAGGGGTTCAGTCACAGAGGGCAACGTCTTCCCTGAAAGAGGGCATGGCCAATGCCGTGTTGTGTGGAAGAAGGGCAGGATACCCATGGCTGCACTGGATTCCCTTCAAATTAAAAGAAGTAGCTTTCCTCCAAACACTACAAGTCACACCTACGTCGTAGGGATTGCTGGTCCACCACAGTTTCCTGCCAGCCTGGCTCTTTCTTTCCATCTACTTTCGGCTCTGCTGCAGACCACAGCTCCCTCGTCCTTCTCCGGATTTCTGGATCTGCCTTGCAGAAACCTGACGTCTGCTCTCCATCTTCTCACTCATAAGCACTTACTGGATTTCACAGTTTCACACCCATGTCAGTGAAATCCAAGTGTGACTTGTAGAGATATTTTCCCCCCTTGGGAGCAGTCTCAGCACCTTTCCTTGGTGCTCGAAGGTCCTTTCTAGGGATGTGACACCACGTCCCCTGCTCAGTGACACTGACATTCCTAGCAGTCTGTGAGATCTCCGCTACTACAGCTATGCTCCGCGGGCGGACTCTCTTCTCTCGGGTATGCTACGAGCACTCTGCCAGAAATTACTACTTGCTTATCTCCTTTGGTTCACCGGCTTAGAAAAAAGTTCATTTCTTAATAAAAGTATTTTTTAATGAAGGAAGAAACAAGCCTCACCCCCTCGATAAATATTGGGCCAAGCATGCTCTCTTCCCTTATCAATCTGCCCCCAGCTGTGCTTGGAGAAGTCAGGAATATTGGTGTGATTCATCCCATAACTAAAGCACTCACTGGAGCGAAATATAAACCAGGACAGTGGCGCACTCTGCTCTCTCTGCTGTGCCTCTAATGACGAGTGCAGCTCTCCCAGCATTAGATTAATAAACTACAGGTCCTCTCATCAGATGCTGGGAAAATGCAAGCACATCACATGGACAAGTAGACGAGGCAGGGGAGGATTTCGTGGGAATGTTTAGACTCCACCATGGACCGACTCCGCAGGAGGCACTCCGTGACTTCACACATCCTCTTCTTGAGTTCCTCTTCATCTCCACGGACAAATATTTGAAATGAGCAAAGAGCTTTGGAACACTCCCCAGTGGCCTCCTCACCTTTAAGGATGACAGTGATTGGTGGTTGCTTCAGAGGCTCCAGGTTGGAAACAGCGCATGGCCGGTCCCTTTGGAGGAAAAAAGTCCTGATTGTGCGGCTTGAGAATAATCTGTTCTGGAAACAGATGCGTGTGGGGGACACTGCACACTCTGGAGGGCTTGAGTTTGAGTTTCCCTCCTTGGAGGTAGGGAGGAAGACTATGTAGGAAATGCCAAGTCTGTCTCCACTCTGGTCATTTCTGCCCCTCTGTGAAAAGAGACAGAAGCAGAAGCTGGGTAACAGAGTCAATTCAGTTGCATCAGATGCCCGGGCGGACTTGGTTTCTGGATGTGTCTGTGAGGCTGTCTCTGGAAGAGAACAGCTTTTGCCTCAGCAGTAGGAACAGGTGAGGACCCAAGGAAAGCTCATTCTGTCCTGAGCAAGCCTGGCTCCCAGGTTTCCAATTCAGCCTCAGGCTGGCAGGAAACACAATCCTTCCAGCTTTCTTCTACCAATCGGATTTGAGAGATGTCCGGAGCTGTCCCAACAGTCACAGCAAGGCATGCAGCTCCTACTGAACACACTGACGTCTAGAATGTAGGAAGTCTGAGGCCATGAGGGTTCCAGAAGACAAGGCCCCACTGAAATCACAGCAGAGCCGAGAAGGAGGATGGGGTCCAAGACACCATGCAGCTCAGTCAGCGTGGTTGCTGATAATTGTGATGTAAGCGCTGCCCGTTTTCTTCTTACTGGCTAGATAAGGTTTATTAAGATGCCCGCAGGAGAATCCTGGGAGCAGGCAGTGCAGAGACAAGCTAGCTTTCTGTATGCTTCCACAGAATCACCCAACAGAAGCTCAAATCTGATAGCAATGCGTCCTATGTCCTCATTACTGCTGCAGCTTCTTCCCCGTCAGGACACTCCTGTAACCTGACTCCGTGGATGTCCTAGGCTGTTCAGGCAGCTGTGAGAACACCAGTTAGGAACCACAGAAGCAGCAGAAGCTCATGCTGTATAGCTTTGGAAGTACAGGTTTGCAATCTGGTGCAGACCCCTGCCTTAGAGATGGCATCCTGCCAGGGCGGAGGGCTCAAGGATGTGTCTTTATATAATGGCAGTAATCCTGTTCACCAGGGATCCACCCTATGGCCTGTCCTACCAAAAGTTTCACTTCTTAACGCTATCTGGCAGGGCATTGGGATTCCAGTCGATGAACTCTGCTGGCCACACATTCAGATCTTCAAAACAAGTGTGCTCATGGCGAGTTTCATGCGGAAGGCATTCATAATCCATTGGACAGGAGCTTGAAGGGCATAGCCTGCTTGCCAGCTCCTATGTCTCACACACCATCTTGTTCCCGTGTAACTGTGTCCTCATGGGACTTGGCATCTACCCCAAATTATGATAGAATGGAGGGAGAGAGCACAGGGATAGACAAACTGATACCCATGGGGCCAGCCTGGTCTGTGAAGCCTCTTAGAGGAAGTGGTGGCATTTTGGACTAGCGTTAAGACCCAAGTAAAGATAAGGGATTGTTATCAAAATCCTGTGTAGCAGAGGCCTCCATCTGGGGGACAGCAGGATGAGGTGTGTAAAACTAACCAAACAGGCACAATGAACGCCATTGTCTCTAGCAGAATTTTGATGCAGTTATTTAAATATATGAATTTATTCTTTATGTATTTAAATATATTTAAATAAACATTTAATTTATTCATTGAGACCTTCATGTACACAATCATTTCTACATTATCTCTCTCCTGTAACTCCTATCAGGCCCCACCATGTTCCCTTTCAAACTTCATGTCTTTTTGTGGGCTTTTCTGCTTTCTTTTTTTAAACATTTACTCATTATTTTTTATTATTTCATCATCATCATCATTGCCCTCCTGTCAGTCCAGTTAGTGCTGCCTATATAACATGGGTATAAGACTATTCACTAGAGTGGGGGCAGCTTGCGAGGGACCACACCCCTGAAGCAAAGTGACCCCCCCCCCAGCAGACAGCAATTGCTATGCTAGTACTTTGCACTAGTTTCTTTGGGGGAGCCAGAAGAAAGCAGTGTATCACATGTGATGATGGGTCACACATCTGAATGGACCCCGCAAGTTACCCCAAAGAGCCAGGCACCCAGTTAGCTGTGGTTCACAGACCCCGCTAATCCTCCCTGTTCGTGCTTCATTTGCTTGATACCATGCAGGTTTTCCATCTCTGTTCTGATTGTCCTCTTATTATGTTTCTGAAAATTAAATCAACAAATGTCATGAAGAAAGGACATTGTTCTTCATTGTCTCTTTTGCTGCCTCACGTTCAAAGAGCTCTTAGAAGATCAAAAGCCCACGGAAACATCTCATCCCTCACGATTTTCAGAGCATCAAACAGGCACAGCACTTGCTACAGGCAGGCGTTGGCGCACGTTCCCTGGAGCCTTGAAGCCTTGAAAGGTATTGCTAAGGTTAACAGACATTTTCATGGCCATGCAACACGGAAGTAGCGAAGAAGGGACTTGTCCCAAGGCAGTCTGTCTCCACAGGCCATGTTTCTGTCCACCAGGGACACTATTACCCTATTTCATGTTTTCTGTATACTAGCTGACCATACAGAAAGTTCAAGGATGCCAAGATAACTTCATGTGGTCATTAGAACATACACCTGGGACCAGTGACCACGCTCATCCTTCTAGGCAGCCTTCAGATGTCAACCAGTCAAGGGAGGTTAGTTATAAACAACGTTGGGCTGCTGTTCTTGATTGATGAAGCAATGTCTGCATTGCCAGCGTGGGGCCAGGAGAGGAACAAGGTAACTCACACTGACATGAGGCAGGCTCATCTTTGTGAGACAAAGATTCTTCTCCATCCACCTGCAGATAGAATGGAGATGATGGTAGGAACCTGAGGCTCTTATCCCTCTGGGGTATTTCAGAGCATTAAAAAAATACAACGGTGGCTGGGCGGTGGTGGCGCACGCCTTTAATCCCAGCACTCGGGAGGCAGAGGCAGGCGGATCTCTGTGAGTTCGAGACCAGCCTGGTCTACAAGAGC
>NC_022021.1:49251671-49257603 GCF_000317375.1 Microtus ochrogaster
GAGACCAGCCTGGTCTACAAGAGCTAGTTCCAGGACAGGCTCCAAAACCACAGAGAAACCCTGTCTCAAAAAAAACCAAAAAAAAAAAATACAATGGTGTGTGTGAGTGTGTGTGTGTGTGTGTGAGAGAGAGAGAATGTGTGTGTGTGCGTGTGACAGTGTGTGTGTGTGAGAAAGAGAGGGTGGAGAGAGAAAGAGAGAGAGCATGTGTGTGTATGTATGTATGTATGTGTGTGCATGCATGTATGTAAGTGTGTATGTATGTATGTAAGTGTGTATGTATGTATGTGTGTATGTATGTATGTGTGTATGTATGTATGTGTGTATGTATATGTGTGTATGTATGCATGTGTATGTATGTATGTGTGCATGTATGTATGTGTGTATGTATGTATGTATGTGTGTATGTGTGTGTGGTTAGTATATCTGGTACTAGTTATTTATCAGCACTGAATTATGGACAAGCTGCTTTAAACTTCCCTCCTGACTGTGTATGTTTCCTTTGAATGATGAATGCTGAAACCTATCCCCAGAAAGGCAGCTTTAATCTAACCAGTTTTAGACAATCTGGTTTTAAAGTACACAGTAAAGTGCTAGAGATAAGGTTCAGAGACTAAGAGCTACTGGTCTTATAGAGGTCCCTTGTTCAATTCCCATCACCTACATGGGGCAGGTGACAATCTATAACTCCAATTCCAAGTGCACATAAACTCATGCAGGCAGAAACACACACACACACACACATACACACACACACACACACACACACACAAATAAACAGATAAAAAAATCTTTCTTTAAAAGTATGCAGCAATCATACGCATACTTTAAGAAAATACAAATTTAGCAGAATATGTTGGTCTATTTAAGAGAATAACATGCCAGACCACCAAGCTGACCATTGATCCATGTCCAAATAAATCCTCAGCACAGGGCCTCAGAAGTCAACCCCAATACAAATGTGGTACAGGATACTAGTACAGACAATTTATGTTTCTGTGTATAGATATACCCTCAACATTCCTGAGAATTAAACTGGTAACTGTTGGAACAGCTTACGGCTGGCTTTACATTCTTAAGATTTTAATTTTAAATGAGAAAAGGCATGCCAGGGCAAATGGCCCATATTACAAAAAATTACTTTGTGTATTTCTTTATCCTTATTACCTAAGGGTTGGTTTTGGCTTAGCTGGCTGATAACAAACCGTTTATGGAATTCCTTGCCTGGAATAAAGAAAGAAATAGAAACCCGAACCCTTTCAAGAGGACGGTAAGGATAAATCGGCCCACACAGCAAAGAGCTTCATTAGCTCTCGTGGTTTCCAGAGGAAATACTGGTTTACTTCTTGAATAATTGAAAGTTTGCCGAATGCATAATGGATGGATGCATGGCAATGAGGCTGGGAGCCCATTTCAACAAGCCACTGAGAACTGAGAGACTCCCATATCCCTCAGACACAGGACAGAGAGCCTCACAGGCCTGAGACATCCCTGCCTGCAGTCCCAAAAGCACGGCTTTCTGCTCATTATTTTAAAGAGTTCCTCATGAACGGTGCTCAGCCTTCTAGAACATAGGGTGTATTTCTCTAATCTTCCCCTGTTCCTGCAGGACCATGAATCAGCACCGTGGGTTTGTCTCTCCTCTTCCTTTCTTCATCTCCCTCCACTCCCCATTTGTAGTTGGGAGAGTGACAGATGGCAGGCACACCGTCTCTTACCGAAGCATCCTTCCTCCTCAGGCAGGAATCTGATCGTGAGTCTAACTGTGAAAACGTTCCAAGGACAAAATTCTCAACTCCTTTTAAGTACATACAGTGCATTGAATTGTATCCATCCCCCAAATTCACAGACAACCCCTAATCTGAGTGTGTGTGGGGAAAATTTAGCTGAGGTATAGATAGAGTAAGATCCAAACCTGACACCCAATCACCCTTTTCCATTCCATCTCCTCCGCATGCGTGGGCAGAAAAAGTCCCACGAGCACGTGAAGCCTGGTAATGGCCAGCCAGGGGATAGCGCTCACCAGATGCTGAGTTTTGACCCCCTGACTCTGTACATTCAGCTTCCAGGGTTGTCATGCAGCTCCAGCAGACCAAGAAAGAAGGTGCTCAGTGTTCTGCATGGCTCGCCAGAACTGGTGTGGATCCCTGGCCCAGCTCAAAGGGCTCTCGCAGCTGTGAGATGCGTTTGTAGACTTGAGTCTAAGATAACGCCACATCGTGTTCTCAAACGGAAGGTGCTGTCTAGACTCGGTCTTAAATTCTGAGCACCGAGAGCAGCCCACTCGGACAGTCCCATCAATCCAGGAACTGTCCTGAGCCCCTAATCTCCTACACTGGCACTGGATGATAAATACCCAGTCTGCCCAGTATGGAACACTTGGGCTCACTCACTCATTAATCTGCTCCTTCTGCAAACTTCTATCATCTTGGGGATCTCAGTCAAGCACTAGGCCCCAGTCTGCATTATTTCACTATTGAGAAAGAACAAAGGGATTTCCCCCAGTGTATCCAATGACAATGGATGGATAGAGATAACTCTCTTGCAGCTCTCCCAGGAGACAAACCAATATCCCAATTAAGAAGAAGAGACCAATGATGTCCTTTGCAAAGGGACATGTATTTAGATGTGAGTGATGACTACCAGTGATGCATGGGACTCTGAGCCTTGTCACCCTCCCTGGTGTATGGAGAAGGTTAATTATTGACAGTGTCTCTGCACTGGGCAAAAGTAATCAGGCCTTGGTGCTACTGGCTTTCACTATGCACTTTAGCAAATGGGAAAATGGTTAAGCACATGGGGGGGAGTCATCTTTCTAGAAGTGGTGGAACCTGGGAGAATGGGGCCGAGGAATGAGGCAGACTAAAGTCTCCTTCAATAGCCAACTTCATTGGGAGCCTCAGGCAATGTATATGCTGCCAGTTGAGAAAGCTCACGCCAGTAACGTTCTTGTGAGTTCAAGCTGTATGCAAACGCAAGGACAAGCGGCACATGGCAGGAACACATGTTTTTCTCCAGAGGCATATAAAGGATGGCTTAGACATTTAACTGGATAACAACAGCAACAGTCTGAAACACACCCACTCCTATCAGCTACACCTGGGAGGAGCGTGAAAACTCAGTCCGAGAACGGTTCTGTGTGCTGTAGAAATCAAGGTCACGAGACCCTTGTCTTGTTTCCTTGGAGTGTTCTCACAAGCCGTCAGAATTCTCCTAACACAGCTCCTCTCCCGGGCCATGTTCTGATGACAGGGGGATTCCCTTGACTTTTGAAGGTCCATAGCCAACATATAAACCAGCCAGGTTTGGAATCCTCACTGAAGAAGATAGATGTGGCCGCTAGAGATGCGTGATCTTCAGTGCGTGAGGATCAGGCAGACAGAACACAAGCTCCTCATGAGACTAAGCAGAAGGGATATTTGCACCTAGGAGGTCATCAGGGAGTCAGTATTCTGCTCATGTGCAGGTCCACAGTCCCTTGTATGATCTTCCTAGAAGACCCATGTTAGGACAACGGTTGCCCCGAGAGTCTGGAGCGTGAGTGGAGACGACCTCACACTTACTAAACAGTCTTGAGTGAAGTCGCTCAGTAGGTGAAAAACATGGACCCAAAGACCATCTCCTGACCCTTCCAGAAGGTTTCAAATGAAGGTCCACATAACTGCATCCTCTTTAGGAGAGAGAAGGGTTACCTCACAGCTTAGCATCGCATATATTAAGATTCATTTGAGACCTAAATGCAGTTTCCTGGAAAAACGTACCAACCCATTGCTATGTGATATTTCGGGCAGTGGTGGCACACCTCTGTGATCCCAACATTTGGGAGGTTCAAGCCTTTGACCCCAGCCCTCGGGAGGCAGAGAGGAAGGGTTGGGGCAGGGCAGGCGCAGGATCTGAGTCTTTCAGATGGAGGAACAGAGAGAGGAAGGAAGCAACTGGTGGCTGCTCCCAGTTTTCTGTTCTTCCAGGTTTCCCTCAATATTTGAGTCCTGATATTTTATTGTTAAGATTAATTGGGATCGTGCTTCAGCCCATAACAACCCTCACTGGGGGTGGGGCAATGGATGGAGCTTTCCTGCTGCTGTCTTAGAGAGTCATGTTTATGCTTACTGGCTAGGAGCATATCTGTGCATATGCTCCTGTCTCATGCACACCTTCACAGCAGGGGTCTCCCGGGCCATTATTACAAAGCCCAACAGAGCAGTGTAAAGTTACAACTCCCCACTTCTTCCTCGTCCCCTCATGCCTGTGGGAGAGCTGGCTTGACACTGGGATGTGTTCCCAGGGACTTCCTGCTGGATGGGAGGTTTCTGCACTTACTGTTTCTCTTGGTAAAAGCTTGACTATCTCAGGAAGCATCCATTGCAAGGTGAATGGATCACAGTGTGGCCCGAAGGACAGGAGCTTAGCCAGTGACAAGCACACTGGAGCTCCACCCCAGCACGGAGTTCACAGCACGGCCATCACGAAAGGGATTTTACATGGGAGACTGGAATCCAGTTCAGGGCATTAAGACCCACAGGTCTAGATGCCAGCACTGAAGGAAAAGATGGTATTTATTATGAAAATGATTTTTTTTTTATCTCCAGCCTGAAGTTGGTCTTCCCAACAGCTCTGAGATAACGGAGGGGGACATGGGTTTCAGAGACTCTGAGTGGGCCATGTAAGGTTCACTGGGTGCAGAAGCAACTGTGGGCACAATGACAGCTCTTCCACAGCCCTTGCTTTCTGTCCCACGGGGTTAATGCCATTCACTGGTTGGTACAGAAGCCTCTGGAAGGGCTGTAGCATGGAGGTGAGACCCATGTGATTGTCTCTGAGGTAGAGGGGACAGACTGACAGACTGGAACATGTAGGGAACATTCTGGTTCCCGTCACGGAACAGATGTTCTGTGCTGGTGAACTCTGTGTGGACTGAGAGCATGATCTGACAGCATAGCATGATGATGTGCAAGGGCCCAGGTTGTCCCTAACTGGGCTCAGCCCCCAGGCCTCAGAAAGGTCTGATGTGGCTGCGTGAGCAGAGAGAGGAACATCCACGCTATTTCCATCCCAGGCTGCCTTGTGTTCCTGCTACAACTCTGAGAGAAATAAGCAACAACTGGGAAGAAAGCCCGACAGTTGCTGCCCCTTCAACCTTGAAATTGCTCAGAGCCTCAGGGTGGGAGCTGTAGAGATAAAGCTGTCTTGAAACAGGAGCCAGCCCCCTTGCATGCAGGCCTGCGTGAGCTCTTTGTGGTGTGTGATTCTTTTCTCTCGGCTCTGTGCTCTTTCTAGTTAACTGATGGGGACAGGCTCCAGTGCAGCATGGCCCCTGGTAAGCAGGAAAATAGGGTGGCTCCTCGCAGGCTGCCTTCGGGCCGACCCCACAACAGAGAAGCTAGAGCTGATCGTTTACCCACCTGCAGATGTGGTAAACTGACACCAGGATTGGACAAGGGGGTTCTCTGGGCGCACAGACACATGGGTCTGCCTGGATACACGAGTGCAGTGACCATCCCCTGCCTAGGGAATGGTGCCACCCACAGTGGACTGAGTTTTCGCACGTGAGTTTGCTAAATGAAGACAGTCCTCCAGAGATGTGCCCGCAAACCAATCCAAGGTTGACAATTCCTCTTTGAGACTCTTTGCAGGTGATTCTAGTTTTGACTAGTTAGCAAGTAAAGCCAATCATCACAGACACGTTACTGATCCCTGGAGAGGACTCCTCAGTCAATGCGTTGGCAATCTTCTAGTTTTACTAGGGTTAGTTGAGAGAATGCCTAAGTTCTCTAGGTCACAGCCCAAGGAATTAGTTTAAGAACTTCTAATGAGGAGCAGAAGGAGGGAGAGCATGAGCAATGAAGTCAGGACCACGAGGGGTGCACCCACCCATTGAGACAGTGGAGCTGATCTATTGGGAGCTCACCAAGGCCAGCTGGACTGTGACGGA
>NC_022021.1:49257873-49258995 GCF_000317375.1 Microtus ochrogaster
TAGGGTTTAGATCTGCTCAGCCTGACTGTGGGATTTAGATCTGCTCAGCCTGACTGTGGGATTTAGATCTTATATATATATATATATAAAGAGCTTCTGGTGATTTATATGCAAGGCTCTTGGGACATCCTTCCTTGGCCTTCCATTTTTCTCCAGTGAGGATTACAAATTCCAAGTCTATAGATGAGGGATTGTCGCAGCTCACAACTTCATCGTTGAGCTTGGTGCCCCTCTGGGTTCCTGATACTGCTCTTTTTCTGCGTTCATTCTTCCAGTTGACAGATAAAAAAGCTGAACTCTGTGCTAGTATGTAGCTGAGCAAAGAAACAAGTCCATGGCTCTGTCTCCAACCATGCCCCTGCCCTCTACACATGGTTCAGGAACCTCACATGCCTACACATGGTTCAGTAAGTCTGCCTCAGGGTGAGTCTTCTGCGTATTCGTGCATGTCTGTGAGGTAGCATGTACATGATTTGAGATTCTCTGCATTGCTTCTGAATTCTCTGCAGCCTCTTCAGTATAGACAGTAGTTCATATGGAATATACAATAAATGCTGGATCAAAGCAAATTAATTACATCATAAAGGAAGTTAATTCTATAATTTTTCACCATTATGGATTGTCTATATTTCAAGACTGTAATGGAGTCTGCTGTTTCCTTTCCCTTCAGTGTAAGCTGTGGGATGTGAATCCCAGTTCCAAAGATGAACACTGGCTGGATTTCCCCACAGAGAGAAGAGGGAACTGCTATTTGTAACTGTCGCTAAACACAGTCAGCTGGATTCAGGGATAAATGCAATTCCATTTTGGAGTCCAGATAAAAGATCAGAAAGATGCTAAGTTTGTATCATTGAATCTGGGCTACCATAACCTGCCTCACAACGGCAGCAACCTCCAGGGCAGGGAGGCACTGGACTTGTCAGTGGTGACCCCTCCAGCAAGAACCACAATCGGTGCTGGGTCACCAGCAGACTTCACTGAAAACCACAGGCATCCTTCTGCAGGAAGTATCTGGTGGTGGTGGTGGTGGTGGAGGTGGAGGTGGAGGTGGTGGTGGTGGAGGTGGTGGAGGAGGTGGTGGTGGAGGTGGTGATGGTGGTGGAGGTGGTGGAGGTGGAGGTG
>NC_022021.1:49259335-49260439 GCF_000317375.1 Microtus ochrogaster
GTACTTCTCTTTTCCCAACTCTTATTTTATTTCCACAAATATATTTTTGAAGAGAAATACTTAAGTGTAAAATGACATGAGACTACAGCCTGTGTCTACGAGAATAATCTTTATATATTAACATCTGCAGCATTAAGAGAAAGACAAAGTTCCTGAAAATTTCAGAAAAACTGACTCCAATACAGGCAACATCTTTACGAGACAGTGCAGTGAGACAGTTTGTAGCATGATTAATAAAATCCCAGAGACAGATGCTGGGGTTCAACCTGAAGGTCAGAAAGGAAAAACAGCCAGCCACTGGCTCCTACCCCTACCTCAGACCAAAATGGCAATCAGGTCTCCACAAATCCTCAGAATGAGACTGTGTGTGAGAGCTGTCTCCTCTCATCTTACATTCCTTTCTAGGGCTGAGATTAAAGGCGTGCACCACCGCCACCCGGCCTCTATGGCTGACTAATATGGCTTCTGGGACTAAGGGTGTGTGCAACCACTGCCTGGCCTTCATGGCTGATTGGTGTGGTTGCCTTGCATTGACCTTCAGGCCAGCTTTATTTACTAAAACACAAATAATATATCACTATAATAGTTCAGATGACAGCTTCATATAATGTAGCCACTGAGGCTTGAGGAAGTCCACGTGTAATGACAGTTCATGGGCTATAGTGAGCTATAGAGTGGAGATACTCATGGGGAGGGGGTTGTGAGGGAGAGTGGTCCACAAAGTGGGGGTGCCTATGGGAAATGAGACTCAGGGGTAGTGCTATGGGGGTGATCCCTTACTGTACCGTTGGTTTTGTGAATGACAAAGGCAGGCAGACAACTCACAGAAGACAGGGGTCAGGGCACTGTATTCAATAACCCTCTTGTGTGTCATCTCTGGTTCCATGGGTGCACGTTTCTTTTTTTTTTTTTAATTGATAATTTTTTTTATTTATTTTTTTTTTTGAGAAAAAAAAATTTCCGCCTCCTCCCAGCCTCCCCGCCTCCTCCCAGCCTCCCACTCCTCTCGCCCTCCCCCCACTCCTCTCCTCCTCCCTCTCGAGTCTGAAGAGCAGTCAGGGTTCCCTGCCCTGTGGAAAGTCCAAAGTCCTCCCCCCTCCATCC
>NC_022021.1:49261449-49261682 GCF_000317375.1 Microtus ochrogaster
TTTAGATCTGTTCAGCCTGACTGTAGGGTTTAGATATGCTCAGCCTGACTGTGGGGTTTAGATCTGCTCAGCTTGACTGTAGGGTTTAGATCTGTTCAGCCTGACTGTAGGGTTTAGATCTGCTCAGTCTGACTGTAGGGAGCTGATGGTTTAGATCTGCTCAGTCTGACTGTAGGGTTTAGATC
Organism: Microtus ochrogaster; assembly: GCF_000317375.1. NCBI lineage: Eukaryota > Metazoa > Chordata > Mammalia > Rodentia > Cricetidae > Microtus > Microtus ochrogaster. Next base: position 49,261,635 of record NC_022021.1, read on the forward strand.
TGCTCAGCCTGACTGTGGGGTTTAGATCTGCTCAGCCTGACTGTAGGG
>NC_022021.1:49262120-49264622 GCF_000317375.1 Microtus ochrogaster
GGGGTTTAGATCTGCTCAGTCTGACTGTAGGGAGCTGACGGTGTAGATCTGCTCAGCTGACTTAACAAACAGACCAAACTCTCCTTCTTAGCTGTTTTCTCTGGTCGCAGAGGTGGAGAAAGTCACGGGTGTTGAGTCTAGGATGGGCTGTGCCTGACAATGCTCGCAGCTGTTGAACCGTGACTATAAACACAGTACACAGTTTCCTTCTCTCCCCAAATGTTTGCTCAGAGCAATCAGCTGCTCTCTCAAGATCCCAGCACAGTGGAGATCCATTTTCTGTGACTATCGTTTTGCATTCTGTAGATGAACACGGTGAAATCTTACACGACACACTCTTTTGTGTTTGCCTTGTTTGTTTTCCTTAGCCAGGTGCTCTTAAATTCACACATGTACCACAGGACAGGGATTTATTCTTTCTTTATTTATTTTACCACTGAGTAGTGTCTCATTGCAAAAATACTGTGTCAACTCAGAAGTCCGTGGATTCTTTAGTTTGGTTATGTGTAAAGAGTCGGGTAAGGATGTACATAAATAACTGCTTAAGTGGTCGAGCACCATTAGTTGCAGATTATCTTATTTGAGACTCTAGATACGGCTTAATCATTACAGTGCCTGCCACATAAGCACAAACACATGAATTTGGAGGCCCAGAATCCTCAGCTGAAACTGAGTTGCACACCTACAGTTTCGGCTCTGGGTGTGTGCAGCTAGGTTAGAGACAAGAGCATCCTAGAGTCTTATTTGTCAGCCTAGACAATCTGACAGCACTTGAGGCTTTTGTGAAAGTCTTTGTCTCAAAAAAATAAAGGTTGAGAGTAGCTGAGAAAGGAATGAGTTCACTTCTGTCCTAATTTCTTTTCAGTCACCACCACAGAAGACCATGATCAAGGCAACTTACAGCCGTGTTTCATTTGCTGCTCAGGTTCCAGGAGGTTAGAGTTCATGACCATCATGGTGGGGGGTGGAGCACCGCAGCAGACCAGCAGGCATGATGCTGAAGAAGTACTGAGAGCTTTCCCGTGATCCACAAGTACAAGATGGGGGGGGGGAGCCCCAGAAATAATGTGGGTTTTAAAAATCTCAAAGTTCACTCCCAGGGACACACCTCCTTTAACAAGGCCACACCTCTTCATTGTTCCCAAACAACTCCACCAACCGGGGACCAAGTATTCAAATATTTGAGCCTAAAGGGGCCATTCACGTTCTTACCACCCTGGTTCTGACCTTTACACACATACATCTACACACAGTGTGCGCATATATTAATACACACAGATACTTCACACACACACACACACACACACACACACACACACACACACACACACACACACACTCCAGTCCCCTAGGAGTCGTATTGGAAATCTTGTTGAAAACAATATTTCCATATATATGATGTCTTTGCTCTGAATTTTTCCTTATGTTCTCCATCTAATACTCTCTTGACTATTATAGCCTTGCAGTAAATCTTTAGTTTGGAAAATCCAATTCTATTATTTTCCCTTACAGTTGGGCTCTCCTGAGCTCTTTGTGTTTCCTTATGAGTTTCAAAATTGGCTTATAAGTATACACACATTCTGCTGGCTTTTGATTGGAGCCACACTGAATTTGGTTATGGACAAGTGACTTCTTAATGTTTTGAGAATCCAGTGTACGGATATAGCACATAACTCCAGCTATTGATGGCCCATTTATTTCTCTCTGAAAATATTGTTTTTTTACAACTTTCAATATATGTCTTGTACTTTTGTCTCATTCTTACACATGTGTGTGTGCCTGTGGACATGTGCACATACATGTTCATAGATATCATAGTGAGTTTGTAGTGGTCAGAGGACCAAGTACAGGAGCCAGCACTCTCTGTTCTGAAAGTTCTGGGGTACAGATCGGAGGTAGTGAGGCTTGATGGTGAGCATCTTTACTAGCTGAGCCAGCTTTTTGAAACATCTTTTATTATATTTGCTCTCTTGATCTTATTTTATTAAGTTTTGGTACTCTTGTCAATTGTATTGTTTTGTTAATTTTATATTCAAGATTTCATGCTAGCACAGAGATTTCAAGGGATTTTTTATTGTTATTATTATCCTGCACCTTTGCCTTAGGTTTATCAGTGTTGTTTAATCACAGGAGGATTTTATGTTGTTAAGTGATGATTGCTTGGTTTGTCTTCGGTTCAATACAATAGCTTTGCTTAAGGGTCCAGACTTTGAGGGTGCCTAATGAGAAAAGAGTGAATTCTGGCTGTGTTACAGACATAAAAGGCAGTAAACAGTTATTATTACTTCAACACATTTTAATATGTGATTATTCAAGTCAGAGCACAATGTTTAGAAAATAGAATATTTCTGCACTTCATATGTTTCTGGTCTGGTTGCTATAACTAAGATTAAAAATGTAGAGACATGGGACCTTGATGGGGATTGCACTGAATCTATAAATTGCCTTTGGTAGAATTGCCATTTTTACTATGTTGATCCTCCCAATCCAAGAGCAAGGGAG
>NC_022021.1:49266187-49279176 GCF_000317375.1 Microtus ochrogaster
AAAAAAAAAAGAAAAAAAATGTAGAGACAGAGGAATGATTGACAGAGTTCAACTTAGGTCATGAATTCTTCTTGTCTCTCAAAGGGAGCCCTGGAACTTCCCCAGTTCCTCTTCTAAAGCACCCTGTGCACATCAGACTGGTTCATTGCATGCTCCCTTGACCTCCATCTCCTTCCTGTCTGGGAAGTCTTCTGCAGAGTTTTACAAAGTTACGATTGACATTAGGTGACCTCCTGAAAGTCAGGGAGGAAAGATCTCAACTGGAGCAAAGACTGTGCAATCCCAAGTGGCACACTGACAATTCTGATGCCAAGAGATATGGAGTTCAGAAAAAAAGGGATTAGAGAATATATATATATATATATATATATATATATATATATATATATATACGTATGTATATATATTCAGCCATAAATAAGGACAAAATGTCATGTACAGAAAATTGGAGATTGTCACATCAAGCAGAATAAACAGATCCAGAAAGGCAATTGCTGCATATTTTTTCTTACATGTGGGACCTATTTTTACGTGCATACATACACAAACACATTTTAAAAATATAAGAGGACGCTTTGGGAAAGGGATGGGAATGAGCAGGCAGTGGTAAGGGAGGTAGGTGAGAGTAACGGGGAGGGAATATGGCCAATGTACGCGGTATATTTTAAAACGTTATTATGGGACCCATTGTTTTATGCAATTTGCATAAACTAAAATTTTGGAGGAGAAATAAGAAGTCAAAGCCTATGAGAGCCTTTCAGCGAGCACGGCCTGGAAAAGAGCTGCTATGGTGGCCTTCAGCCAGGGAGAGCTGCGCCTAGTTCAGGGAGCTGAGTGGGCTTTGTCGGCTAAACGTGAACTCCCAAATGAAGAAGTGGAATGGGGTGGAGGGTAGAGGAAGAAAGCCATCAGGGCTTTGTTCCGCCTTCTTTCTACGCTTTTTTTTCCCACTGTTTATTTTACAGAACACCCAGAACATGGATGCAACAGTCCCCACACAGCAAACACATCCCCAAAACAGTGTCCACACAACACACGTAGATGATAGCGACGTGGACTAAATGTTAGTCAAGCGTGCATATCACAGCGAAAGTCAAGACATATTTTATTCATGTGGAATGTGATGGAGAACTGTGGGCTAACCACATTGAGAAAACATTCAGTGATCCGGTGTCTGCTGGCTCACTGTCTATGCGGTTCCAGGAGGAAGTTGTTCAACAGCTGAGGATCAGATTTCTGCCTGGCTGTCTCAGGGGGAGAGGGGCTTGGTTTGAGATAACCGAGGCCAGCTTCTGCCTGCCACAGAAACGTCTTGCGGTGATTTCCTTTTACCTTCCGTTGTCTGGTAATTCCCTCAGATATCCCAGAGACAGTGCTACCCTGAAGAGTCCATCACCTACAAACTGGCTGCCTGTGAGGTTTGGCCACCGGTTTCTATGGGGATCGCTGGAAGGAATATGAGGATAGAGCAAGCTCTGCTGGTGGCTTTTTGGAGCTAGCTGGAGCACACCACAACCTAGACGAAGCTCGGGGACACTGGTGGCTCTCTAGAAACAGGATGACTGGCTGTGTTAGCCTTTCCTGTAAGTCCCAGAGGGTAACTGCTGGTAAAGAAGATTATTCAATTACACATTTGAAGTATGAAACAGGCAGATTGTATTAAGGATAAAAATAGATAAAAGGACCAATACAAAGAGCTCATGTAATGGAGGAGGGAGATTAGCCTTGATCCAAGCGAAGCATGGGGAGTTGGGGTGTACCCAAGGAGCAAGGGGCAGGGAGACAGAAACGCTCTATGAGGTGACATCAATGACAGGAATGTGGTCAAACAGACCTGACATTATTATTGCTAGAGGTACTTGGGGGTGACCAGATGTCAGTCACTTGCAGGTTCAGGAGGGAATTGGTCACATATAAGGATGCTCAGGACAGGAGGACATCTTCTTGGACTCATACAGGAAGTGAAGGACTGTCCATAGGACTTGCCCAAGCATGGTCACCACGCTCTCCCCAGACCTTGATAGGACAGCTACTTCCTCTCTGGCATCTCAGGGGTCCTGTGAGCAAAACTGAATCTTCTCTAATTTCCCAAGGTTAATGGGGTAACATCACCTTGAAAACACTATTTTGGATAAAATGGATCATAGAACAGCCCAGATTTATTGTGTGAGGGTGATCAGGGACCAACAGCACAGGTTGCCCTCAGCTCTCTCAATCCCTTGCCTCGTGGACTCAGGGGAAAGTCCTGAGAAAGGCCAGAGTTTACTCTCTAGAGCAATACTGTGCTGTTTGTCAGTGTCTGTGGAGCTTCTGTCTAAAGCATTGCTACTGCATCGAATCTCAGTTATTTGCAACCAAACATTACAAGTTTATGATCAAAATGTACACCATGTCAGGAGAGGGGAATCTTGGCAACCCCTGTCCCTCTGTGAAGCTTTCTTTGGTCCTTAGATCACAGTATACGAAAGGTGATCCTCTGTGTGCACGAACCGCCGTGGTTTGTTTTGAACTGATTGAGAACAGTTTGTTAAGGATCCTTCCCCTTTGGTGCTCGTATCTGATTCCCTCATTCTAGCTCCTAAAGCTGCGTGGGGTTCGTACGCTCAAGTCAGTTCTATTTGTAAAGCTCTAACATCCCTGAGAAGATATAGGGATCTAATAGTATTGGATCTTCATGGATTGGATTTGGGGGGACAGAGTGAGAGTACAGAGGTGACCGACCCTGCAGGGCCTCTTCCTGTTGACCTGAAGTATCTACAGTGTGCACACCTGTAACAGCACCCAGGTATCAGAATACATGCAGAACAATAAGGAAGAGACGGAGGAACACCCCCCCCCCCCCGCGGCCCTAAATGTCTACTGAAATGCCACCTGGAACTAGATCATTAATAACAGTAAGTATTACCTATCAGAAGTTTCCACACCAGTGAAGATCCAAATGGCCCCTCTGCGTTTCAATCATTTATCCATCTTCTGTAATTAGTCGGCATTTGCTATGCACCTCTAGAGGTCGTTCAGATACAGCGCTGGGAAGAGGAGCAGGGAGGAATCGGCAGGAGCTTTAGAGAGGAGATGGCTGTGAGCCTAAGCCTGGGGAAGAATCCCACTGGAGGCAGGCAGGAAATTGGGGAGGAGGCTTCAGGGGTGTCATGGACCCCAACAGCATTGCACAGCTGGTACAAGATCCAGAACAGGAGCTAGCATGCGAGTGAGCTCTGAGGGGTCAGAGGTTGCAGTTTACCCTTAGCAGGCCACCTGGCTTCTGATGCTGTTTCCATGACAAGAGACACAGTCAGTGTATAGGGAATATTATTATTTTCTTATCTCTATTCAGACAGGTCACGTGATGGGCCAGACTGGACCCAAGGGTCACAGAAGTTCACAAACTTTGTGTCTATGAAAGTCTCTTGGGAGGCTTGTCGATAGACTCCGTATGTCTTGGATAGAGCCTGAGAATCAGCATTTTGAGACAATGTCTAGTGTTGCCCAGGCTAGCCTCAAACTAGCTGCATAGCTTAGCCTAATCTTGATCTCTTGATTTTCCAACCTCTACCTCCTGGGTTCTGGAACTATAAGCATGCGTTCCCCACACAGCTCGGGAATCTGTGTTTTTTTGTTTGTTTGTTTACAAGAATTGCAATTTTATTAGTAATTAAACTTTAAAGTTTAAAGATAGACTAAATATAATGCAGTTTAATTTGAATCTGAAGTGAATAAAACTAAATAATATTCCACGTACATTTCTTCAGTAAGACTGGGCATACTTTAAAAGTTACATGCTATACCATTTTCTATACAAGACAGTGTGAGCACAGTGTCTATCATCACAGAATGCTCTGTCTGGCAGTCGGTGCTGATTGTCTACCATATAAGGAGATGAACATTACATCATTTCCCCCATCCCCTTTTCACTGTCCTGTGCTTAGTTGTTTCATTACTCTTTGCTGTTTTGGAGGCTCTGCCACCCATCTCCCAAATAGATACACATGGGGACTTATTACTTACAAATGCCCAGCCTTAGCTTGGCTCGTTTCTAGCCAGCTTCTCTTAACCTAAATCATCCCGTCTACCCCTTCTCTATTTGTGTGTATCTTTTCTTTCCTTCTTATTCCGTGTCTGCCTGTGTGGCTGGGTGCCTGGCACCTTGTATCCTCCGCTTCTCCTTTTCTTATTCCTTGATCTCTCTTGCTTCTCATTCCTCTTTTTCTTTTTTTATTTATTCTCTCTGCCTGCCAGCCCCTCCGATCCTTTCTCCTGCCTCACTATTGGCCATTTAGCTCTTTATTAGACCATCCAGTGTTTCATACAGGCAAAGAATCACAGCTTCACAGAGTTAAACAAATGTAGCATAAAAAAAATAACACATTTTTGCATCATTAGAACATATACTCCACAGCATAAACAAATACGACACATCCTAAGCTAATATCCCACAACACTCTCCAATCCCTCTCTTGTACCTCCTTGCTGGCTCTTTACATATGGCCTCTTTTTCTTTAAGTGTTTCATTGCCTAATGACATAAATACAATTTGCTCAGTCCATCAGTGTAACTTGTATGTATACAATTTCAGGCCTAACCCTTAAAATCATATAAACAGTTGGGGGGAGGTTAATTGGGAATCTGCATTTTTAAAAGATGCTTCCAAGCAATCCTGGCCATTGCCGACCACAATTTAGACTCTGGCAGGGCAGCTAAGCAGTCTCCCGTCTATCTAATTCTCCTGGCTGTTTTTGGTGACTTTAGTGCTTAGGGTTCTTCAGAAAGTTTCTCTGCGACACAAAGGTGTTGGGGTAGCAGGCGGGTGTGCAGAGCTGGAAAAGGAGCAGCATCGGAGCCAGGTCTGAGCTCCTCCCTTGGCTGCCTGGGTTTCTTCCCCTTTGACCTGCGTAACCACAGTCTTCCTCCTCTTTGGATGCCCGGCTCCTCTATAAGCTCTCTGTATTCCTCGATGTCGTGATGCCCAAAGTTGTTCACTCTTCTACCCGATGCCCAAAGTTGTTCACTCTTCTACCCGATGCCCAAAGTTGTTCACTCTTCTACCCGATGCCCAAAGTTGTTCACTCTTCTACCTCGAACAGCTTCTAACTCCTATTCAGAAATGCCATAGTCTTCCTAGTTGAGATGAAGAAGAAACCTTTTATGTCTAGGAAGGAAAAGGTCCAGTTTTTTATTTTTGCACTTTCTGCTCAGCCCATCATTTATTCCCTTGAGCTATGGCCGTGGCTTTTTTTTTTTTTCTGCAGCACTGGTGTCTATGTGCTTCGTCAAAACCAATGAGCTACGGGGACCGTGTGCAAAGCTCTCAGCATTCAGAGGGCATTGCTTTCAGCTGCTCATGAAAGGTCTGGCTACAGAAGTCAAAGACAACTTGAGAGGTCGGTTTTCTCCCTCCGCCACGTGGCTCCTAGGAACTGAGCTCAGGTCATGAGGCTTGGGAGTGAGCAGCTTCACCCCCGGGGTCACCTCACAAGTCTGAGTTTCCAGGCTCTTTAAAAGGAAAAAAGACTTGTGGGTGCAAGTCAAGGAGCCAGCAGAGTGTTTGCACAATGATCACAGGCCCCAAGTTTGAACTCCAGGGTCTCCTAAATTGGGAGTAGAGGTATGTGCCATTAGGAGATGGAGGCAGAGGCCCAAGGTCATCCTTAGACGAGGCGAGTTGGAGGCCAACTTGGCTTGCAGAGATTCTGCCTTAACAGGAAGGGCAGATGGCTGAGAGGGTAAAACGCTCATGGCGCCAGGCTGAGAGCCTGAAGGATGCCCAGGACCACACAAAAGCTGGACAGAGTAGTGAAGGCATCTGAAACTTCAGAGTAACCCCTATAGCAATCAGGGGGACCTGGGAGAAGGTCTCCAGAAGCTCATGGGCCAGTTAGCCTGGCATATGCAATGACAAGCAAGAGAATCCCTGTCTCAAACAAGTTAGGGATCAAGGACCAATCATTTGACATCTACATGGGCACCACTACAGAACACCATGGCATGTGTATACCCACATACACACGGCACACACACATTCACACACACACAAACACAACACACACACACACACACTCACACATACACACACATTCACACACACAATCAAATACACACATGTACACACACTCACATACAACACACACACATACACACACTCACACATACACACACATTCACACACACAATCAAATACACACATGCACACACACACATACACACACATTCACACACACAATCAAATACACACATGCACACACACACATACACACACATTCACACACACAATCAAATACACACATGCACACACACTCACATACAACACACACACATACACACACTCACACATACACACACATTCACATACACAATCAAATACACACATGAACACACACATTCACACACATGTACACATACACACACACACACACACAGAAGATGGGACTAAAGCAATTTTCCTATCTTCTAGGCTGCATGGATCTTTTGTAAGTTGAATTTCAAGTATTCTACCACGTGCCTGATATGAGACTCAGTTTGGATGCAATCACGAGGCCCGAGGTGCTTACCTTCACCCCTTTCCCAACTCACATCAAAACTGGAGTGTTGACCTTTTGTTTGGGAGCATGAGGTCAAAGGGAGGGAACCTAATCTCTCTCCCTGACATGACTCTTTTTGGCGTATGGTCTCAGCTCATAGAACGTGCTCCATCCCCCAAGGGTGGGGAAAGATCTGGGCTTCTTTTAAGAAGCTGTGTGGCACTCTAAGTTTTGATATGATTTTCAGAAGAATGCATTTCTCTTCCAGCTTCTTTGATGACACGCGTTATGTGATCGATTATACCACCATGCCCGTGATCTTGGGAGGAATTGTAAGAAAAATGTAAAAGTCTTTCATTGCACGAGCAAAATGATCCATCAGCAGAGTTTGTCAGTTTTCTTTATTGCCACCTTTGTTCGTAAACAGGATATTGTGTTTTATAAATCAGCCATGTCTTGGCTGAGCTTTAGGCATATACTATGGTAAATCAGTGAACCACCACTGGGGAGCTTGCTCTAATTGGGCTTGGGAGCAAGGACAATGTAGACTTTCAAGAAAGAGAAGCCAGAGCCTTTGTCTCCACTGCCAGGTGACACTGTGGAGCATTTAACTTCCTGGAGTCCACAAGCAGTAATGCAGCCGTGAAAGACTCTGCAGACAGTTGTCCTTAGAATAACACTGGCCCTTCCTAAGTGGCACACGGGACTGGATCAAGGCTTTGGGAGACGAATGTGAACTGGCTTCCTCTCCTAAATTAGCTTCTTCCCTGGCTTTGCAGGCATCTTCACTGGTTGCATGCGCTAAGGTGAGTCCCAGAAATGCCATCAGCAAGCTCAGGCTTGTGCAAGGCAAAGTCTTCTTCACCCTTGCACGGGGGTGGGCTTTGCTTTTCAAACACAGGTCCATTTGTAGTGCTTATCCAAGGCTTCCAAGGCGCTCCCCACGCAAATGTGCCAACCGCTCCTCCTCCCTGTTTTCTAACTGCAGGCATTTCACATCCATCTGTTCTAACTGAAGTCTCCCTCAAACTGAATGCCCCCCCCAATGATTTCCTAACAGATTTTTCTTCCTAATTGCCACTCAAGAAACCTGGCTATCTGTTGGAAGCACCTTTAATTTTGTAAGAAATGTACTTTCTAATATCACAGAAAGAGCCAGTTTGGTGCTGATGGAGACAGGAAGCTGTCTTCTAGCCTTTCCTTTCCTGCCTTTTGTTCCCCCTTCCCCCTTTCTTCCTGCCTATCTTCTCCTAAGTACAGCAAGGTTGCAGTGTCTCAGATCTGACTCTGAGCAATGGAAACACATCAGGTGCACGTCTAAGACTGTCAAAGAATGAGTGTAGCTTAAAAATAAACAATAGCAATGACCACAAAAACAAAGTCTCCTCACCGAGTCTACACTTTTAAGGGGGCATACGATAAAAAGTGTTCGATAAATACAGCACATATACACTTTTGTTATAACAGCACACCTGTCTGTGTATAGCATCTAGACACAGGCATTGACATGGGCACAGGCACAGAACCTGGGGAAGGGAGGCTGTGACATGCCCCAAGGATGTGACCAGGGCTGGTTGAGGGTAGAAAGTACTGAGGTACAGTGCTTCAACAGAGCAGAAGGATGAACCAAAGGCTGAGGGCATAGGCAATTCACACAGCAGGGCAAGCGGGAGAGGGCTTTGCTGCCATTGTAGGAGACAGAAAAGGCCAAAGGCCAGCAGAGCTGGGGCGGAGTGACTTGGATGCGCAGGCAGAAGTCTGACTCTGTGCTCAAGTCTAGTACGTTGAAATAAAGATCGTAGCTTTCCAGGGGTGTGCGTGTGGGAAGCACGAGAGTCGTTGGAAGTGAACTTTGGCAGTATATTAACAGGCCAGTCTCTTGAAGGAGGGAGTTGGTGGCAGTGAGGGAAGCAGGCTCAAGGTGAATGGAAAACATTGCAGGTGACGCTGGCTGCTGAAGCCGGGCAGGAGTGATGGAGAACCCGGGGCAGCTGGTCCAGTCGAAATAGAGTTTGTTTGGCAGCTGAGTGTGACAGAGAAAGGAGTGAGGGTCAGCTTCAAGGTTTTCACAGGCAGGGAATTAGATTTACCGGCTTGGGGAAGCAACAAGATCAGTTTCGAAGTGAGTGGGTGGGTGGGGAGAATCGCTTTAGTCCGGGACATTCTGCGTGTCCGCTGAGCCTGTGCTGAGAGAGCGAGAATTTGAGGAAGAGGATGGTGACCATGCAGATGTTTATTTGAAGCCAAAATCCTGTAGGTTCTTTATAAACGCAGCTGATTCTGGTTTTCTCTTGTAGCAGTGATGGTCTGCTTTTCTTAGGTTACAACAGGGCCCAGGAACCATTTCCTCCTGTGCTTTGCCTATGATGTTCTAACCTCAGCAAAGAAACAAATCCATGAGTCAGGGGCTCAAGAGAAAGCCACTGGAGAACAAAGCAGGTCAATGGCTGCTCAGAGAGGGAAGGCTTCACGCAGCAGGAGTGGGCAGCTCAGAGCCGGGCCTTGAAGGTCAGAAGGAGGAGGTTGCTTTAAAGGAGACTCCTCTCTTAGTTGACCCAAAGGGAGGGCTAGGGATGGTCTGGGGGCTGCAGGGTGGAGTAGGGGAGCCATGGGACATGAGACTTGGCTCTGGAAGATCATGCTTGAGACCCCAAGGATCGCCCCAGTCCAGGGATGGCTTGGCCTGACAAGAAGGGGAGGATGCTCAACTCAGCTGTGAGGTTTATGCCATCACTAGGCCCTCATGAAACACATAGGCCATACGTTTAAATCACGCTGCGAAAGCACTTATAACTGGTAGTGGATAGAGAGGTTTGAAGAAACTTTATAGCAGCCGCTGTTTGGGAAAGTCTGAAGGGAGACAGTGTGCCAGGCCCTTCGCCATAGTCCTGATGCAGCAGTGCATGCTGGGAAAGGTAGGCTGTGGCATTATTTCGCTTGTGTTCTAAACGATAAAGCTTGCCTGAAGACCAGAGGGCGGAGCTAGCCACTAGTTAACCATGGAGGTCTGGCAGTCTGCACAGACGGGCAGGAAGTGATACACCTGGGTGGAGAGAGGAAGATAAGGCTTGAGGGGTCAGGAGCTCAGCCCTTTTTCAGCTGAGGTGTTTGCAAGGCAAGAGGTGGCTGTGGCTGGCTCCTTTGTCTCTGATCTTTCAGCATTTACTCTGATATCTGGCTCTGGGTTTTCATTATTAAGACCAAGCAGGACTCGTGCAACAGTGGGGCCACCTTGGACCCGACAGCTGACAGTAGATCTCTCAGTTTTGTAACTTGTATTACACAGTTCTTTCCTGTTTTGTGAATTTCTAATACTTTTGAAAATACAAATAATAATTTGGGTTTTTATATTTTGTATAAGTGTTTCTAAATTTTTTAGTTACTTATTTAAAATAATTTAATAAATCTTAAATAAATAATTTTTAAATTTAAAATTATAAAAAATTAAAATTTATAATACTTTTATAATAATAATAACCATTATTGTTGCTACTATGAGTGTGCATGTGTCTGTATATGCTCAGGTGCTTGTGTGTGTGGATGTGTGTGCATATGTGTATGTGGGACCAGAGGGTCTCAGGTGCTGTTCCACTTGATTTTCGAAATAAGATCTCCCACTATGTATGTGTGTAGACATAGAAGGGGTCCAGCAATGTAAGCAAGACTTCCTAAGGCTGAGCCTCCAAGGCTCCTGCTGGTCCAGTCAACCATTGAGAGTCCTTTTGGGGTGTTTGTGTGAACTTCTAGATACAGAGCACAGCCATGACCAGGCCTGTCTAGGGGACACTGTTCTAGCAGAGGCATGCAGGGTGCCTGAACAACTAAAAAAAAATAATAAAACAAGATGTAAAAGCCTTGCTGGTAATCAGTTTTGTTAGTTTTCACCTGTTTTTAGAACCAAACGTAAGCTCTCATCTTTTGAAACTTTTTGGAGTTTAGCTGTCCCCTAAGCAAATGACATCACCCAGTGGGCCTCCTGTGTCAGACCAGCCTTTGGCCTTTCAACTTCTATAGTACCTGTTGTTTCCAGTCTCTGCAAAACAGAGTGGAAGCCACCACCAAGTCAGCTTGACCCACAAAAGCACTGACCAAATAGCAGTCAGCAGGATGTGTGGGGCAGGGCTGTAGAGATGGCACAGCTGTAGAACCTTGTTGTCCTGCCCCCTTAGTCGTTTTTCCTGCCCTCTGAGGGCTTGATTCTGGGATTCAAGGAAAATAGGCTAAGGAAATTCCCCCTCTGTAGGGCTAGGTTGGTGTGGCAGCTCCAGGGTCTGCATGTCACTCCCAAAGTCTGGGGTCCATTCATCACTTCCAAAAGGGCTGTTCTCAAGGGCCAGCCTGGAGCCTTTGCACTCGAGAGACAGGAAATTGGCAGCACATTAAAATGATTCAAATCAACTACGAGGTTTATGTCACCATTAGGTTTTATTAAAGCACTCGGGCAATAAGTTTAAATCACATTGTAAAAGTACTGTAACTCAAAAGCAATTTTCTCCTGGTACTGAAAATTAATCCTAGGGTCTTATCTGCGCTAAGAGCTCTACTACTGAGCTATATTCCAAATTGTTTTAATGTTTTTCTTTTTGAGGAAGTCTCACTAAGTTACATGACCTGGTTTTGAGCCTCCTGTGTGTCCCTGAGAGACACTGAACCTTCCATCCTGCCTCAGCCTCCCAGGTGGTTGGAGTACAGGCTGGCCTTGTTACTTCCTGCAGTAGTAGACCATTACATTACATGGGGGCTTCTGTCATCTGTGCTCAGAGCACAGAACACAAGAAGACCTTGTGGGCATGTATCTAAGAGTGAACTCAAAACCCTCTTTCAATAGGACCATCTTCTCCCAGACTGACTTTCTTTCCTGTGGAATCTAAGCAAAATGTTTTTCTTCTCTGTCCCCAGGCTCTGACAGATGAGTGCCCACGTTCTCTTTGTGTTAATTACCCTTGCAGATGTCACCTTCACTTCAGGGATTCCAGCTGGACTTATAATGGCAGCAATCAATCCACTTATCTAGAATGCTTCCTCCTGGGGCCATTCAGAGAGGCGTCCAGTAGCACGGACTCTAATAGATACTAGTGATAGCCTTTAGAATGAACACTTTCCTCCCAAGGAGAGCAAGGAATATTCAAGTGGTGTGAAGTCACAGAAAATTGCAATAAGATGCAAGCCTGGAAATTGTAATTTAACTGACTAACTCAACTCCATGCCGGCAAAAGAAATTATTGTGGTTTCTGGTCAGATTTTTGTTGTTGTTGTGTTGCTATTGGGACCCTGCTGGCTGAGATTTCTGTCTTGCCCAGTCCCACAGCCATTCAGTCACAAAGAAACACACAGAGGTCTATGTTAATCATAAACTGGTTGGCCTGGTAGCTCAGGCTTCTTATTAATTAATTTTCCATCTTAAATCAACCCATTATTTTTGTCCGTGTTTGCCACGTGGCTTGGGTACCTTTCATCAGCGAGGCATTCTCATCTTGCTTCCTCTGCATCTGGGTGATAACTGCAGACTGCATCTTTCCTCTTCCCAGAATTCTCCTCTTCTCATCACCCTGCCTATACTTCCTGCCTGGCTACTGGCCAATCAGTGATTTATTAAAACATTACAAGTGACAGGATAAAAGACCATTGTCCCACAGTAGGACCCCATTTTGAAAAGAATATCAGTGAAGATTACTTGTCCTTGGCTTCTCCATACCTAGATGCTTCAGGCAGTTGCCATTGAGAAGTGACTTGGCTTCAGTTCCTGACAGGATGGGCAGTGTCCCTCCCTGCCACGCAGTGCGTGCAGGCTACATGAGCTCCCTGGTCTGTGGAGGTGGGGGACTTCCCACCGAAGGCACCTGTCTCCAGACTGCTTTGATTTGCCTAGGGGTGCAGCTAGAATTTGCATGGATTTATCTTCTTCTTCGCCTCCACTTCTTCAGTAGCTATTCAATAAAGAAATAAGGTTGTTTGTTTAAAGCTAAGTTTACCTCATGATGGTTGAATTTTATATTTACTTGCTCAGTTTCCAAAGAGGAAAGCATGTTTCAAGGGCCCGTATCTCAAATGCATATTTTATTCGGGTTAGTTGGATTATTCAGACGTTTGTACATCAGAACCTGGCTCCTGGCCTAGCTTTGCAGCCCTCAGCCGGGGATACTTTATAAAAGGAGCCGAAGCCTTCTCTAAAGCATGTAGTGTGATAGATACAGACCAGTGCACCAACAGCACCGGTGTGTGTAGTGTGATAGAGACCTGTGCACCAACAGCACTGGTGTATGTAGTGTGATAGAAACCTGTGCACCAACAGCACTGGTGTGTGCAGTGTGATAGAAACCTGTGCACCAACAGCACTAGTGTGTGTAGTGTTATAGAGACCTTTGCACCAACAGCACTGGTGTGTGTAGTGTGATAGAGACCTGTGCACCAACAGCACCGGTGTGTGTAGTATGAGAGAGACCTGTGCACCAACAGCACTGGTGTGTGTAGTGT
>NC_022021.1:49279276-49296635 GCF_000317375.1 Microtus ochrogaster
AACAGCACTGGTGTGTGTAGTGTGATTGATAGAGACCAGTGCACCAACAGCACTAGTGTGTGTAGTGTGATAGAGACCTGTGCACCAACAGCACCAGTGTGTGTAGTATGATTGATAGAGACCTGTGCACCAACAGCACTAGTGTGTGTAGTATGATAGAGACCTGTGCACCAACAGCACCGGTGTGTGTAGTATAGTGTGATAGAGACCTGTGCACCAACATAGGCAATCTTGCTGCATGATCTGCAGGGATGAACAGGAGAAGGTGGAGGGTATTCTGTTCTTGGATTTTCTTTTCCACAGAGAACGCTGAGGAGTGCCACAAACATGCAGAGATCAAGGTTGGTGTTTCATAATATGATCACGCTGTTTCAGTGAACCAAAACTGAGTGCTCATTGTGTGAGATCCAGGCAAATCTTGGAGCTTGGGTCCACGCCACACTGAAACCAGACCGTGTGTTGTTCCTGCTCTGTCATAACAGCAGCTTGAGAGAACACATTGAAGTCATACATCTATGGTTCTTTATCTTCAAATGAAGAATTGATACCATCCCAAGCTAGACTGCACATGGCAGACTAGTTGACTTTTATTTCATTCTTCATCTAATAATACAGAGAAGAGCTTCAGAGTGGTCCAGTGGATAAGGGGAAATAGCAGTCTGTATTGTCTTCATTGGGAATGATGCCCATGAGCTGCTGGCTCTTGTCATGCCCTAAGAAGGGCTTCCATCCACTCCCTACAACATGTAACTGCTAATGACACAGACTGTGTCCCTTACCTGCTCTTAAAGACAGGACACGGTTTGTCAATGAGGGTCATTCATGTAGGAGCTCTGTGCTCATTCACATATGAACTACATGTGACAAATGGTGACTGGCAAAATGTTATTGGTAGTAATTGGTGCCACCATGGCTAACCACAGCTCCTCAGAAGACCTTGCTGAGTGGCAAGGTCTAACAGAAATATTTCTTATGTAGACAGCCATTAAATACCAGAATGAATTATTAATCACCCCTTTTCTGGAAATCTTTAAGGAGGCATGGGTTTTAATTTTCCTGGGACATCCTTTAGGATTCTTCTCAGAGGCAGCATGGTGGACGTCTGAATAGCAGAGTCAATAGTGCGTAGTCAAACACAGCTGCTGCTTTTATGGTTTGGAGTTTTACTTAGGAAACTGACCTAGGAGATCACTGACCTAGTCTTGGAATGAAGAACACGAAGGAGCCTGGGGTGGTAGTTCAGTGGGTCAAGTGATTGCCTAGCATGCACAAGGGCCTGCCCTTGATTCCAGGTACCACATAACAGGACTGTGCTGGCACATATCTGTGATCCCAGAGGAGGAAGAGAAGTTCAAGGTTGATGTGGGAGTGTCATATATCAATCTGTTGATTTCATTGGTTAAGCAATAAAGAAACTGCTTGGCCCTGATAGGTTAAAACATAGGTGGGAGGAGTAAACAGAACAGAATGCTGGGAGGAAGAGGAAGTGAGCTCAGCGAGACACCATGCTCTGCTCTCCCAGGCAGACGCACACGATGAAGCAAGCCGCCAGGTCAGACATGCTGAATCTTTCCCAGTAAGACTGGAGCTACACAGTTTATTAGAGATGGGTTGATCACGATATCAGAATTAGCCAGTAAGGGCTAGAGCTAATGGGCCAAGCAGAATGGGCCAAGCAGTGTTTAAAAGAATACAGTTTGTGTGTTGTTATTTTGGGGCATAAGCTAGCCAGGCGGCCGGGGTGCTGGGGATGCAGCCCCGCCGCTCCTATTACAACACAAGGTCATCTTTGGTTGTATAGAGAGATCAAGGAGAGCCTCTGCTACAGGAGACCCTGTCTCTCAACAAACAAAGCCAGCAAACAAAATTCAGAAAAACTGAAACAAGACCTTTTCCTAAATAAAAAATAAAAAAAAAAACAAACACGAGGGGAAGGAACTGGGGATCTCGGTGGCACATGAGTGTCCTTGGGAAGATGAGACGTGAAGGAGACATCAGTGATTTCTTCTCAATTGCTAGCGGCGATTTCCCAAACCTTTTCCTTTCTGCAGAGGGAAAGACTGAGTGTGGAAAGAAGACAAGAGAAAGACCAAACGGGGATGGATGGAAGGCAGGAGGGAAGGCAGGGAGAAAGATTAGCTGACATCTACTGAGCGTTATTGTGAAGAAGACACATTGGCATTTTTGTCTAGTGAGTTCTGTTTCCTGGTGTGTTATTCCCCTATTGCACAGCCCTGAGGACAGAGACCTTGCTCAAACAGCCACAGACAGAAGCTGTGTTTACCTCAACGATGGACCTCCTTGTGCCACCAGCTCTCTGTGGCCCTGCTCAGCCCTCTGTTCTCTTCTGTTTGTAAAGCTGTCTCCTCCCCCTTGTTTCCTGGAGATGGAAGGGCCACTCTGTGACCTTCTACGGTGCCATCCTTATCCCATACTCTCCCACCAGACTTTGTGCGCCTAATTCCTTGACAGTTATCACTCTTCCTACTTTCCATCTATCTTCCTCTTCTGTTGCCATAGTTACCTTCATCTGTTCATGTCTCCCTTTTTGCCCACAAATGCCTACTGAATTCCTTTCTTTGCTGTCTCTCTATCTTCCTGAAGGGAAATTACTCTCCTCTCCGGGTTCCTTCTCTCTCTCTCTCTCTCTCTCTCTCTCTCTCTCTCTCTCTCTCTCTCTCTCTCTCTGTCTCCTCCTACTTCCAAGCTTCTTTTTGAAGAAGCTCCCCCCCCACACACAACAAGGACAAATTGGCACTAGTCTATTCCAGCTTAGAGATGCAATATCTCAATCCTATATGGAAAATATAAATAGGCATTGGATTTCCAAAAGACAGAATTCAGTAATTTCCCAAGATTGATGGTCATTGAGATAGCTGATTTTGGCTGTCTACTGGACTCAAGGAAGTGTAGAGAATTGGTGAGGCTCTCTTCTGGATGTGTCTGTGAGTTAATGGAAGGAAGACTGGCATGGGTGTCATTCAACTAAGTGGGGGTGACACGTATGGGGTGTGGGTGACAGGCTAGGGCCAAAGGAGAAGGAAAAGGCAGTAAGGGGAGCCACGCTTCTATGGCTGACTAGCGGCAGCTTTCCTGGCCTCTCAGCATATGGAAGATCTTTATGATTCTCAGCCCCTGAGATCAAGGGGACCAGCGTGATAACCCACCCCTTCTGATTACAGGTAAATCCTCTCATTCTGTTTTTCTGGAGAAAACAGACTAACACAGTCTTATATTGTAACATCTAGAAAGTACATTCAACATAACATGAACATTTCCTTAGTTTGTCAGAGCTACAGAGATCCTCAAAATACGACTGGGCCTATGGATAAGAAAGATGAGGAGAAGATACAAAAAAGACAGCCAACAATGCCCTGAGCTTTTTGCTTTAATTCCCTATATTCTTTTATATTACAGTTCATTTCTCCATGTCTCCATAGCAATATATCACTCGCTACCTTAAATTGTACTTTTGTGAATGCCCTCTCAGCTCCTTAGTAGACCATAAACTTCCTGAAAGCCATGGTTGCATTGTGTTTCACTTAATACATTCTAATGTCCACTCGAGCAGAGAAGACCATTTATGAAGAGATGCGGGAGGTCACCCACCAGAGCATCAGGAATGTTCTATGAAACCCATATTCAGAGCTGAGGTAAGAATCCCTAAAATATGTCGAATGAGATTGACATTAGAAGCAGATTGGATATGGTTAACTAAGAGTCACAGACTAAAGAAAGTGATGACACAGGAAGGCAGAGACACGAAGTCTAAGCCCCCTATAGAGAAAGGCTGATGTCAAACAGTGCTCTTCTCTGAAATATCCCTTCTCTCCCAGACGAAATCCTGCATTTCCATTGGTGGTCTACAGAGCTTATGGCTTTGACCTTTAGATCCTCATTTTCATATTAAGGCAATCAGTTCTGCACCTATGAGAATCCTCCATCACTTACCAAAAAAATGCATTGATTGGGGGAGATAAGAAAATAGTAAACACGAAAGATTTAGTCAGTCAGTGTTTGTTAATTTAGATGAGCACATGTGACGGACTAAGAAAACGAAAATTCTAACTTGCAAAGAAACATCTAGAGAAGTGGTGGTATTACTAATTTGTATATATGTAAATTCAAATGCACTACGCAAGAGTTAAAGAGTTCTAAACCATAGTGACCACACAGATTGTGAAGTGTGACTGATGTCTTGACCAGGACCCTTCCAGACTTTGGGCACTCTGACTTCAACCATCGCCCCTTTCACTGTATTTCTTCAGAACGCTCCCTGTCCTCGGGTATTGATTAAGCTGGGCTACCAGGCTGGTTGCCCACATCGTCCCATCCTCTCCTATTGTAGGAAACTGCTTTTCAGAAGTTTCTGCCCCAGTACCGGGATGCTGGGCTTGCACCATGAAATCGGCTATTTTCTTTATGCATGGGTACCAGGGAATGGAACCCAGGCCTTCATGCTTCTCTAACCACTTGGCTAACCAGAGCATCTCCTCTTCCCCTGGCTCACATCTTGAAGTGTGCTCACCTAACTATTTTCTTTACTACCCTAATACCTTCCTTCCCTCCAATAAAATGTTTAGAAAATCTGAGTAGCGGATATTGTAAAATAAAGTCACTTGGATTTCAATATTTAATTTATTATGTGTCAGCAGTATGGTAAAAATCCATTTCATATAGTAAGTGCAACTACGGTTTGAAATGCTAATCTCCCTGTTGGCGAAAGTACTTTAATTTTTCCCCAGGTAGTTACTGTTTCATTCAAAGACAGTTGAAATTTGTTAAGTGCTCAACAGTAGCAGAAGAGAGGCTGGTGGAAGGCGCCTTTTACTGAAGGCCGCTGATTGTTTTTGGAACAACATAAATTCACCTGTCTTTCATGCATGAGTTGACCTAGAATATGATTTATAAATTGGTTGAAAGATGAAGTAGATCTGATAATATTGGATCCTGTAGAATCTTTGTAGGATTCTAATTTATAAAGCAATAGAAGTTTTTATGAACTCGGCATCTGGAGCTAGAATATTTTGCATTGCAGATTTTGCGCATCATCCATGTATGACTATGAATTAGTTAAGTGCACAGCTCCCCATGCTATTTACACATTCAAATTGGGGAAGAAAGGGTCCCCACAGGTTTCCTGCTTGGAGTTTCACTCTCACTGTCTTTTGCCTATGTGCAATGCAAACTGATTTGATTATGTGAGGTAAAATTACCAGGTGAGCGTCAGAAGGCAGCCCCCTCTTGTTTGGGAGCCCTGGCACACTCTCCGCACTTGCCTTGTGCTGAAGCGATCGTAGTGGATCTGTGCACACTCCACATGCATGCCCTGCAAATTCATAGCTGTTTGCCACCTCAGTTCTCTAATTCTGCCTAAGGAATGGCTACCAAATGGGTTGCCAAACAACCACAGTGTCCTGTGAAGGTTCTGGAACTTAGAGACTGAGGTCAAGTTGTCAGCGAGAGGAGTACTTCCAGAAGGCGTGGGCAGAGCTTGACCTTCTCCAGCTTCTGGGGATTGCTGTCAGTCTTTGGCTTTGTTTGGCTTGTAATTAGCTCTCTTTTCATTTGCATCTTGCATTCTGCAGGTACATCCTTCTGAGTATATTCCTTTTACATCAGGGGCTACCGTACTCTGCTATGACACTATCTTACCTAGTTCCATCAGCAACAATCCTGTTGTCACACCAGGTCACATGACAGTTTGAGCTGAAGACATCAGCAGGTCACCTAATTGCAAGATGGTCCTAGCCTCATCTAAGACAGAACTAGCTTTATGCTTCATGCCTTAAAACATGCTGACACCTGAACGCTACTGTGCTGTTAGCTTCTTTGTTTTTGTTTTGTTGTTGTTGTTTTTGTTTTTTTGTTTGCAAGAAAGGGTTTATTTCAACTTACAGTTCCAGAAGCACAGAGTTGAAGATGGGAGGGATGGCGTGGCCTGTGGGCAGTTACAGGAGGTGGGGGACGTTTTCATACACATACAGGAAGCAGAGAGGAAGAACAGGAAGTGGAAGACTATAAACCGCTAAAGCCCATCCCCAGTGGCATACTTTCTCCAGCAAGGTTCCATGTCCCAAAGGTTCTGTACCCTTGCCAAATATCACCACCAACTGCAGACCGCAAGATTCCATCTTAATCCAATGCCTCCAGGTGAGTCCAGACTCCAGGCTTTCTTAAAACCCCCCTTGGTATCTCTTTAAAATGAGTTCATAATCCTGAGTCTCATTGAACTGAATCAAAAAAGGAGATGGGTGTGTTTAGCTTGTTTCAGATGTTTTCTGCCAAGTGAATCAAAACAACTACTTAAGAGAACCTCATGGTATCAGCTCATGGAAACATGTTAACAAAACTGAGCCCAAGGCTTTTAACTGTATCAGATGCAGCTGAAGTTACTAAGGGCTGCTGGTGAGGTGGGGATGCAGGGGCAGCCACCGCAGGGTACCTTGGGAGATAGCTGCTACTTGATGCCAGAGGTGAGTAATGGATCCATCTATATCCCAGGACCTCCCAGCTGCAGTCAAAAAGCATTTTTGCTGCAGAGAAGAGTGGGGGTTTTATTATATCCTTTAAACCGGATAAGCTACTAACCTGCTGATATGCTAAACTCCTGAACATCTCTGTGGGCCCTAGCCCTAGTGGGGGCACAGTTTGTTTCAGTGTCCTTTCTGGTCAGGAATCAATGCAAGAGGTTCAGACTTGCCAGTTCTCCAAGGAATCTGTGGACCTCAGGAGGAAATAAGTGATGTGTGTGTGTGTGTGTGGGGGGGGGGAGTTTCTCCTGAAGAACACAGCATTTCTGCAATCAGTACTTAAATATGTCTCAGAAGCAGAAAGTGATGTCATTAGCAACACACATACACGCATGCACACACACACATGCATGCACAGTTTGAGGATTTATTGACCACTTACTGGATTAGGAACTACCAGTGGTTGTTCATTTTTCTTACTTTCTAATTTTCTAATGGTTTTGTGACAGAGGGGTGGTTGTCCCCTCTTGTGATCGTGTTATTTAGTACAATAGCCCAGGTAGCTATTTAGCTCTAAGGTTTGATTTGTTGATGCTTTTAGGACGTGACAGCTCCTCAGCAGGGGAGGCAGCTCCTGTTACATCTTGTGTCTAATGGCAGAGGATCTAAAGAGCTAACACTGCTTCTAAGATCACTGAGAATATTGGGCTGAAGTGACCTCCGCCATTCCTCGTGCTTCTGCCCACTGTGGCCTTTCTGGCTGACTTGGAGAGGGAATCAAAGCCATTTAATTCAGCAGCATGCCTGGATCAAATGAAATGGGGAGGTGGCCATGTCAGTTGCCAGGTAGCTCTGACTCGCTGCAGGCTGCAAGCAGCTACCACGCTTTTGTCCATAGTAAGGGCCATCTTCTTAAATTAATTGTTTATTATTTTCCAGACCGATCACAATTTCCCCTCTCTCCTCTCCTCCAAGTCCCTCCTCCCAGCCTTCCACCCCTCTCCATTTCTCCTCCTTCCTCTTCAGAAAAGGACAAGCTTCCAACATGTGTCAGCTAGCTGTGGCATGTCAGGTTGCAGTGTGACTAGGCCCCTCCTCTCCTAGGTAGGGAACATCTTTAGGAGGAACCAAAGTTTTGGCCAGGTTAGAAGGACAGGACGGCAAGGGTAGATTCAAAACTGGCAAACTTAAATGTCCAGTCTCTTTTCCCTTACTGAAGCTCCCTCAGAAATTAACGCTTTCCATGATCATTCAAACCAGATGTCCAAGTGGGGGCACTATGAAAAACCAGGAAGAGAGAGGCAGGGATGGAGAGTGTGTGTGTGTGTGTGTGTGTGTGTGTGTGTGTGTGTGTACACACACGTGTGCCATGTGCACAAGAGAATGAGTCTTGAGTTTAACAAACGTGTGGAAAGGAGGCAGACAGATAGGACAAGGGACGGGAGGGTGAATTTCCACCCTATTTTACGTGTCGTATAGCCAGCAGAGCAAGGGTCTCACATTTTCAGAAGTAAAAAATTCATGATTCTCATTTTTTTTTCTTTTAAAGCTTAGATTTGTGGAAAACAACATGAAATCTGATCTTCACAGGTAAGACGGAAAGGTGTAAAAATTCCTATGAAAATACAGACTTTAAAAGATCACAAAGATGAGGAAGACATGTGAGTATACCTCATCTTCCTTCTTTGTGATTCTGCAGGGACTCTTTCCTGATGACCAGTGGTCAGTGCACCAATGGGTGCTCGTTCCCAGAGGACTGAGGTGAAGCCTAGTCAGGGAATGCACACTGCCCAGTGGGAAGGCAGAATGGTGGCCAGACAGCGCTTCTCACTCCGGCTCCCTAAATTGCCTTGCTCTCTCCACCCCCATTATCTTCCCTTCCTTCCTTTTCCTGCTTGCTTCTCACCCCAATACCAGTGTGCAGTTCACTGCCTCTCACTGTAATCAAGTGGCCTTTCCCTGCAGGCTCACCCAGAATCCGGGTCCTTAGAGGATTGCCACCGTTTCTGTTTACACTGCTTTGCCACATTTGATGGCTGGGGTTTAATTTCTGTCTGTGCTGATGCTCGAAGATTCTCAGTGCCGTTGCCATGGGTAATAACTTTAGAATCTTGTTTGAATGTCTCAAGTACAGTCTGTATCTGGCCATGAAGTGAACGCCGCTGAACCCTGTTCCCAGAATCAGAGAAAGTTAACCTCCTGCCTCTGCCGAGCATGGCATGCTTGCGCATCCATCCAGGAACTTGTCTCGAGCCACATCAGAACACACTCTGTGAAAGGCTGTTTCAACTCCACATCATGGTCTGCGCGGTAACAATGGCACGCCATCCGTCTGCCAGCAGGCACGGCTCATAAAGGATGGCGGCAGAATTCCTAATGAAGAGTGGGAGGAAAGGGGGGGGTCCCCAAAAACAGATGTTACAAAAATAGCCTATGTCATTAAGACCGCAAAACAATATGAAAATGGGCCGCACTTGAGACCGGCACCCATTTCCATAATTTATGGAAATGGCTTTCCCAAGTCTAATGGCTCTGGGAGCTCCATTAAGATCCCCTCTCCCTTCTCTTTTATGCCCCCAAATTAGAGATCGCTGCAGCATTCTGTGCCTTTTGTTTTAATCCCATTTAATTTATTGAGATGCGCTCTACTTAATTCTCTTTGACTGGGACAACTACCCTGTGTGTGCAGACTGGGTACTGGGTCAGGAATGGCTGGTGGCTGAGTTTTGTTCCTTATCCATCAGTTGCTGGCTGCCTTCATCTTGCTGCTTCCCAGCTTCTCCCCCTGGTGGACATAGCGGATTAGCCCTGTCAGGAAGCCCAGGGCTGTCCTAGCTTTCCCATCAGCATCCCCATGCTGGCTAGACCCACTACCAGGGCAGATTCCATCTTTCTTCTGTACTCTTATTTTGAGAAGACAGACATTGGGGCTCAGGAAAGGGTTCACTCTGGGTCACGCTACTGGTGTGAACAAAGTGTGTGCAGGGTTAAGTGGAGGTTCAGGGCTGACTGCACATGCCCCAAGTCCTTGGTACACTCCACCTCCTCTGGCTGGCTATTTGTTTGGCCCATCATGTGTACAATCATTTTCTGTTTATTACAGACATACACTGAAATGTCCTACAGGACCCCCAGAGTGCCAAGGCTATGACAAAAACAGCACTAGGGTGTGCTTCTGCCACTAGTGGCCTTTATTCTCCAATAAGGCCACTTAAACAGCCCCCTAAAGCACCACCAACATGAGGCCAAGAGCTCAAAAACATGAGTCTATGAGGTAACGTTTTCCATTCGAGCCACTGCGGAATGCATATTTTTGTGAATGGGAAATATATAGAAACTCAAGGATAAAAAGAGACATTGCACTTAGCTGGCAAAAAAAAAAAAGCAAAGTTATGTAAATGGAAACACAGGAGCACACACAGAACGAGCAGGCTCACCGTGCGGTGGGAAGAGCGAGTCCAAGGAAGCCAACCCACTATAAGTGAGCTCACTTTCTTCCTCCTTTGGTGGATGGTTCACTTGGTGAGAATCTGTCATTGTGGAAGGTGCATAAGGCTACTACAAAGAACTTCCTGTGTAACGTTCCTAAGAATCTTGGACAGTCTTGGCAGAATTTACCGGAGCACTCCCCTTTTCTGTGTGTCTATAATATTTTTTGTGATTTTTGGGGGAAAGCATCACAACTCTTTACGGTTGAGTAGTTCAGTATAAACATGTACACACAGCGACCTCTGATAAGCTATCAGAGGTCAGACCATCAGTCAGGCACGTAAGCGTGCCCTGCTCTTTGGTGACCTTTCACCCACCGATGTCAACACTCAGTGAGGGGGGCATGAAGCGTGTGGCTGATGGCATGGTGGTGGACGTTTTGCTTCATGTAAGCAGCTGTGGCGTTCTCTACTCTGTGCTCTGTTCGCGTCTCCCTTGTTGTCTCCTTCATTTATGAACTATCTTGGTGAGTGTGTGCAGAGATTCAGACCAGTTTGGCTGCCATTGTCCTTGTGTTACTCAGGAAGGGGCTTTGGTCGGGTTGAAATGAACACCAGCGAAGTGAATCCCTACTAACCTGCCTTTTTTTTTATGCTTACCAGAAGCATATGGAAACAAAGGTTTAAAGTAAAATGGTTAAAAGACAAGGACATTGAACAATGGAATCTAGATAAAAATAAGCAAACAAAGGCTATAGAAACAATATTGATGTCATGAAGAATTTGATATTGAGAAAGTTGAACAATGTAGAAGGATAGTAATTCAGTACCAAAGCCAGGATTTAGGAACCAAATGCACTGGTATAAACCTTGAAAAGCCAACAACGTAAGCTGGGAAAAGGAGAAAGGCAAACTAAACAGCTGCAGCTCACGACGTTTATAAATATCACACAGACAATTTTACCAGAAAATTAAGTTAAAAGTTAGTGAACACTTATACACGCATACACAGCAAATGGCTATTCTTTAGAGATTTTTACGAATGAGCTAACATGGGGATAGTTTACCAAACCTGACACATTTTCACAACAAAAGGTAAAGATGTTTGAAGTCCATGCTATCTAATTTTGAGCTAATACAAATTGTATAAAGCAAGCACGGAAGTCACATGAACTTCTCCCTTTATGCCACAGCTCTTCATCTGTACAAGAGCAACATGCTGAATTTTTCTTATGTTTTTCTTGGGGATTAAATAATTTGCAATGTTGACTGACACATAAGAAGTGCTATATTTAGCGATTATTATTTTAATCTAGGCCAGTGCTTGGGGGATAGTCATCTCAATGTATCGCACATTCGTTACTTGGGATACTATAAAGCGATCCAAAGTAGACAAGCATGGGACACTTTCCCTGAACATGTCCGAAGTGTGAGGTTAGTGTGATGAATCAGTTATAAATTATCACGCTAGGTGAGGAAGCTATGCATGTTGATGGAGAGGTTCACTTTAAACTCAGAGACACAGCTATGACATGAAAACACAAACCTCATGAACACTGCAAGGGAGGTAGGATGGCCATTTAAATATCAGATAAGACGGGAGTGAAAATAAGAACTTCATAATGATAAGAGGAAAATTACACCTAACAGCTGGCTGCCATGGTAGATGAGCATGTGGCAGAACTGTTGGGACTAGAATGAGCCTGTGTAACTAGCAAAGCCACAGGTACATGGAGAACTTGGTCCCTGATGATAGCTAACACGATCATTTGGGAGCTTTGCTATGCCTAGCACCACTAATATAGATGTTCTCCTGCAAGGTCAAATATAATTTTCTCCAGAATTCTGAACACAACTGAGTCTCAACACATTGATCTATATGTCTGTTATTGGTGAAGTACTCTGATCTTGATTATTATGATGTTATAAGAAACATGTGTATTGGTTTTTAAGAAGAAAGCACTAATCTTCCTCTGATACAGCGTGGCTGGCTGGAAGCTTACACTGACTCAGCCTGTCAGAAAGAAGAAATTCCTTACCCGCCAATCCTGGCTTTTCTTCCCAGCGGGCACGGACTTCTATGAAGGGCTTTTCCTGCAAAGGGAGTTTGGGAGCCGACGTAAGTGCTGCCAATGTTGATCCCCGTGCCACCTGCACAATTGCAACTCACCAAACAACGTTTAATTTGGGTGAACTTTATTTTATTTAAACTATGCTTCCATGAAGTCGTAGGTGTGTATTCCTGGTGAGGGCTGGATCAACTTCCCACAGCTCTGGGAAGCAGCCCTGGGGACCACAGAGCTAACACGCACAGAGCTGCAGTCATCACTACAGGGTATGGTGTGGCCAAGGGCAAGTAGTTGGACCCCCCAGTTCACTGGGCTATGGAGGGGCATGTTGTATCATTTTTTTAAGTTAGATGTTCAACATCTATTGTGCTTACATGTTCTATCCCATGCCATGGTATCACAAGCTGTCCCAGCAGCAGCTTACGTGTCCTGTTTCACACAAGCTTGCAGAAGCTCAGGAATGTGTTTGGGTCTTCCTACATGGCATCCCCATCCATATGCTGGATGGCCTTTGCTTCTTAGTATCTCAACAGATATGCTTCCTGAAAGAATGATGTCATTCTTCTGCCAACACAGAAAACATTTAATTGAGGCGATGGCATGTAGTTTCAGAAGTTCGGTCCACTGTCATCGTGACAGGGAGGATGGCAGCCTGCAGGTGGATGTGGTGCTCACTCCATCTGGACCAGAAGGCCGCAGGAATTCCATCGACTGTCACACTGACTGAAGCTTGAGATCGAGAGACCTCAAAGACGGCCCCCGCGGTGACAGACTTCTTCAGGCAAGGCCACACCTCATAGTGCCACTTCCTTCAGGGGCCTTCTTCTTTCCAGCCATGGCAGCATGGCAGCAGGAGGGCAAGCAACTGCTCCCTTCGCATCTGCTTCCAGGAAGGAGAGAACCACAGGAAGTGTCTACCTCGGAAAGGCTCCACAGCCTTCCAGAACAGCACAACTCTACGGGGGACAGTTCCCATTCAAATCATAGCAGCCCCTGGGGTGGTGATACTTATTAGAGTCACACAGAATACAGCAGCACCGTTGTGTTACTGTGTCTAATGATCATACTTTATCCTCTGCTTCCATGATTCCTGGGTTTCCATTGATGAAATGGGAATGACTGAAAGTTGTGCAGATATGAGCAGTGCTTCATAGGGGGCTCTCGACAGAGTTTGAGCAGGAGTGTGTGTTTGTGTATGTGTGTGTGTGTATGCATGCATATGTGTGTATGTGTGTACGTATACATGTGTGTATGCATGTGTGTGTATGCATGTGTATACATGTGTGTTTGTCTGTGTTGGGGAGGTATGTTTGATATAGCAACCACAATTCACCAAGCCTATCCTAGGGACTCAGGCTCTCACAGGCCAGATCGTGTCCTGCACATGATGCTACAGGGTAGCTAGCATTCAGTGACCCACCGTGCCATTAAGGCCTGAGAGACAGACTAGAGCCGCTCAAACTGTGGTGGTGTAGGTGGTCCTTCTGCATTTGTGTTGATTTAATTGGTTGAATAAAGAAGCTGCCTTAGCCTTTTGATAGGGCAGCCCTTAGGTGGGTGGAGTAGACAGAACAGAATTCTGGGAGGAAAAAGGCAGGCAGAGAGCCGCCCGCCATGAAGCTGCCAGGTAAGACATGCTGAATCTTTCCCGGTAAGCCACAGCCTCATGGTGACATACAGATTATTAGAAATGGGTTGAATCAAGATGTGAGAGTTAGCCAATAAGAGGCTAGAGCTAATGGGCCAGGCAGCAATTTAATTAATACAGATCTCTGTGTGATTATTTGGGGTATAAGCTAGCTGGGTGGCCAGGACAACAAGCAGCCCGCCAGCCCGGGTGTAAGCCAGTTGGGTGGCGGGACGCAGCCCGCCACTCCATCTTACAACGCTGAGGCCTGCCCTTTCACCTGGCAGACAGCCATAAACAGAACGAAGCATTTCTGTGACCCTATTATTACAAGCATAGATTTGAAGTTGCCTACTTTCATGGATGAAGCTGCACCCAGTCCCATGTAAGTGAGAATTGCCCCTCTGCCCCTTTAACAAGCTGACTGCCCATGGAGCTGTGCCAGGCAGGATGACCCGGATCCCTCCCAAAGGAAACGGTTGCATCACCAGCCAAGGTGCTCATTCTAAGGCCTTTTGTGTCTTTTTGTTCTCTCTCTGCAGCTCAAACCTCACGAGACCGCTTTCTCTTGGACTAAATGACACATAGCAATTCTTCGGGGGATAAAAATAACGTATGAGGATGATTTTTCCAGCTTGTCTATACTTGAGGTGAGCGAAGGCCTTCCTGGAGCTATCAATTCTGGTAATTCACAATGTCAGCCTAGGATGAGTCAATACTGCTTAGCTTGCTTCTGGACCAGATAGACTTCCAGAGCTGTGGGCAGCACCAACCCCCCTTGGGCAGCACCCCGCCTGTCCAGGTCTGGTCACACAGGTCACACACCATCACAGTGTGGAGTGTGTGGTCACACAGGTCACACACTGCCACAGGCGGCAGTGGACATGTGGAGTGTGTGGTCACACGGGTCACACACTGCCCCAGGTGGCAGTGGGTTTGTGGTTGCTTCTACTGTAAGGTAACTTCTTCACCTTTCCCTAGTTGAGTAAGGATCCTTTATACTTGGTCCTTGAAGAATTTCATAAGGTGGCATTTTGATTCTCTTCACCCCCTCCTCTTCTTAGTTTCCCCCAGATCCATTCTCCCTTCCCAGTCCACCCCTTCGCCAGCATTTCCTCCTCCTCCTCCTCCTCCTCCTCCTCTTCTTCCTCCTCCTCCTCTTCTTTCCCATCAAGTCCCCTTGGCTCTGCTCCTTAGCTCCTGCAGTGTGATCTTCACTGGAGCACAGTTGACTCACCAGGGCCCACACCCTTAAAACAAACAGACTCTCAGCAGCTGTCAGTTGTCTGTAAGACGCTATGCTGGAGGCGGGACTTCCTGTCAGCCTCCCTTCCCCATGGTGAGATGTGGTCTGGGTTGAGCTTCTTTAGGTCTTATACATGCCTGCACAGCCTCTGCTGGTTCATATGTGCAGCTGCCCTGCAGTGTTTGGCAAACAGATATATATATATTTTGGTTTTTCGAGACAGGGTTTCTCTGTGGCTTTGGAGCCTGTCCTGGAACTAGCTCTGTAGACCAGGCTGGTCTCGAACTCACAGAGATCCGCCTGCCTCTGCCTCCCGAGTGCTGGGATTAAAGGCGTGCGCCACCATCGCCCGGCCGACAAACAGATATTTTGTAGTCAACCACACATTTAGATTATGGGAAACGCTTGATCCTTAAGGATGGAATTCTTTCTATATTTAGGTCATTGTGTTTGAGATTGCTTATTTTGTTTCTATAAATAGAAACAAATGCTCCCTCTCTCTCTCCCTCCCTCCCTTCCCCTCCCTCTCGGATAACTATTACAAAAGGAAGGACCTTGGTTAGAGACAACTAAGTTTAACTCTTAAGCCTTAGTTTTGACAATAACCCAGATAAAGTCACAGTAGGGCAGGCTAAGTCTGATTTCTCAATCAGATACAAGTCATGAAACATAAGTTTTATGACTCGCTGAAAATTCCATAAATCTGAGACCAGGGAGATTCATGGTCTTTTTTTTTTTCTAAGTAAATATCACAGTTTTGTATTTACATTTCTTTTATTTGCAGATTAGCTTGGATCCCAATATCATATGCAAATTGAAAATGCAGGTAGCTCAGAGAGATTATCTCCTTGTCTTGCTATCTCATAATAAACCAGCTCCAAATCCTTCCTGATGAATTTACCACTTGTAGTAAATGTAAACACATTGGGATCCAGCTGGTGGCAGCTGTTTCCCAGAGTGCTTTGTACTGTGCAAAGGCTGAGGGAAGAAGGGGGTATAGAGAGGAGACTGAGGGTGAACGGGTGCCCCTGCTGATCAGAGTAGCCACATTTGTTGGCTTTCAAGAACACTTCAAAGACAGCAGCATAGATTTTTGCAGGTTGACCCAAATCCAGTCTCCTCACAGAGAGCACGGGCTGAATAATTTTATAACTCACTCCCTCACTCACTCAACCCTCTGCGTTCCTCGTCTCATGATTGGCCTGTCACTAGCAGGTGCCTTTTGAGAGGCTCAGCTACAATGCGTGTCAAGTCCATACCGAGGTGGGCCAGGTAGGCTGGAAACCTCACTGGGACCAGAAACAGGTATGCTGGGCTGTAGGAAGTCTCTGGTCCAGACCCAGAGCTGTGGGAAGTAAATCCTCCCAGCCCTGGACTTGTCCTGTTTTGCCTTTGCACTACACTGAGAGTGGAGAGTGGGCTTCACAGCTAAAAGCTCCCTGGGGCTGTTGTTTTCCGTCTGATGGCTGGATGGGACTTACATGCCTCTCAGTTCCCACAGCACCATTGTATCACAGGAAACGCGGGCATAAAGGCCAGTGGAGGACGCCAAGCCTTCTGCAGAAAGAGGAATGGTTTATAAGGGGTGAGAAAACTGCTCAGTCATGGCAGGGTGGAGTGCTCATCTGTGACAACCTGGATAGACATTTGATGGACTTGCCTCTATCCTTGACGAGGCAAATAAAACCACCCTGGGCACGAAGGGACTTCCTGGGAAAAGTCATTGCCACATGGTCCTTATCAACTGCTCTTACACAGTGAAGACTAGAGTCTGTCATGGTTTTTCAGCTCCTTTACTGCCAGTGTCTGAAAGCACAGGCTGTGAGGTAGATGCATTGGTGGCAACCCCTTCAGTTCTTTTGGCCACCAGCACTGCTGTTTCCCTGAGATCTATAAGCTGGTGTGTGATTGGATGGGAAAGACACCAAAGGGATAATGGAGGTGATTTTCAGTATTTGTACTTAGGGTTTGTTTTTCATCCCCAGAAGCGTGAAATTGACATCATTAACAAGTAAGAGTACTTCTCGTCTTTGAAAACAGCCATCATGGTACCATTAGCTTTATATGTGTGATGTGCATAGGTAAGACTGAGGTGAGTTTGCCTGACGGTGGGAAATGTTCAAATAATCTACTTTTTGCCAGGAAGCATCCCTGTTCCAGTGGGTTATTCCTATGGGGCAGGTGGGGACGGACC
Organism: Microtus ochrogaster; assembly: GCF_000317375.1. Classification (NCBI taxonomy): domain Eukaryota; kingdom Metazoa; phylum Chordata; class Mammalia; order Rodentia; family Cricetidae; genus Microtus; species Microtus ochrogaster. The sequence goes on from NC_022021.1 coordinate 49,296,314, forward strand.
GAAGCTGTGTGGTGCTCTCTCTGTGTACACACAGAGGCTCCTTGTGGCAAACATGTGCAGGAGCTGAGGTGAATGACAAGTCTGTGTCTTCACTGTTGGTCCTTGCCAGCCCTTAGGACCTTGACGGTTCTGGTGGGCAAAGTTCCTAGACCCAGGCAAGAGAGACAAGACTGTGTCCATGATGAGCTCTGGAGGCTCAGGTCATGGCACCATCCACAGACAGGCTCACAGAGCACCATCCCACAGACAGGCTCACAGAGCACCATCCCACAGACAGGATCACAGAGCACCATCCCACAGACAGGATCACAGAGCACCATCC
>NC_022021.1:49296735-49321767 GCF_000317375.1 Microtus ochrogaster
ACAGAGCACCATCCCACAGACAGGATCACAGAGCACCATCCCACAGACAGGTTCACACAGCATCATCCACAGACAGGATCACAGAGCACCATCCCGCAGACAGGCTCACACCCCCTACTGTCTCCACAAGAGACTCCAGGTATCTTTACTGCTGAGCCTAGGTCTCTGTGGACTGTACAGAGGGTACACATCCCTGACACAGGCTCAGAAAATGGTGCTGAATTATTGGTTTAAAGGTTTCTGGATGGGGACACTACTTTTCTCATAATGGAATCCAGATGCTACAGGGAGAAGCCCATTTTGCATGACATTGGTACCCGCATCAGTCACACGTCACAGGAAGGACGGCGAATACATTGCTGTCTCACAGAAGGCAGACAGCACGGTCAATGCCCTCCTCTGCACTGGGAGAGGCTGGATCTCCTGCTCTCTCTCTGCTGCAGCAGTAGGAGTGAGAATCACTATCAGTGTAGTTGTCCTGGAGCCAGGGGTGGCTGGTGGGGGCATCATACCAAAATCCTGAAGGAAAGACTGCGGTGTTGAAATCCACCGGTGTCTGCAGCTGTGTGGGAGCCCTCATTTTTCCCTTCACATGCATTTAGAGCTTGTGTGGCCTTTGGGAATATTTGTTCTTCATATTCCAGGACTCTAGGAAATACAACAGTAAGGGAACCGGAGGCCAGCCTGGTGCCATAGCAGGGCTGCGGAGATGGACGTGGAGCCAAGGGCAGCTGCAAACTGAGCACTTCAAAGAGAACAGCTGTGTAGTCACACACTGTGGACAGAGCCACAGCTATGCCGGTGAGGTCACAGGGCCTCCTGCCCCCACTGCCAGAAGGGAGCCATGACATTTTTAGTTTCGTATTTTTGTCTCTTTCTTCCTTTCTTCCTTATGCCTTGAAGCCTGTGGCTACCTAACTGAGAGCTGGCTGGACAGAGTTCAAAGCTGTTTCTGTGTCTCAGAATCAGAATGAAGGAAGCATTTTGTCTTTCTGCTTTACAGATGAGATTTGGCTTGATTCTCTATGGATTTTTTTTTCCTTTGGAAGAAGAAATAAAATGACATTATAGATTTTCGCAAGCCCTAATGGAAGCCATTTCCCAGTGACCATCCTTCCAAAGCTCTATTTGTAAGGATCTGGATGACAGGTCCAGGCTGTTTAGGCTTCTGCCTCCTCCTGTAGGAATGAGCTTCAGCACCTCGAGGTAGATAGTTAGGGTGTCAGGGCTGTGAGCTGACCAGGTCACACCACAGAGGAAACACAGGGTTTTTTAGATCCTGTACTTGGGTGCTGGAGAGTCTGTTCAGTGGTTAAGAGAGCTTCCCACACCATGAGGACCAGAGTTGGAATCTCAGGACCCATGCAGAAGTCAGGCATGTGCCCATGTACAGATGCAGGGGATGGTGTGTGTGCATGGAGCTAAGAACATGGTAACCCCAGCACAGGAGCGGGAGATAGGAGGAGGGGTATGCATGGAGACAAGAGGGTCTCCATGCATACCCCTCCTCCTATACATATGTATATATGTATATATACATGTATATATACATTTGATATACAAATATAGGTGTCTAAATATATATCCAAATATATATTTCCATATACATATATGCTACAGGTTAAGTGAGAAGTCTTGCCTCAGTAAATAAGGTGGAAGGTGATAGAGAAGGACTCTCGATACATTCCTGTTTGTCGTGAACACACACATGTATGCATATCCCATACAGGTACACACTGCATATGCCCTCGTAGCAGAAAACTTAAAAAAAATGAAATATTGAATCTCACACGTCCATATCCTACAGCTGGCATCCCTTTAGCACAAGGTGGCAGGACAGCAGAGGGAAGCCGCAGTGCCAGGGTGAGGGGTATGCCACAATCGTAAGATGAGCTCCTCCTCTCCCACCATCAGCCCCCTGCTCTCTACTGGGAGGCCTCGAGACAGAGGGGCATCAGAGAAGCACCCCACATCTTCTGTGCACCCCTTCCATTTAGCTGCCTTCCACCACTATCTCAATCCTTACACAGCCATGTCTAGAATTTTCCATGAGACAGAGCCTGGTATTTCTTGTCACTTCCCAGTGACTCCGAATCTCTGCTCGGTGATGAGAGAGTGGCAGACAGCTTCCTGGTGAGCCTCTCAGCTGGCAGTGCTGCTGATCTGGGGGAGGAGCGTGGATCCTAATGCGTCTAGACAGCACGTTTAAGCCACAGCGAGGCAACACAGATATCTCTGGCACACACCATTAGTCCTACGTGATGGCGTGTTCTCTGCTCCATAGTCGTCCTCAATTTCTCCTAAAGGGAGCCAGGATGCTGAGCATCTTAATGCCGGTTCTAATCAATTCCACCATCTCAGACACCATTCTCCCCTGACTTATAAGTCTATAAGCTCCCTTTCCGCAGACCAGAATGGCCAATTATGTTCATATCACCATCTTCTGTGTAGGTATCTACTCCATCTCATTCACCTTTTCAGTTATGGCAAACTATCCTTAATATGTTGAACGGTCAAGGGAGAGGCTGCAAAATCGGCTACAGAAGGATATAGAGATAGAGATAGTTGTTGTTATTATTCTAGGAGCGAACAAGAGTTCCCAGGTATCTGGTTTATAGGATGGAAAAGAAATCATTTCAGGGAAAGCAGAAGGAGCTAGCAGAGCCCATGCCATGGTGACAGGGAGGTGTAGTGATGTAGGAGAATTGGAACAGTCTACCTCTGGAGAGAAAGATGTTCCCAGCCCAGCACCATAGGGACGCCAGGGCCTGCTGGGTGAACCTGGCCAGACGCAGCATCCCCTTGAGGCCCCATCTCTGAACATGTCTGTGAGGGATTTCCCACAGTCTGGTGGTTGATATGGGGAGGCCCATCCACACCATAGGGCTCTCTAGAAAGGAGAAATTAGGCCGAGCACTGACATTCAACTGTCTCTGCTTTCTCACTGGTGGCGGTGACACAATATGAGGGACTTCTCCAGTCCCTGCTGGTGTGACCTCCTGCTGCACCCCAAACTAAACCAAAATATAATCAAAAGAAACCTCCCTCCCTAAGTGGTTTTTGTCAAGTGTTTTGCTGCAGAGAGACAGCTGACATGTTGTCCTTTGTAAATATGTTTTAATCATAGAGCAAGATTTTGTTAAGAAAAATAACTGAAGAGAAAATTAAAATTACTGAGGGCTCACTCAGAAACCTACTGAAACCTACAGCCTTATCTCCACATAGCCTTCCACCTGTCCCCCATACCATTGTCTGCAGCCGCCTGTTCCCAGCTCCTGCCGACAGTAGGAAGTCTGTTCCTCAGCTCTTGTCCATGCTCCTGCCCACCCCCACCTCCTTTTCCCTGTCTCTCCTATCTCTGCCTGCAGCCACCCATCTGGCCTTGTTCCCACAATCCCAGCCAAAGCAGGGTGTTTTTATTTCTGAGTGTTTGGCCCCAGCTCTGGATTCTCAGCTTGGAAGAGAAACTCATCCAATTTGGCCGAAAAGGTCAATGGCTTAGGATAGGAAAGAACTCCAGAAATAGAAAACCTGAGAACATCTAGGGACCGATGAAGGGAGGGAGTCAAACGGGAAGCCACACGATGCTCAGCTTCATTGTTGATGCGTCTGCGTGCTCTGGGAAACCAAAGTGGAATCACATTCCGAGACTGAGACGAGCAGAGAACTCCAGAGAAAGATCCAATTGCTTCTGCTTACAGAACAGAACAAATGTTGCCACGAGCAGCTCCATTTCTCAAACAGATTGGAATCTAAAAGTTTGTGGTTGAGCTTCAGAATCAGATGCAGAGATCTACAGCCAAGCTTTGGGATTTCAGTTGAGGAGAGGGAGGAGAAATTGTATGAGCAAGGGGTTCAAGGTCATGATGGGAAAACCCACAGAGCTAGCTGACCTGAGTTAATGAACTCTGGACTGACAATTAGGGAGCCTCCATAGGACTGACCTATACCCTCTGCATGTTTTGTAGCTTGATCTATTTGTGTGGCTTCTAGCGGTGGGATCAGCACCTGGCCCTGGTCCATGAGCTGACTTTTTGGAAACTATTCCCCATGCTGGGATGCCTCACCCAGACTTGATGTAGGGGGAGGAGCTTGGTCCTGCATCAGTGTGATAGAACATGCTTTGTTGACTCTCATTGGAGGCCTGCCTTTTTCTAAATGGAGGAGTGAATGGGAGGATAGACAGGAAGTGGGGTAAGGAAACAGGAAGAGGGAAAGGAGGGAAAACTGTGGTTGGTATGCAAAATAAATAAAAAATAATCAGAAAATGTAAAAAACGAAAAAAAATTTAGAAATGTGGTAGAGATCAAAACAGAGAATACTCAAAATATGAATCACAAATGTTTGATAAAGGTTTTAAAAAAATTCTGGACTTCCTTAGTCATCAGGAAAATGCAAATCAAAACTACTTTTAGATTTCATTTTACACACGTCAGAATGGCCAAGATCAAAATAAGAAATGAGAGCTCATGCTAGTGAGAATGTTGAGTAGGGGGAACGCTCATCTCTTGCTGCTAGGAGTGCAAACTTGTACAGCCAAGTATGGAAATCAGTGTGGTGGTTTCTCGGGAAGCTAGGAGCAGATGTGCTTCAAGATCCAGCTTTAACACTCTTGAGCATATCCCAAAAGGACGCTACATCCTACAACAGAGCACTCTCTCAGCCATGCTCATTGAAGCTCTATTCATAATACCCAGAAATTGAAGGCATCTTCGATGTCCATCAACAGATGAATGTGTAACGAGGATGTGATACACATACACAGTGGGCTGTTGTTCTGCTGTTCAAGGAAAAACAAAATCATAAAGTTCACAGGTAACTGGGTGGAGATAGAAAATATCACCCTGAGTGTGACAACCCAGACTCCGGACCAAAACAAATATGGTATGTATTATCTTACATGAGGATGTTAGTTTTTAAACCTTCAGTAGGCATGCTATTATTATCTAAATAACCACAGAGGTTAGATATAGAATAAGGAATCGCAGGGAGGGGTGCTCCCCCAAGGAAGAAAGAAAATTTAGAGGGGCGAAAACAGGAGGAACAAATGGGTGGGGGAAGGTGAAGGAGGGAACATGGGGAGGTCAGCTAAAACAAAACCATTTGAGAGGGTCAAGTGGAGATCTGCTACAGGAGAAGTTGAGCTGGTGTCTAACTGGAGGCTTCACACCCACTGACTAGTGTTCACAGTGCTGGAAGGTACTCTGAACATTACCAGAGGAGAAAGACAAACACTAGCTCAGCTACAAACCCTGAGATCTACAGTGGTGAGCAGCCTGCAGGATACACTGGTGTAATAGAAGCACAAAAGCTGTGGGATTAACTAACTACTAACTGATTGGATTGAAGATCCGTTCCAAGAGATGAACCTACCATGGCTGACACTATAGAGTGACCAAGAGCCTGAGACTAGTCGGTCATGGAGCTAGGGAGAAACTCAACACTATTGTTCTGTTAAAGGAACACAGCAGCGAAATGACTCCTAATGGTATTCTGCTGTACCCACAGATCAGTACCTCACTCAGCCATCATCAGAGAGAGAAGCTTCCACCTGCAGTAGAAAGGAACAGACACAGAAGCCCATAGCCAGACAACGTGAAGAGAATGAGAGCCCCTGGAAGACTCAGATTTAAATGAATTGTCTTCATTAAACCTGTCTCGGAGAATGATATGGAAGAGGAGGCAGAAAGCTTGTCAGAGCCAGGGGAGGTGGATGATACTAAGGAAGTAGTGTCTTCCAGACACAGCAGGATGGATGCCCACATGACTAATAGAGACTGTGACAGACAGCCTGCACGGAGCCTGCACAGGTTCAAAGAGTTCAGAGCGCCAGTATCGAGATGGGAAGTAGGCACAAGAGCTCCCAGCACTAATCAAGAAGCTATCTCCAATTAACAGCAACTTGCAAAGGAAAATTAGTATTTCCAAGGGAATTTCACTGGGTAATAGGGCAGGTACCATGCCCAGCAGTAGACGGCCAACTTTGCACTTTTATAGGGTGTGTGTGTGCCCGCCCGTACGCACGCATGGACCTTGCTCATGTTCTTTTTTCCATATTATTGTTTACTAACTTGTTCATTTGTCTTTCCTCCTGTTTGTCTTTTCTCGTTGCTCGTCTGTTTTATGAGGAAGAGAAAGGAGACATGTAGGTGAAAGTGTGGGGAGGGGGAAGGGATCCAGGAGGAGATGAGGGGAAACCATATCAGAATATACTTTATAAAAAATGATTTTGTTTTGGTAAAAAAATTAAGATATTTCATGGGTAAGGACTAGAGGGAGTTAGAGGGGCGAGTAAAGATTGATATGACCAGGATATATTTCATCCACTATGTTTTTAAAGACTAAATAAAAATATTGCATAATTTAAAAAAAAAAACATCCCAACCATCCTCATCCTGGCTACCCTGGCGGAAGCCCCTGAGTCTAAGTTGAACATGCTAAACCTGGGGGGGTTAGCATTCCTGATGTGAACCAGGGATCTGAGGGTTGATACTCAACATTGGTCCCCTCACACATGCCAATCCAAGTCAGAGTCCAGAACCTTTGACACGAAGAAGAGGACGTCTGTACAGAGAAGTGAGCTGGCACTTCTGAGCCACTTCAGCACGCTGAGACCCCGCATTCCACACGAGAGGAAGCCCCGTGGGCCAGAAATATCTGCTGGGAAAGTGAAGTTGGTCGCCGCCTCCTTCTGTCCTTTGCTGCAGATTCAGTGATGGATGTGTCGGTTCCAGGATGCGGCTACCCTATTGACGTGCTTGCGGTGACATCACATTGTCCATCATCACCTCCTCTCCTGTGACACGAAGCTTACGTAGGCTGAAAAAAAAAAATCAAACCTGTAATAAAACAATGTCACGCCAACATTGCTTTTTGCAGGCTTGGTTGAAAAATGTATTGAGTGCAACTTCCCTGGTTTTAAAGATTGGTAAACACTTGTTCCTACAAGGAATGGTCGTAGATGCTGATTAACAGTTACTAAACGAACATTTGACAGGAACTAAAACATTGGAAATTGCATACAGAGGAGGGAGGCTCCCAGCACAGCTTGGTAAGGAGTGGTCTGGGGGAGAGCTGCTCTCTCTCTTTTGCTTTGGCTGGCTGTATTTACACTGAGCTTCTGTGACGCCACAAGAGAGTTTAAACTATCCTTCATTTCTACTGAAACACATATGCACACACACAGACATGCACACACATACACACAGGCACACACACACACATACCTGCACAGACACACACAGGATACATAGAAACACAGACACACACACATGCACACACACAGACACATACATATGCACAGGCACACACACACAGACACACACAGGCATACATAAAAACACACATGCATTCAGACAGACAGACAGACAGATACACACACACACGATGGGAGGGGCACACAGAGAGGGAGAGAATTCTGTCTTGAGAAAAAGAAGCTGCATCTATGATATGGAAGTTTAACTTCTTTATAATGTAGCGATATTTGGGGTATTAGCAACTAATTATTAGCTGGTCGACAAGGGACACACTACATAAAATAGCAATCATTTATAATAAAATCATTATCTTTTATGGAGATGTCCACCAACACTTCACAACCCCCCACTCCCTCTCCAGTGAGAGAATGCCAATCATGGTTAATTTACATAAGGGCCACACACCTGTGTGTGCACACAGTGTCTCTGAAAAGCTCCATAAAGGTGCTCTCAAATCATTTACTAGTCTGAAGTTGAGCTGTTTGTATTGCTATTTACTTAACTATTATTCTGAAATCTTTTACTCTTTGCTTTAGATCCAATCTCCTGCTTCTGTTGGTTGGTCACAGCACACATCCTGCTCTTTAATTTTTATGTTTTTTTTTTTTATTCTTCTCTCATACATTACATCCCTACTGCCGTTTCCCCTCTGCCCACTCTTCCCAGCTCCCCCTACCCCCTCCTCTTCCCCAGATCCGCTCCTTCTGTTTCCCTTCAGAAAGACCATAGAACAAACGCTTGTCTTTACCCAGTGTGGGTACAGCATTGGACTTAGCTGCATGGTAGAGCTTAGGATCACTCTGTGAATAGGAACCACTAAAAGGCAGACAAAATCATGAGTCCTTACGTGGTGATGTGTGACTTCTTATATGCTGCTTAAATGAGACATGATCAGAAGACAAACATTAGTTTGCAAGAGCAATTTTCCCTTAGGTCTGATAGAGACTCCTGATTGGGGGAGGGAGCAGATTCCTACAGTTCGGGAGGACACCAAGAATTCACTGTCCAGCGATAAAGGCCTCTTTGTTTTTCCCCTGAGCGAGCACAGATAAGTGGTACTAAAGGATTTCCAAGGTCAAAGCAGTGTAGAATCAGAGCCAGCCTCGGCTCTACGAGAACACTGCAGGACCTCCCTGCTTCCCAATGGCGAATTGCATGTCATGAGACACTGCTGGTGATTTGAGGGCTAAGTAACTGTGACTCGGATGCCTCAAGTGATGTCCCAGGAAAAAAAATTGTACAGCTAAGAGTTCGACAACAGACTGGAGCAGTTGGCACAGGGGAAGTCGAGAAGAAAACGCTATAGAAGAGACACATTCTCTACAGGGCTCCCGGGCCCATGGGGGGCAGCAGCTGGTGCGTTTCTTGGCTGATTAGAACGGGGATGGATCATCAGGAGCCCAGGCAGTACAAATTAGAGGAACGAGTCTGGGGGAAGTGTGTGCTGGTTAACAATGACACTGCCCACAGGAGGCCACAGAGCGACACTGGGGTTTTCTGTAGGACCATGTTTTGTCTTGGGGTGTCTCACACATACCCGTTTTTCTGTTTTATTGACAGTAGCTCTCCAAAGTTGGCCTCTCCCACTTTGGTTTCTGCCAGCAAATTGTGCATCACAGATATTGCTGGCGGATGGGTAGTTTCAGGTGCAGGAGGCGAGTTTTCTAGATGAACACATCTTTGCTAGTTGCACAGGCGATGTTCTGTGTTACTCAGCACCAACTCAAGGTCTCCCATAGCCTGAGACTCCCTGACAAACAAGAACGCAAAATAAAATGACGCTGTTTATTCTGAACATGACTGTTTCTCCCAAGATGGAATTCCGATGCAAACATGATGGCCCCATGTCTCCTGTTCATTAGCCTAGGCACATGTCGCTAGAACTCAATCCCTCTGTATTGAACAGAGTGCAAGAGACTTCCTCAGGCTTGTGCGTTGCCAGGACAATAGACTTTAGAAGAAAATCAGGTTGCTTGTCCAAATATAAAAGCAAAAAAATTAAGCTCATTCCCGGAATTAGCTAATTGACAGAAACACTGAAATCAACCAACCCAAGAAGTAAAGAAATCCATGATTCAAGTGTGTTTTCCCTTTCTGGGTGGGGAGGCTCAGAGTCCTCTGTGTGGTGAGGGCCACGGAGCCCCCACCCCCACAATCTTCTTTCATCTCTCCTCTCTCTGGAGGATGTGGGCTACATTGTGTAATCACTGCAACAGGCTGTAAATGATGTATGAAATTAAAAAAATATATCCCACTCCAGGGAACTCAGCCAAGGCTCTATGTTCACGGCTATTTTAGCTAGTGAGGCTCGGCAGGGGCTGGCAAGCTGAGCCTGCAGAGAGAGGAAGCAACCACTGGAGACTCTCGGCGATGCTCTTTAAAAATCCATGTTGTTCTTCCTCCTCCCTCTCCCTTGCCCATCTTGTAGGGAGAGTGTCAAGCAAAATATTTCGACAGAAACAAAGATGTTAAGATGAACCAGCCGAGTTGTCCTTGAAGGTGTTTCTGAGTCATCTTTTGAGGCTGTTCTCTGGCTTCCTGAGTGGGAAGTGTGGCCCACCCCACACTCAGCGTCCTTCTCTAGGCCTTGACCTGAACTACCGTCAATCACTTTGGTCACATGCTCGGGGCACATGTCCTTGTGTATGCATAATGTATAATCCGCCGTTTCTTCATGAACCAGTATCTCAAGGCATTTAACAGACTTGAGCAAGGGTCTTAGTTCATGCTAATAAATTCATCTTTTAAAGTCTTCTCGAAAAACCCAAACATCTGACGACTTCACCGCAGCACAGGTGACCCATGCTTACCGTGTGCTCCTTGATCTGCAGGGAAGAATGATTCCGTATGGGACAGGAATTCAACCAGTTAGGTTTACTGACATGTCAGCATGATGGCGACGGCCCTGGTGGGTTGTTCCTAACCTGGTAGATAAAGATTAATGAGGTGGGCACCTTGCTGGATGTTCCGGGTTTCAGCGATCACCTTTGTGTAAACGTTTGGAGGACGTGAGAGAAGAGGACCCCGTGGAGAGGGCACAGTCAGGCACACAGGAGAGGTGGGTGGAAGAGAGTGTTTGCAAAGTCGTTTGCCTTAGAAAAACTTACCCCAAGAACAGGTATCAAGTCTGCTAATATTTCTTGTTCATCCATGTTCTTTGTGTTCATCCATGTGTTTCTTTGGGGTACCACCTAGAATTGGAATGGACAAGACACGTGAGAGGAGAAAGCTGAACTCCTTTACAAACCTGGGGTGGGGGACACAGGGTAGCAAGATGACTCAGTAGGTAAAGATGCTTGCTGCCAAGTCTGACAACCTAAGTTAGATCTTTGGTTCTTATGTGGTGGGAGGAGACGATAGACTCCTTAGTGTTATCCTATAACCTCCACAATCACGCCCCAACATGAGCACCTTGGCCTATGACCAATGAAACACAAATAATTACTTTTAAAAAGAAAAGAATCATGGCAACCCTTTCAAAGTAGTTTTGAATTCTTTATTAGTATTTGATACCTGTCTATCACGTGAGTTCCAGCACTTTACGAGAATCCAATACCTGTACGTATTGTTCATCACCTGTGAAGGTCAGACCGAGTTTCAGTCATTGTGGAAGGTGTGTGGCTGCATCCCGTGTGATTTCAATTCAGTTGCCCCAGTGATGTTGGGTATCTTGCAGGTGCTATTTACCAGGAGTTTCTCCCCTTAGTGAAGTGTCTGATTAATGTTCAAATCTTCTACTGCATTCTTAATTGAGGTATTTATGTGCTTATAACCAGTTGTGACTGCTCTCTGTGTGGCCACCATCCTTTTTCAGAACTACGCTGTGAGGTCTGGCTTTAGTTCTCCGTGTGACACAGCAGGGAAACAGGAACAGGAATTCTCCCCCTCAGAGGAGCTTGTGGGCATGAATGTGGGGCACTGTGTTGATGAACGGAAGATGAGGGGTGACCCAGACCTCTGCAGAGAGTGCCACTTCTGGATAGGTGGTCCTGAGTTGTCTAAGAAAGCAGGCTGAGGTACCCAAGCCATAGTTGCTGGACGAATGTAGCCACCCTTTCCCTGTCTTCATGCACTGATTTCTTCCTGGGGTAGACATTTAACACTTCTGCTGAAGTCCGGTTTATCGGTTTTCTCTATGAATGGTGCTTTGGAGGTGGTAATTGAAGAAATGCTTTCTTTACCCAAGCTGTCAAAACGAGTCTCCTGTTTTCTTCCTAGTTCATTTTTATGTCTGGGGCAGGGTACAGTTTGTATTATACTTTTGTTGCAAGGACTCTTCCATACTCCTGCATTGTCTCTGTCCATTGCCTGAGCAATGGTGTGTACGTGCATGCTTTATCTGGAAGCCACGCCCCCATGGTCTGCTTTTCTGTATTAATAGCATTGCTGCCCTGTGTCTGTGTCTAAATGGTGCCACTAAATTTTGCATTACTGAGCTCCATGGTGTGTTATGAAATCAGGCACTACTAATCTTCCAACTTTGTTTTCATTTGCAAAATTGTTTTGGGGACTACCCATCATATGCCAACATAAATGGTCAACGATGTCACCTAGGATTTCTAGGTGTGATTGCTTAGATTCAGTTTCAGGCAATTTAACATTTTCATAACATCGTTTTCTCACTCCTGCCTGCAGCTTCCCACTTAACTGCTTCTTTAATTTCTCTCAGTAATGCTTTCTCTTTTTGAATGTGCAGACTTTTCATTTATTTGGTCATATTAGTCTTTATTATTCGTTTGAGTTTCTTAACAATGTGATTACTTTAGTTTCAGTTTCCATTTTTTTTTAATTATAGAAAAACAAAATTGATGGATGTGTGTTAAGCCACTCTGTGCAGCTACTTACTGGCTCTAATATGTTTTTCAAGTCGGTTTTTCTACCTCTTCTGCATAGATAAATTATTGTGGTAACTGTGAACAATAACAGTCTTAATTCTGACTTTAACATAGTACTTCTTTTAAATTTAATTTTTCTGGCTTGGTTACAATAGCTGGGACCTCTAACACAAAGCTGAGTAGATTTGCTAATGTATGTCATGCCAACATTTTCCTGTCCTTGAGCCAAAGCAGCCAGTCTTTTCCTGGTGAACATGGAGCTACCTGTGATTTTTCATGAATCACCTTAAACAGATAGTAGAGGAGGTTTTTTCTTGCTCAGTTATTCCGGGTGTTGGGTGAGAAAGATTTTACGAAATGCACTGTGTGCTTATTAATGACAGGGTTCTTGTTGGTTTGTCACTATGACAGTTTATGCCACAACTGACTTTTAAAAAATTTGTTTTATTTAATTAGCATTGTTTTCATTTATTTTATATGCTGAACCCAGTTCCCCTTCCCTCCTCCGATTCTCCCCCCTGACTCCAGTCTTCTCCCTCCCATCCACTCCTCTTCCATCTCCATTTAGAAAGGGCATGCCTCCCATGAGCTTGAACAAAGAATGACTCATCAGATTGAGGGTGGACTGAGCTCTTCCCCTGCAGAAAGACCAAGCAAGGTAATCCAGCATGGGGAGCAGGTTCCCAAAAGCCAACTAGGTGCCAGGGACAGGTCCTGAGCTCCCTGCTAAGAGCCTTACAAACAGACCACACATGCAGAGAACCTAGGTGGAATCCATTCAGGCTCCGTAGCTGTCAGTTCAGAGTCTATGAGCTCCCACTAGCTCAGATCAGCTGTCTCTGCGGGTTCCTCTGTCATGACCTTGACCCCCTGACTTGTACACTTCCTCTTCCCTTCCTCTAGGAGGACTCCCAGAGCTCAGTCCTGTGCTTGGCTGTGGAGCTCTGCATCTGCTTCCATCAGTTACTGGATAAAGGCTCTCCACTGACAATTAGGGTAGTCAAAATATTGCTAGGAGTCTTACCTAGTGTCAACCTTGTGTGTTCTTGGGAGTTGACCTGGCATCAGGTTTATCCCTAACCCTGAAATGGCACCTCCATCAAGACATCTCTTTTACTACTCTCTCCTCTTTTGAATGTGAAGACAACATTGCAATCTTAATGTAAAGTTAGTCACAATACATAGTCCAGTCATTAAGATTTTGTTCAGATTCTTCGCATGAATATTCACAAGTGACACTGATCTGCATCTTTTTGTCTGGTAACATCATAGAGTATTAGGACAATTCTGGCCTTAGAAAATGATTTGAGAACCAGCTACTTATTTGCTATTTCAGGAATGGTTTCTAGAGAGGTGATATTATCTCTTCTATATATTGTCTGTAAAGCCCCAATGAAATCATTTCGGTCTGTATTATTTTTATTGTATCTTTAAGTCTTGATTAATTAGTGAGTTTGTTTGGTCTGGCTACAGGGTGTCACTATGCAGCCAGGCAAGTCTCAAACCCAAGATCCTCCTGCCTCAGCCACTGGAACAGCTGGGACTGGGGGAGTTTTTCACCAAGCCAGCAAAGTTTAGGATTTTGCTCGTGAGAAGGTTGATAACTCCAAGTTTAAAATGCAGTAGATGGAGCATTGCCCGCATTCTCCACCTGAACGGGCACCGAACAGTTCGTGTTCCCCAAGAAGCATGCCCATTTCGTTCAGTTTCTTAAGTGTATCGTAATCATTTCTGTTAATCTTCTCTATACAATATGGTGATGCTGCATCTTTAATTCTCAGTATTACTAAAATATGTGCTTTCATTCTTCCTTTAGAGCCGGCCTGGCTGGAGATTTCCAGCCGCTGGGATTCTCCAAGAAGCTGCTGGTTTGCCCCATCCTCTGCTCCTTTCCATTTCCCCTGACTTTTCTTCTGATATTTATTTTCCTATAGTTTTCTTACTTTGGATTTGACATTTTTTGAAGGGTCGTTCTTTGGGCAGAAACTTCAGTCACTCACTGACAGCATTCATTTCTCTGATACTGACATATTGTGCTGAATTCGCTTCCCGTATCATGGCGTTACTGGCGCTGTAGAAACCCCACAGAGGTCTCGTCTTCCAAGTTCAATGCATTTTCCGATTTTCATCATTTTTTTTCATGGACGTGTGTTAATCACCCCTCAGTATTCATGGGCTTCCAGAGATTTGCCTGCTTTTAATTAAATGTGAATCGTGGCAGTCAGAGTTTATGCTCTGTAAGGATTTATTCTTTTCTATTTATCCATACTTATTTCATGACACTGAATGGAATCTGCCTCAGAAACAGTTTCCCGGGAATATTATCTATTCTGCTGCTTATTGGCTATTTACCATGATATTTACTGTTAATTAGACCAAGTCAGTTGGTAATGTTGTTTAAATCTTTTATATCTTCCGCAAATTAATATCAGCTTTATTATTTATTAAAAGATGGATTAGGATATTCTGGCATAAGAGTAGACCCGTGTTTTCCCTCCTGTTTCTCGGTAAGCTGATTGTTTTGTTTGTTTGTTTTGTTTTCTGTGACTGAACGGTAGGGAGACTGGTTTGCCCTTGCTGGGTTCTGCAGTGTTTGCATTCCCACAAATGTTTCTGAGCTTTGTTTAGAGACAGTTAATCTACTTGCTGTGGAACCGTCTGATCCCTTGGCTCCTGCTGTGAGGTTGTGTGGTGTGGCTCTCCAATGGTGCTCCCTCCGGGGCTAATGGTCCTCCTCTGCGTTGGCAAACACATTCAGTTCAGTCTCCTGCAAGCCATTTCATATTCTAGGCTTTGGTGAGAAGCAGCGCTGGCCCACCCTGTGTGAGCTCTGTGCCAGGTTCCCGGGTTCCTCTGAGACTTTCTGAACTTACACAGTCTCCTCAATTAGGACATCCAGTCAGAACAAGGCAGGGTGCTGGCACACGGCCTTCTGCAGATCTCTGGACCTCCCCTACATTTTGCCTTCTGCCTTTTTATTATGGTCAGGTGAGCTCTGTTGACTTCAATCTCCCAGACTTCAGTTCCTTGTGTCCTCACATCTGAATGAGAGCATTGTTATAAAAACCAGGGGCCTCTTCTCAGGCAGAGTCCACATACTCATCCAAGTATCACCTATGACCTCTCAGAAAGAAGGGAGAAAATTCTTATACTGCACAGCTGCCTCTCCTACGCCCCAGGAGGACTCATTCCAGTCTTGTCGACGGACACAGGCAACCGAGTATGCTGTTTTCAAGTCTGCTGGGATACAGGGAGATGGAGCTTCCGTTTTTGTGCTGCTGGAGACCGAGCTCAAGGTCTCACACGTGCTAGGAGGCACTCTACTGCTAATGCACACACCCAGCTCAGTCTCCTCTGGAAACAGGGCGCAACCCCTTCTATACCTCATGGAGAGAGAGATGTTCACCTCTGTCCAGTGACCAAGAACAAGGATACTGTTCTTTGACAAACATGACTGCGTCTCAAGCCTTGACTCATATACTAGCCATGTTAATACGACCCTGATTTTACAAAGGTTATTTCCCACAACTTGTTAGGAGTAATGTGGAGTGGGCAGTAAGTGCCATGCTAATTTTCTCTTCACATCCTTGTGGGAATATTAGGCACAGGAGTGCCCCATTTAATCTTCATCTTCCAGAACTCCAAGCGCTAACATTCCTATCTTCAGACTCATATTTCACCAGGTAGTTAGCCTAGCTTGTTTGAATTTCCAGTCACCAAATTGGATTAATAAAGCTTCCTCACCTTGGGAAGTGGCCTGCAATAAATATGACTTCTCTATTTCCACCCACTCACGGCTTAATAGAAAATATCCCTCTGTAGTGCTATTAAATATTTCTGGTTGGAGTGAGCAAGCAGAAGCGTTTTATAAGGTGGGTGTAGTTGCACAGGTATCCTTGGAGAAGATTAATAAACTGTGATTAGCAGACATGAAAATGTACAGATCTTAAGTGGCAGTTTGGTGAATTCTGACCGTTATTCCCCATGCCCCACATCAGATAAAGCGTGTTCCCACCCATGGTAGCCATTCTTACTACTGCAAAATGGTTTCACGGTCACTGTTTCAGCTGGCTTTCTGTCGTTATGGCACAGCACTGATCCAAGCAACCTGAGGGAAGAATGGGTTTGTTTGTTTGAAAATTTAACAAAGCATCATCGGGGGCCAAAACTTAAACTTGTGTTGACTAATCAGTCTTCCTTCTTATATAGCGCAGGCTCACCCGCCTAAGGATGGTTGACAATTAACGCCCTCCCACATCAATTAGTAGTCAAGAACATGCTTCACAGACATGACCACAATCCAGTCGAATGGAGGCAATTCCTTCTCCAAAGTGACTCTAGATCTGTGTCACCTTGACAGTTGAAGCTAAGTGTGACAATTGCTGTCTTAATCTTGTTAAACAACTACCTTGATATATATATATATATACAACAGAGTCTCACTTTTTAGTCTGGTCTGGTCTCAAATTAATATGTATCTTACGACATCCTTGAAGTTGGGCCAGACCTCCTGCTTCAGTTTCTAAGAGTACTTGGATTGCAGGTGTGAGCTGCCATGCCTGGCTAGTTTTCTCTATCTTTGCATGTCATTCAAATGAAATCATGCCATGCAAAACTTGCCCATTCTACCATGTGCAAATACTTTGCTTTTTTAAAAATGTCTTTTGTCTATTTTATAGGAACTCTACAGTTGCCTGTCTATTCTATCAGTTGGTATATAGGACTCTTTTTTTCAGTTTTTGGTAGCAATTCATTTTTATATGCAAGTCTCTTTGTTGAAATCTGTTTTCGTTTTTCACAAGCAAATGCATTAGAAGGGAAGCTCTGGTCATTCATTCCACCAATGAATTTCTAATTTGAAACAGTAAAGCCATTCTGTCTTTGTGCCACACTATGTCAACTGGGATATATCAAAACCTGGAATTCCTGTGTCTGGGATTCGAAACTATTGGAAGACTCAGTCCCTTTGTGTCTGTGCAGCCCATGCTGGTGGAGGCAGTGCTTTAGCTGGGGCTTACTACAAATATCTCTCTCTCTCTCTCTCTCTCTCTCTCTCTCTCTCTCTCTCTCTCTCGAAACATGTCTGCTGAGCAGTTTTGTGCATTGGCATTGCTCACAGAAATCTACATTTTCATGTTTTGGTATAGGCGTCTAGGGATCTGCAGCCCACTGAAGGCTTAGGCAATAGTTGGATGGGCCATAGCTGTCCTTGTACCAGTCTGTTACTATAAGGAGATGATGGCAAAAGCAGTCACAAGACTGCCATAAGCAATGGGGATGCTGGAAAAGTCAGCCCAGGTCTGCAGATGCCCTGTGAGCAAGACCAGCAACCACTTCTGGGCACCCCTTTAAATGCAGTGAACAATGCTCCCTGGCTGCGACTGCTTGGGTTATAAACAAAGCATTCCTTTGTGTGAGCTGCATTAGCTCTGCTGAATTTCCCATGAACATTCTAATAATCTTTTGTTTAGCTTTATTCTGGGTTTTAAAATCTCTTACAAAGATAAGGTATCCACATTTATCAATATCTTTGCATTAAATAATGTCTTGTGAATCTTCCTTGTTTGTTCTTAAATACAGATGACAGGGGTCCTGAATGTGGGGGTCCTTCTACCTGCCCTAATTCTAAACATCAAACTCATTTATGTTTAAAACTAAAAGCATACACAAAGTTAAGACAAATTTCATATATTAGATATAGTGGAGAGTTACTTAGATCTCTTGGAGTGGTGGTGGTGAAAATGAAACTTTGGAAATGCAAGTTAGTGGGAAAACACAGTGATGACTTTTCACCTGGAGGTGGCGCCCAATGTGGGGCCTGAACCCATGCCCCTAGGACTAAGGGTCAATCTATAATTAATATAAGCCTCTGTGTATTACTTTGGGTCTGAACGGCCGCAGGACTGGGTCAGGACCATGTGGGACAGAAACTTTCATCTACATGGAAGCAGCTATGAGAAAGCATTGTGTCAAACATCACACGCCTGCTGTCCAGTTTCCATGAGTACTATGGGATGGCACCTATCCCATTCTCCCATAAATGATGAACACACAGAAGAATCACCTCTTCTGAACATGGAAAGACTGCAGGGTTCCATAAATACTCTCTGGGAGATTGCTGATGTGAATTAGAAGCTATTTCTCCATCTTCTCTTCTTCCTCATTTTTGGGGTTGCTTGTGGTAATCCAGATACTTCAGTAGCCACTCCTTCAAGAATTCCATTCCTGTAAGTCTGTCCAAACCCAGAAAGTGACAGAGAGGTTTGTTCCTATAAATGTTGACAGCCAGTTCTAGAGCTAGGGGTGGAGCTTAGTGGGTGGATACATTTGCCTACAATGTACCAAGTCCTGAGTTCCATTCCAAAATTAACAAAAAGCAGCCATGTTGGCACGCACCTATATTCCCAGCACGCTGAGCTGAGAGACAGAGTGAGTTCAAGACCAGCCAAGGACACACATGATCCAATAAAACAAACAAATAAAGCAACAAACCCTCAGTTGTAAAGCTTCTGGTGATTAGTTCTTGCTGTGAGTTTCCTGTTCCTCCTTGGCCCATTGGCTCTTCCAGATGCTTTCAGGGGATTTGCTGGTGAGGGCGGCTATGCTCACGTGCCTGGCATTTCTAATTTTCCTGATGTATGTATTCCCACTTTCTGTGATTTGCATCACATTACAGATTTTTTTTTCCCAAGGGCTGGACCGTAACTAATCTTCTCCAGACATCTACAAACTGCCTTGGTATCTGCTTGTCTATTTTCAATTTCCTTCCAGCGAGGTTTGTTCTTCATTTGCCACTTGAAGTGAAACTTAGCGGGACTTCAAAGTCATTGGTATTCAGTCTGCAGACTCTGTCTTCCCAGATAGAGAAGTGACTGAACTTCATTACTCTCACAAACTGTTAAAGGGTCAGTCAAGGACTTGGGGGCCACTGAAGCAGGCAAGTTAGAACCACTTTCTTTCTGAATTAAATTGGAGCAGTTTTATTGAAATGAAAGATATGGTCTTGTGTCATTATTCATGGTGGTCATGCCCCATCAAGCTACCAAAAATACTAAATGAGTGAATTCTTTCTCTTGAATGTATGTATATGTGTGCAGTGTGCCTGCATGTGTGTCTTTATGTGTGTGCAAGTGTGTGTTTGTGTGTGTCCACAGGCATGTCAGCATGCATTTGTTTATTCGTGACTATAGAGACCCAAACAAGACGCTGCCTTCCACCTTCTTGAGTCAAGATGTCTCTGGACCTGGAACTCTCCAATTCTGCCTACTGTAGCCACCCAGCTTATCCAAGGGATCCCCTTTGTATCCTGAGCACCTGCCTGGCTTTTGTGTGGGTTCTGGGGATCTGAATTCTGGTCTTACTGCTTGTTTACATAGCAATACTTTTTTCCACCGAGCCATCTCCCCAGTCCCTGAGTTAGTGAAGTATTTTTGTAAAAATTTACTTCTTTCATTTTTTGAAAGTATAATTGCATAATTTTCACCTCCCCCTTTTTGCCTCCAAACTTTCCCGTATATCCTTCCTTGTAAATTCATGATCTCTATAGTCCATAATTGTTATTACAGACATATTTGTATATATATATATGTATATATATATATACATATATATATATACATATATATATGTTTATTTCCAATCTCTCTCTCTCTCCTTAGTCTATATACTGTTATTTGTACTTATGCTTCTTACCCATTTGATATTGGATAACCAATTGCTATGTTCTTCATTGGGAAAGACTGTTTCTCCTGCTCTTGGCATTCCTTAATTGCTTGCAGCTGTTTGTGTAGGGTTGTGGGGCTGATGTTCTCTGCAATGAATCACTGTAAAATTTTATACCTTTGATTCTTTAACTTCAGAGTCATAGAATTATGCCTTATGTCTGCACTACAAGCCCCGAGCATGTGTTTTCTGTCAGGTGCAATGTGGCCTATCTGTGCTTAAGAACTTAGCCAGGTAAGCTCGCCTATAAAATCCACAACACTGCACAGATGAAGTGTTTTAAATCCACTTAATGTGGACATTTTTTTAAGGTAGAAGGCCTGCCACAGGAAGACATGGTCCTTCCCACCTGGGGCCAACTGGATTAAATGCTCCAAGGCTTTGATCACCATTACAGGGAGCATATCCAGGCTATAAGTAAATTACAGAGAGTTCAAACATTTTCCAAATTTTACTTTTCTTTTATTTTTCAGTTTTAATGGTGCTATTCCTGTTTCCCACTCACTGAGTTTTTGTGTTAATTCCATCCAGGGAAAAATATGGGAAAGTCACCATTCAAAGGGAAAACATCTCTGAGTCCATGGGAGTTTTCACAGCTACAGTAGGCTTTAAAATACACTTTAAAATTAAAGCAGAATTGCATTATTTTCTCCCTTTCTGTTCCTCTCTCCAACCCTCTTCAAGGTGTCATCTGTATGCTCTTAAATTGATAGTCTCTTTTTCTTTGATTATTATCATGCATACGTTTGTGTGCACATGCATGTGTGTCTGTGCACATATATGTGTGTATGTGTGTGTGAGTGCATGTGTGTATGTGTGTGCACATTCACATGCACTCATGAGTCCTTTTGAGTCCATTTTTGATATCTGTGTGAAAATAGTTTTTGGGCTAACCATTTTGCTTTGGCAGCTGATCTCTAGGAAAGGCTCATTGTCCCAAAAGTTACCCACATTTCTTCTTGATATGTTCCATTTTTCTTTTGATTATGTTTATATTTCTGAGCTTATAGTAAGTAGCTGCTTTAAAGTCTGGCTATGCGAATTTTGTATGACCTCTTTGTCCCCTGTGATTCTTCTATTCTAGCAGCGAATGGATCAACTTCCTGTTCCTTTTATATTCTAATTTTTGTTGGATTCTCTGCATGATGTTATTTCCAATTTTTAGAAACTGTTTTTATGATTCTGTTTGTGTGTGTGCGTGGTGGTTATGGATCACAGTGTACCTGTGGAGGCCGATAGATGACGTGCACCATTACTGTCTCTCCTATACCATGTGGGGCCTGGAGGTCAAACTCAGGTCAAACAGCCTTGGCTTCAGGTGCCTTTACCCATGGAAACTTCCTAGAATCCCCTTCATTGTTTAGAATTCTGAGAACTATTTTTTCTTGCTTGGAAGCATGGGCTTGAGACAGCACACAGGCACTGTATGTATTGTGAGGAGTCAGAACTGGAAGGTCTTGCTATCTTCTTTCTCCTCATTTCTTGAGGCTCCTATGAAGCAGCCTTTACTCGCGGGTTATTCTGTCACTGCTCTTCCTGAGAGCCGTCTAAAACTTCGCTGACTTCATGAGGGCTCAGCAAAAATGCCCTTTCCAGGCAACAAAACACCTGTCAGGAACCAAATGGTTCTCAGCTACGTGGTAGTGGTTCTCTCCCAAGCCTGAGAAGGATGGAGAGACGCTGGACGAACAGACAGACACGATGGACAGACAGTTGGGTGGATGGATATCCTGGAGGCTGAACCCAGGAATCTTATGGCCCTTCAATTTTTCATGGTCAGAGGAAAATTTAACTTGAGACTTAAGTGGGGTCACTTTTTCCTTCTACCTAGAACCACTACCCTGTGTTATCAAAACTCCCAGGTGTCCCTTAAGGACAGCATCCTTATGAGTCCAGTAAAGCCACAAGCTCTCAGCTTGGGTTTCCCTCCAGAACTGATCTAGAAATTGCCTGTAGACAGGTAGTAGGGTGTGGTCTAACCTGGTCTCTTTCTTACAGGTTAGAGTTCTTAACTGCTGGCTAGTGTTTGTGTGTCTGTGTGTGTGTTCATAATGTTGCCAAGTTTTCTGTTCTTATGCTAATGGGAACATCTCATGACAGTTGTCTTTACATGGACATGAGCATAAATCCCTTCAGTAAATTTTTTAAAGTTGTCCTTTTTATCTTTAGATTTTTAAGAATCTCCTGTAGCAGGGCCGAGGGGGATAAAAGACAATGATTTAAAGTATCAGCTGGGGTCTTTAGTTTTTCTCTCGCTGTTTGTTAAATGCTCCAGCATTTTCCTACTGACTTGGAGGTTGTTGCTGCCATATTAGTCTTCTCTGCACGTATGTGTCTGTCTGTCTGTCTGTCTTTCATCCCCTGTAACAACATCTGATCTCAGTCAACTTTCAGCATATCTTGATCCCCACATTGTTCTGCTCGTGGCATGTGGCTTTCATTTTTTAACCTTTTACTTTGTGTTTTCAAATAACGTTTCACATTCTACCCATGAAGCAAGCACTGCACATCCACTGTCAGACTCATCCCCGAGTGGAGCATACTTTGATGGTAAGTCGTTTTCATCTATCGACTTCATCCATAAAAACTTTCCAAATCCCATTATCAATTCCAGAAATACAGCTCTGTTCTTTCATTGATCAGATGGTTGTATTGACTGGTTCAATCCTTAGACTTTATTCCTTCTTTCTTGCTTCAGACACCCAGAACAAAAACAAACAACTCAGAAATAAATATTCAAACCAGTATGTCATTCATGCTTAAAAATTTCATGTAAATTCTTCCACTTTTCTCAAGTTAGTGGAAGATTTAGTACGTGGTTTTGCTTTCATTACCACCAGAGTAACAATCTGTTGTGCATTCTTTGACAGAATTCTCTTGAATGTATATTGAATTTAGTCAGTACACATATAGAAGCTCTTAACTGCATTGTTTCCAGCCCATAAATTTGAATTTTCATGGTGAATATTTTCAATGTTTGTCACACTCACATCATTGTCCAGGTTGTTTTGTTTCCAATGGCACAGGTTTGGTCTGTGATATGACAGAGGCTCTTCCCTGGCCAAGGTGAGTTTGACAAGGTGTTTCTTTCCTCTAGGGCCATTACAGGGACCCACGAGGGAAGACCTACTCAGACACAGTTTAGGGCCAACTGAAAGTCTTTATTCCACTGTGCCAGGACTACACTCCATTACTTGGGACCCAAGTGTAGCATCCAGTGTTTAGAGGAAGGATTTCTTTAAGACAAAACCACATCACAGTGTTGAACTCACCAACTGCAGGGGAGGTTTGCTCAAGCAAGCAGTTTCACAGAAGCTAAGATTAGCTGCCTGGGGCATCATGACCTTGAGTTCCTAGAATAGAGTTGGGTGATTTTCCATGATATTCTCCATCAAGGACATCAAATTCTATTCAAACCTAAAATGGCATCAGCAAGAACACGAGATGGAGGAGCCTCTGCTTTGTCATGTTGCTCTTGTCTCTGTTAAAAAAAAAATCAGTGCCAATTATAACAGGTTTCTGCTCCTAGTTCTACAGCAGGTTCTAAAATACAAGAACATTTGTTTCCTGAGTTGTTGCGTCTGTTAGTTTCTCCATCTGAAACTGTAATGAAGGAGGTTTGTTCTGCTTGGCTTTGGTTGAAGTGAGTATTGGAGGACTGTTTCTGCTAATTTGTGGCTGTGTTTCCAGTATTTACCATTTCCAATTGTTAGTTATTTCTCATAGTGCAGTTCTCACACTCTAGGATGCTAGACGGCCTGTTCTAGGTTATTTTCCTATATCCTCGATGATAATTTTGAGTATTCATAGACATTGTGAATTTGGGGTTTTCATTTCTTTCTCATTTTGCCAAAGTTGGAAGATTTTTGGTTTTTTTTTTATTTTATTAAGGCTAATTTGGGCACATAAAAACTTTTTGAGATATGTCCCTCTTTGTGTAATTTTAACCTTTTGAGATTTTCATATAATTACACATTTTTTCTGTCTGTTTTCTCCTTCCAATCACTCACATACAACTCTAACTTTCTCTCTCTTAAATTCATGGCCTAGTTTTTTTAAAATTATTGTTGTCCATGTGTGTGTGTGCATGTGTGTATGTGTGTTTAGATGTGTGTATGTGTGTCTGTGTGTATTCCTAAGTACATGAACATAACCTGCTCAGTCCATCTATAGAAACTCATGATATTCATCTTATTAATTTCTGTCCCACATGTCTGACATTCTTTTTTTTCTAATGACTGAGCTAAATACTAGTACTGAACATGCTATTGTTATTTGTTAATTTTTAATTGTAAATACATTGTTGGTTCTTATCTAATTTTTATAACAATCAGTTGACATATTCCTGCCTCTTTGTATGAGTGGGGTGGTATCTTGTTAGGGAGGAACTCTTTTCTATTTCAGCTTGCACTTCTGCGTAACAGTCCTGGTGTAGGAGGTCCTTCTGTTTATGTGTTGCCTTCATTGGTTAATGAATAAAGAAGCTGCCTTGGCCTTTTGATAGGGCAGAACTTAGGTAGATAGTGGAAACAGAACTGAATGCTGGGAGGAAGAAGGGCAGAGTCCGATCCATGGATCAGAAGCCATGGATCCTCCACCTGAGACGGACCTGGTTAGAATCTCCTGTAAGCCACTGCCACGTGGTGATACACAGATTAATGGAGATGGGTTGAACTAATATGTAAGAGTTAGCCAAGAGGCTAGAGCTAATGGCCAAGCAGTGATTTAATGAATACAATTTCTGTGTGGTTATTTTGGGGTCAAGCTAGCCAGGCAGCGGGGAAGAACAAGCAGCCCTCTCCTCCTACACATCCACTACTGAGGAACACAGAGAAGGAACCTGGAGGAGGAGGAGTCAGCTGCTGTTGACGAACAGTGCTTATTGGAGTTCTCCTCTTGACTTCCTCACTCTGCTTTTCTTTTCTTTTACCATCTGAGACCAGCTTCCCAGTGTTGACACTGTCCACAGTGAGCCAGGGCCTCCCATACTAGGTATCGATAAAGAAAATGCACCATAGACTTTCCTCTAGGCCAACATGATGATGGCATTTTTTTAGTCGAGAGTCCTTCTTAGAGAAGTCTAGTTGTGTCAAGTAAAGTGTGTGCCACACAGCACCTGGAGGTCACAGGCAGATTGCCTCCATGTCTGTGCTCATGTCCCCATGTCTGTGCTCATGTCCCCATGTCTGTGCTCATGTCTCCATGTCTGTGCTCATGTC
>NC_022021.1:49322277-49325466 GCF_000317375.1 Microtus ochrogaster
CCATGTCTGTGCTCATGTCTCCATGTCTGTGCTCATGTCTCCATGTCTGTGCTCATGTCTCCATGTCTGTGTTCATGCCTTCGCATATGTCTGTACTTAGCACTGGGTGAGCATGAGGCTCCATAAACTTCTACAGGAAGCTCCTAGGAGGTGGATAGAGCTGGGTTGCTGCCCATGGATCAGAGCTGAGGAGCTGGGCATCCAGAACCACAAAAGCAGACATGTAGATGGTGGCTGGCCTGTAGCAGAAGTAGAAGGATCATCTGTGCTTTCAGAGAAGAGGCAGAGGTGGCGACAGGGAGGGTGGGTTTCAGGCTTTGTGGAGTATTTGGGGGCAGAGCTGATGATCAGTGACATTAGCTGGGAAGCCTGGGTGTGTCCCTGAACGCTGGGGCAGGTGAGTTGTGAAGAACGAGTCCCTGAGTGCTTCACAGAGGCCGGGCTAAGGTGCACAGCTGCAAGTAAGGCCGCTTTGAGCATGGAAACCCCCATCAGGCTTCCAGACTAGAAAAACAGACCTTTAATTAGATTTAATAGGAGATTTTTGCAGCAGAGAGATCCAGTTAATAAGCTATCCTCTTGCCAAGATCTGGGGTTTTATTAAATTTCAGAGGTATCCCTGAGACAAAACTCAATGCTACCCAAAAAGGCCACGGTCAAAATGAGGCCTGCTGAAGAACCCTCTTTATCTCTGAATGGAATTATGGGAGTGTGAGAAACAGGAGAGCGTTTTAAAAGTCATTTGTGTTACTGGTAGAAATGGGTCTTTGGGAAAATGGATTCAGACGGAAGGAGCTGAAAATAGGCAGCCAAATCAATAAGCATCAGGCAGAGGATGGGAGTGTGTCTTCAACGTTTTAGGGCCCTGGAAGAAACGCCCACCACTCTCGTCTCCACGAAAGTCACGGTCTCTAAATGTTCCGTCTCACTCAGCTGTCTGTCACCAAGTACAGGGCACTTCTCAAAGCACTCGAGAAACAGATTCATGACAAAAATCACCTGCTGCCAGGGTGTGCACAGTCAAGGAGACACACAGGCAGACAATGGCCAGAAAAACATCATGGCTTCAGAACTCTCACCGAGACTGGCTGCTGGGGAGTCAGACGGAGGGAGGGCTACACACGCACAGAGGCTGCTTGTCTAGGGCTCAGTGCTGGGGTCTTCCCTGCTCTAATGCAGGAGATGCTGGGAGGGTGATGGCTGCCTTCAGAATGAGGCCCATGTCAATTCAAGTGACAGATGAAGACATGCTCTTCAGAGCGCATTTCAATAAAGAGACAGTGAGAAAGCCTTGCTGGACGGTGACACAGAGCTGTGGAGGGGAATGGCGGGGTTAGGAGCACAGGACAGCAAGGGATCCGATCACTTCACAGCCCCAAGGTGACTCACAGCCTTTGGAGTTTGTATTTTGTAATAGATGACAGACATGATTTGATTCAAACTGGCAGTAACGTGACAATTGCCCTTTTCTGTCTTCCCATTGTTTACCTCCACCCAGTGTGGGTCTGCCCAGTCCTGGATACCTGGCCAGCTGCTAAATTGTATGAGTCTTAGTGTCACTGACATGGTGCTATGGATTTGTATGGTCCTGGGACCCTGCGTGAGATTCTCTGTTAACTTTCCGCAATCTGGTGGCTTGGAATCATTGCTTCCCGCCTGGGTGCTGAGGTTTGGGGTGCCTGAGCACATGCAACGTGACTCTGCCGGGGCTCACACCAGTTGATCCTCTATCAGGCAGTCTCTGCATTGCTTCCTGCCTGGGTGCTGAGGTTTGGGGTGCCTGAGTACATGAGATGTGACTCTGCCGGGTTCACACCAGCTGGTCCTCTGCAGGCAGATGTCTGTTCTAGAAATGACTGGAGAAGGGGGGGGGGTAGATTAAATAGGTCACAAACACTAGAAACGAGCACTTTAAGGATTAGTGTATAATGAGAATGAACACATTACATGGTGATGAAACACCATGACCAAAACAGTTTGGGGGAGAAAGGGGTTTATTTGGTTTTATACTTCCACATCACTGTTCATCATCAAAGGATGTTCGGACAGGAACTCAAACAGGGCAGGATTCTGGATGCAGAGGCCATGAAGGAGTGCTGTTACTGTTTCCCATGGCTTGCTCAGCCTGCTCTCTTATAGAACTCAGAACCACCAGTCCTGGGATGGCCCCACCCACAATGGGCCGGACCCTCTCCCTTAATCACTAATTAAGGAAATGCCTTACAGACTTGCCGATAGCTCGGTCTTATGAGGGTGTTTCCTCAGGTGAAATTCCCTCCTCTCGAGTTGACATAAAACTAGCTCAGTCCCTCCAGAGAATGAAGTCGTGATTGGCTTCTTTGCATAAAGTGGTCTAGAATACGTCCTTGGATGAAGCATTTCAGTGTCCTCAAAGGGAGGAGGAGCCAAGGGTCCAAGAGCAGCAGATCCTTTGGGGAGAGTTGGCTTTGGGGAGTGAGACATGGCAGGAAGGTGACCACGCACGCTTGGCCACACCAGGTCCTCTGCAGGTGTTGAGAGTGCTGTCCAGGGAGATGTCCTGGAAAGCTTGTCACTACCAGCATCTTCTCTGCTGTATTGGCCACCAGGTATGCCTTTCATACCAGGTAGTCCGTCCCACTTACGAGGGAGAGTAGCCTAATCTTATTATAACCTGGTATGCCATGTTTGGTTGATGGCTTGGGAAGCCTGCCCTTTTCTGAGGGGAAAGGAGATGGGAAAGTGGGGGGACTAGGAGGGAAGAAGGGAGGGAAATTATGATATATTATATATTATATGTATATATATTATATATGGAGAATAATAATTTTTTTAAAAAAAGAAAGCATCTATCCAACTTGCTGTATCAGAGCTTCCCTGCAAGAAAATTCACAAGGTCTTGCACTTGGAAACTTAACAGAAATTCACTTCACATAAAACAAGTCTCTCTAAAGACCCAGTAAAGTGGACCCCAAGTGGCATATCTGATCTGTGTTCTCCAGATGTTCCCTCTAAATTGCCCCAGCTCAGGACTGTACTTCCACACTGTAGAGGTCTTATTGTCACTCCTGGAATATTAAAATATTAAAAACATGAAAATTCTATAGGAATCACATCTACAGTCAAACATCCTCCTACTTCTGTATAGACTCAAGGACACACCACAGCAATGCTCAGACACCCTCCTCCCTCTGTGTGGACTCAGGGACA
>NC_022021.1:49325861-49326611 GCF_000317375.1 Microtus ochrogaster
CCTCTGTGTGGACTCAGGGACACACCACAGCAATGCTCAGACACCCTCCTACCTCTGTGTGGACTCAAGGACACACCACAGCAATGCTCAGACACCCTATTATCTCTGTGTGGACACAGGGACACACGGCCGCAAAGCTGCACTTCTCTTTGATCTTGAGCACAGAAGTGCCCTTGAGTAGATCAGTATTTCAAAGCCACACTTTTGCTACAGGGTTAGTAAAATCCTGTGCCGCCTTCCATGGGCCCCCAGCTGGTTGTACGCAATGCTGAGTCTCTCCTCGCAGCAGCTCAGTGCAGGATGCAGACCGTCCTACGATTGGGCAAGCTACCTGTTTTCTGCAGACATCAAAATTTAAAATGTATATTAGAGACTTCCTAGTTTCCCCCTAAGTCCATTTCCTTTATCCTAGGGCACTATCGAGGCTCCTTCCAGCTGTGTGGATGACTGTAAAGGAATAGTTGCTGTATTCAGGATTAGCCTGGAGGACATCACTAGGGGGTGGGAGGAGCCTCCTGCCAACCAACAGAAGCAATTCATTAGACTCTATGTTAGCTATAATAAATTCCTCTTGGATTAAGCTACAAAGTTATGAATTTCTTATCATTTTACTGTATGATTGAGGCCAGTAGTCAATAGATGGTAACTTTGGGTCTTTCTTTTTTTAAAATTTTTTAAAGCTGTCTTTTCTTATTTTTTTTTTTAGTTTTTTTTTTTATTGAGAAAAGGAAAAAAAAAACAAGTTTCTGC
>NC_022021.1:49328001-49369458 GCF_000317375.1 Microtus ochrogaster
GAGTGAGGTAACCCAGACCCAAAAAGATGAACATGGGATGTACTCACTCATAATTGGTTTCTAGCCATAAATAAGGGTCACGGAGTCTACAATTGGCGAACCTAAAGAAGCTAAGTAAGAAGGTGTCTTTTCTTATTTTACATAACAATACCAGTTCCCATCCCTTCCCCTCCTTTCACCCCCCCCCATCCACTCCTCAGAGAGGGTAAGATTCCCATGGGAATTCCACAAAGTCTAACACATTACTTTGAGGCTGGACCAACGCCCTTCCCACTATATTTAGGCCAAACAAGGTATCCTTCCAATCCAAAGCAAATGGGTTCCAAAAAGCCAGTATAAGCAGCAGGAATAAATCCTGGTCTCACTGCCAGTGACTCCACAGTCTACCCCAGTCATACAACTATCACCCCCATTCAAAGGAATTAGTTTGGTTCTATGCTGGTTCCTTCCCTGTCAGGCCACAGCTGGTAAGCTCCCATTAGCTCAAGTAAGCTGTTTGAGTGAGTGTCCCCGTCATGGTCTTGACCGCTTTGCTTGTATTCTCAATCTTCCGACTCCTCAACGGGATTTTGGGAGCTCAGCCTCTGCTTCCATCAGTTGCTAGATGAAGGTCCTGTGGTATCAATTAAGATAGTCATCAGTCTGGCAAGACCAGTTCGGGTACCCTCTCTACTACTGCTTAGTTTCTTAGCTGTGCTCATCCTTGTGGATTCCTGGGAATTTCTCTAACGCCAGGTTTATTGCTAGCCCCATAAAGGCTCCCTCAATAAAGACAACTCTTTCCTAGCTCTCTGTCTCTGTCCTTCCCCCATCTCAGCCATCCTGGTCCCTGCCCTTCCCCTTCTCTTTCTATGGTTTTGAAAGCAGGATTTTACCGTGTAGCCTGGGTTAGCCTGGAACTCACTATGTAGACCAGGCTGGACTCAGACTCACAGATATCAACCTGCCTCTGTCTCCAAAGTCCTGGGTTTAAAGGCCGATGCTGCCATGATCAGTGAAAGAAAGAAAGTGTGAGATAACCCAGAACTCACTCCTAAGTGGTATGAAACATAAAGCAAAGAAAACCAGCCTACAAATCACAATCCCAGAGAACCTATACAACAATGAGGACCCTAAGAGAGACATACATGGATCTAATCTACGTGGGAAGTAGAAAAATATAAGATTTCCTGAGTAATGGGAGCATGGGGACCTTGGGAGAGGGTAGAAGGGGAGGGGAGAAAAATATATAGCTCAATAAAAATAAAAATATTCTTTGAAAATTTTGTATGTGTAAAACAATGCGTTTTGTTATTATCCTACTCTCTCTGGGACATACCAACTTATCTTCCAATTCCATATCTTCTTTATTATTATGTTAGTATTAATTTACTCCAATCAGTGGTAGCTGTATGCAAATAGGTATGGGACCACCCAATGGGACATGGGGATTCTAGTCCTGTCCTGCTGAGGGAAGTGACTCACCTCCCCTTAGCAGACATCAACTGCCAATAGTTCCTCATCTAGGGATGGGAGATTGGGAAATCCTCCTCCACCTATGCTTGATCTTCTGACAGACTTGATCTTCTTCAGGCCTTGTGCAAGTACCTGGAGTTATTTAGAGATGATGCAGGCATCAACTGTACCATCCCCAGAAGACAGATCACATGACTCCTCCCAGTTTTCTAGCTCTGATGTTCTTTCTGCCCACATCTCTGTGATGCTCCTGGAGCCTTGGAAAGAGATAGAGGTAGTATAGATTACTTATACATGACTGAATCGCTTATTTTCAGAACTGTTTAGCCAGTTGTAAGTCTCTGCTTTAACCACTGCTCATTGCAAAAAGACACGTCTCTGCTCAAGGCCAAGAGCAGCACAAGTCTGTGGGTCGAGACATAAATATTAGAAAGGTAGTCTGACAACAAGAACTTTAATTAAACAAGGCCAATAGGTTCCTCCTTAGTTTATGGTCTCCCTAGTCATGGGCTTTTGACCAAATGTATGGTATCAAATGTAATATTCTTTCTGAGGTAAAGGGCTTAAATCCAATCAGAAAAATCATTGTTTACTCTGGTAAACATCCAAAAAGTATTGTCCCAGAAGGCACAACATTCCTGGACCATAAGTATTGTACCACGCAGGATCCAGGACTAGGTAAGGAATTTGATGTCACCATCCCACCCCCCAGCAACCTACACAGAAACTTCCAGCACTATAAAAGTTGCTTATCAGGGAGAAAGTTTCTGAGTCACTTTGTGATTGGCTTCTCAGTGTTCTGCAAGCAGAACAGGTAGCGTCTAGATGGTATCGCTAGCGCTGTGGCCAAGGAGAGCTTGCTGGAAGGCTCTTTACGGGGTTGACCACATGAGGAAGACCGAGAGTCTTCCTCAGTACGAGGAAAACTTGGTCTGAGGGACTGCAGCAGAGTTTCTCTTAGAGAATGCAGACCTTCGACTGCAGGAAGACAGCTGCTCTGATCCTGGGAGGAGCCCGTCAATGACCACACCACAGCGGGAAAGAAGTTGAGCTGTCAGTATGGGCATCTCGCTGCCCGTCAAGCCAGGCCCCCCGCAATCTTTCTTCAACAGACAGACTCACAACTGAGTATGTCCGATACAATTTGTGTAGGTTAGACGTGTGGGTAAGAGAAGGCTCTGGGGTTGAAAGAAGTCCAGAGAGGCCAGTATAATACATCTCAACACAGACACATTAATTCACAGAGAACTGTGTCTGCCCAGCAGGTCAGAGGAGCTGGGTGCAGTCCAGACGATGGCGTGCTAGTTGGCACTGACTTTTCTTCTCTACAGCGTCCTTCCTGATGGGGTTTTGCAGTCTCACCACCCTCAGAGAGAATTTGCGCTGTTTCTATCAAGCATTATTTCCATTGCAGGGTTCTTTAAAGCAAGAAGAATGAAAACACCATCAGCAGGGGGTTCACTTTTGGAACATAATTGCTGGCTCTGGATCCTCCCTTCTCAGATCTCATTTCAATTAAATTCAGTATCACTTAGTGTTTCCCTTACTGTGTTTATGGGTGCCAGGCCCTGCTGAGATAAAAGGAGCAACCCTACAAGCTGGAGACACCTATCCATACCGTGGACAGACAGGCACCTGAGCAGAGCCTTTCGCCAGGTTTAGAGCTGAGCGTGCCACTGCAAAGTTGTCATTAAAGTAAAACGTAGTGGCCTGTCACCTCTGAGAGCTTGCGGTCTATTGTGCACACTGAACCGGAGGTGACATTCTCCAGTGTCATCTCAACCTGGGTCTGCTGGGTCCTAGTTACTCCAAGCTCTGATCACTGGGTAGCACAGATCCTCACATGGTAAACACGTGGGGCACAGAGATGCCTCCACTGGTCCACGGGTTGTGAGACTCAGCACATTCGTGGAAGACAACAGATCACAGGCTGGCTGGGTGAACGTGCCCTTTTCCTATAATCCCTTTGCAATTACAGACTACACTGTGGATCATCTGTCACTCTCGGCAGTCAGGAGAGACACCAATATGTGTTTGAAGCAGAGGACTGAACTCTGTGGAGAGCAAGGGGCCCAGCCTGGGCTTCTTACAGGTACCGTGGAGCTGTCTCTGTACTGGGATGTGGGTGTCATAATAAAGACCCGGGAAAGAGGCTCAGGGTGACTCTGAGGCAGAGCTTATCGTGATACAGCCACAAGCCAAGGATGCCACCAGGACTGTGGTATGGAGAGTCAGGGAGACTTTCTGGAGCCTCTGGATGGAGAGCGACGCAGCTGGCACCTCGAGCTCAGAGTTTCAGCCCCCACACCCTTGTACAGTAGCTAACTTGTGTTCTTTATTAGAGCTCCCACAAGCTGCCTCCTTTCAGACTCCCTCCTGCCATAGGCCCTACACTCCCCTCCCCCTAACATACACGTCACCCCCTGCAACACTGTCTGCAGATGTCCTTCAGGAGACGGTGGGGAAGAACAGGCTCGATATGAGCCCAGGCTGGCCTGGAGATATCTGTAGCCCAGGCTGGACTGAAGCTCTCTCTGTAGCCCAGGCTGGACTGAAGCTCTCTCTGTAGCCCAGGATGGTCTGGAGCTCTCTCTGTAGCCCAGGCTAGACTGGAGCTCTCTCTGTAACTCAAGCCGGCCTCAGGCTTATGGAATTCCTACTTTAGCCTCCAGCGTGCTGAGGTGTGTGGCACAATGCCAGATATTCATGGAATGACAGCCACATTCTGTAATCTGATTCATCTTTTAAGTACGCCAAGGGAGGTTCCTGGCTACTGAGAAAGGGGTCTCCATGAAAGCACACGAGTCCAGTGCCCCAGAACAGACACAGCAGCTTTGGCTATCTGTAAGCACTGATTTATAGAATAACCGTTTCCCGTGCAGTTAACTTTAGGTTCTGTACTATGGTCTGGTATGAATGGACTGAGTCTATCTGAATAATCCAGAGTAGTCTTTAAGCTCAATATCCTCATTGGCATCTGAAAAATCTCTCTTGCTGTTTAAGGTAGCACAGTCATAGATTCTGAGTATGGAGCTATTGTGAGGGTTATTTGTGTGCCAGGGAAATGGGAGCATGGACACAGAGACGTCAACAAAGAGAAGATTACAATGTCATTATTGATGACTTGCAAAATTTCCATGGCCACTGAGAATGCGTAAGATAGCAAATCCCTAGGTACATTCCACACGTGTGCTAGGGAAGAACTCCTCCGCTGCAGGGACCTCATCGGCTGCTTTGCTCACCACTGATAATTCATTCAAAGACTGTCCAGCATCATTGGTCCCATTCCAGCTAAACAGTCCCAGTTATTGAGTTGGTCCTGGTATCACCCAGAAGACAGGATCAGGCAGGAAATAGCCAGGATCTCCTCTTGGACCTGGTTCTGTTCTGAGATGAGAATCTGAGCCCCAAGCACTCCTTCTTCCATGATGTGGTTTGTAAATGGAGGACTTTCATCCTGCCCAGTCCCACAGATGCTTTTAAATTAACTGCTCAAAGGATTAATATTAACTATAAATGTTTGACCAATGGCTCAGGCTTATTACTAAAGAGCTCTTGCATCTTAAATGAACTCATTTCTATTAATCTATAGATTTCCATGTGACCATGGCATTACTTCGTTTTCCACAGGTCCTGAATCCTCAGCGGCTTGCTGGCATCTCTCAGATTTTACTCTTCTTCTCCTCTATTTCTGCTTGGATTTCCTGTCTGGCTCTATCCTGCCTTGCCATAGGCTAAAGTAGCTTTATTTATCAACCAATGAGAGCAACACACATTCCCAGCCTGCAGAAAGACACTCCATACAGTTCACTTCCTGTGGTTCATTTGTCAGCCTGTTGTTGCCACGAGAGGTGACAATGTGTTAATAACGTGTGTGTTTTACAGCTTTATTCAACACCAAAGGGCATTCGGGCCTTATTTAGAGGTCTCCCTTCTCTAAAATGAAAATGTCATTGCATAAAAATATGCGTGAAAAATTGAAACTTTAGACAGAAAGGGGACTTGGAGTAAATCAAACCCACAAAATATCTCAGCACAACTTCTTATCAAAAGCCAAGTTCCTTTCATAAAGACGGAGATTCTCCAAGTGCTTTTGTCTTTAAACCATGGAAATCCCGACTTTCCGGCTCCTGCAACCCTTCTCTGCTATCAGATATCACTTTGGGATGTCGGCAGCAGGAAGCCATTTCCCACTTTACGCTTAATCTGAAAAGCCACTTTGGTGTCCCTCACCCCTCACTTTTAAAAGATGACTCTCAGAAAAATGTGAAAAGAATCTGGTTTCGATTTCTTCTGTCAACTGCGACTTGCAGGTGAGTGAGCAGCAGTTGGCTTCCTGCAGCTCATGAAAACAGTTCTATGTGTAAGCTGCCTCTGCAGAGTCAAGGGAGAGAGGACAGATGACACTGGGGGCTGCTTCTCTCCTCTTCCCACCTCTGACTGATGTACTCTGAGGCTGTGTTTATGGTGTGATTGAGGAAAAATGGGGGAAGCTGTTTGTGAGGCTCAGGAAATGCAGCAGGAACATTTGATAGTGACAAAGCCATTTGAGGACAAGCCGTGAGCATCCTTTACAGTATGCAAGAATGTGGGTGATCATCCTGACACCTGGGATCAGGCATGCAGCATTCCTTCTTATTGGGTGAAGGGTAATGAATGTGGCAGCACTTTGGCATGTACATGTTTACATCACAGGGAGGGGTCACACCAAGCAGCGAAGAAGTTGAGTGTTCCTTGAGGGATTATGATGCGGTCTGTGTACAATGCTGACTGTCTCTGTGGGTTAATTCCCAGCCATTGTTCATGGAGTCCAGAATCTATAGTCTGAAGTTACTGAAGAACAACTTTGGCATTAATATCACATATCTACTTGTCTCAAAGCAGGATTCATGGAACATGCTGATTTGCCCTTCAAATACCTTTAGAATAGTCTCTAGAATATCCCCACCTCCTACCATCACAGCCGATTGCTCATTTCTGTTTCTTTCAGCCAAAGGTCACTCTGTTCTGTAACCAAGACACTCTGCTGCATGAAGAAAACCCATGCACAAGTCAGCACCGTGGGATCAGTTGGGACTACAACACCTGCACACCATTTCCAAATTGTGCAGTTTGAGGTGAATTCTTTGGTTTTTGGTTAGACAGTTATCATGCATGGCGTGTTATGGCATGCATGGTAGTTACCACAAAACACTACACCAAAGTTAAGTAAGGATGTACCCTAAGCACTCCCATGGCGATACAGAGCTGGAATGACAGGACCAGTAAATCTTTACAATCAGCTTCAGCTATCACACACACACACACACACACACACACACACACACACACACACACACACAAAACCTTTGCTCTAATTCAAACAAAATACCTTGTTAAGAAAACACAGCCCAGAAAGAAGGTTCACCAGTTGAAAGCCCTTACTGTCCTTCCAAAGCCATGTGAGATGACCCACGAGCTCCTGTAAACTCAGCTCCATGTGATCTGCTGCTCCCTTCTGGCCTCAGTTAGCACTTCCACTTACTTGTGAATACACACATACACACATAGATAGATAAAAATAAGTTTAAAAAGACAAGCTGGTGTGGAGGTTTGCCTGTAGACACTTCTGAATTTTCTTCTGGGTTTTGATTAGTTATACGAACTTGTAACTGGCTATTACAAACAATGCTGCTATGAACATAGTTGAGCATATACTTTTGTTGTATGATAGGGCATCTCTTGGGTATATTCCCAAGAGTGGTATTGCTGGGTCCAGGGGTATATTGATCCCGAATTTCCTGAGAAACCGCCACACTGCTTTCCAAAGTGGTTGCACAAGTTTGCATTCCCACCAGCAATGGATGAGTGTACCCCTTACTCCTGTGCTCTTGTGTGTGCACTGTATGAACTCCTGTGTCCTTGTGTTTTATGCGTCGTATGTACTCTTCTTGGTTCTGTTTCTCTGGATGACCCTGACTGAAGAACTTCCTAATCCGGAATGAAAGACCCACTCCACGCTGGTTCTGTTTCTCTGGATGACCCTGACCGAAGAACTTCCTAATCCGGAATGAAAGACCCACTCCACGCTGGTTCTGTTTCTCTGGATGACCCTGACGGAAGAACTTCCTAATCCGGAATGAAAGACCCACTCCACGCTGGTTTTTTCTCATCTACCCCTATTACTCTGTGCCGCACCTCCTATCCAGCACAATCCAGGAATCTCAGCAGAAATAGTCGAAGGTCCACTTGAGCAACAATGCCTCAGGAGCACAGAACAGCACTCTAAAACACATGCCAGGAACACAAACAGCAAGACACTTTTGTGTGATTCTAAGCCCAACGCAAGGAAATAGACAGCTATTGAGAACACTGACTTTCAACTGCAGCCACAGCCTGCATGTTTGATTTTTAAAAAAAATCATACATCGAATATTTCAAAACAGCAGGAAGACATTGCATATTCTCAACACAAAGAGATTATTCCTGTATGAGATGATGAATGTGCTAAGCACCTTGATTTGATTATTGCTCATTGTGTACATAAAGCCTACTGTTGTACCACATACATACATGCAATTATAATATGCCAATTAAAAACAAATATAAATAGTAAAGTTAAGTATGTACAACTAATAGCATGAAGTAGGCTGCACTGTCAAAGAGGATCAAAGCTGCACCTTGGCATTTAAACACTAAAGCAATGGACTTTCTGAGGCTGTACATTTAAACAAACAAAAGCCATCTCATTTGCAATGCTTCACAAGGCTCCAGGCAGTTTGATTTAAATGATTATATATTCTCGCTGGCAAATCCAGGATACAAAGCTGAAAAGCAGCATGATCTAAAAACCCTGCATGTATTTTATGCATACACTATACTCTTATGCACGCATGCGTGTTGAAATGTGCATAAACATAGATTCATATGCGTGAACTTTGTGGAACAATTTGGTATGCATATGAAAGGAACACCCCTGACTATAACCCTCTTTCTTAGGAAGAACGGGGAACACCAAGGACCAAGCTAACCTCAGGATGGATGTTTGATAAATATTTATTTAGAGAAGGCACAGGATTTTCAAAGTTTTTTTTCCAATGAACTTTAGAAAATAGAGTTAAATCAGTCATTTTAAAAATAGGTTAAAATTTGGTAAAACATATTTGACATTTGTTTGTTTCAGCTGCATTTATATGACCCCAGCCAGGCTGCCAGACTCTAGCCTTGGTGTGGCAAATCAGGAAGCTTAGATCACAGGAGGCCCAGTACAAGCAGAGCCCTGGAATGAGTCAGTCTCCTATGACATTGTCCTTCCAGAGTGGAGACATCAATGATACCAGCAGTCAGCTAGAGTACCCCTAAATGGCCTCATTTGTCTGTACCAGGGCACCCCAGTCCTAAGAGAAGGCTTTAATTATGGATGGAATGATACAGGGGCCACTCATGTGTCTATGTTTCCTTACACTGATTTTTATAAAGGCTATTTTCGAAATGTATGCGAAGACATTGAAACAATCATACCATCAGAGGCCTAGGGGTGCTTGGGTAGACTCTGCAGTATGAAATCCTCACCTCCTTAGTACTGCCCAACCCCTCTCAGTTCTGACTACTGGGCCTGTGGTACTTCCCAGGCTGCTGTCTTCCAGGGGATTTGGTCATCAATGTTGATGCCCAGCTCTCTGGGCAGGCTGCAGCTCAGCTCCTTGTAGATTCTGCCCCTTCCAGCTCTATGGCTCCATGTCACCAACTTGACTCTCCTCATCCCTTACCCCATGGCGGCGCCACCCTGCGGTTTCCCTTTGTCTCTGCTCTTGTCCTCTTTTTATTTTAAAATATTATACTTAATTAACAAATTTTACATAGTCAGGATTGCGAATGTGTTGGTTTGGTGCATGTGTACATTGTGTAAGGATGACCACCATCAAATTAATACTCCCATTCTCTGCACGATATACTATCCCAGAAATGGCTTATCTCATTTTTAGCTTATAATCTTATTATCTAGGTAGCTCTCTAGCTCTGTCTACAAGAGTAAAGCACCTCTGATATGTGATCACAAGCAAGAAGGCCCTCCGTTTCAGAGAATTAGTCTATCTCTTTGGAGGCCGTGCACCCTCGGGATTGCTCCCGTCTTTTGATTGGTCTTTATCATCACCGAGGAAGGGCAGATGACAGGGTGTCACTTTCTGCCTACACTGTATCAAGACATAACCAGGCTTTCTCTTCTATGAAAGGGATAAACCAGGTGTTTCATTGCTGTAAATATACATATTTAGTGGAGCTTATTACTTCAAAGAAGTAATTTCAATAAAGTAAAAACGATTATTTCCATGTAGAAAATTTTAGGAGTTGGAGCCCTGGAGTTGAGATTGGGAAAAGTCTGTGTCAGTTGGGAGACTTTTATTTTTCTAATTTGTATTTGGCAGCGTTAATGATCTGAAGTGTTCCGATAATTATGAAAGCAAGAAGGCCAGAAACATAACAAGATGCAAATTGCTTCATTCCCACAACCACACAGTGCTTAGATGCTCACAATGGCCGTTATTCAGAATTCTATACTTTCCCTGTTTTTCATGTTTCAGAGTGGCAATTTACTCTCTGGCAAGATGAGTATTTTGGTTGGTTTAAATGGTGATGTGAAGATGGAATAGAGAAAGGCTGCCAATCACGGGTTCCCATAACTGGAAGTGGAGGCCATGTCTTCTGCATGACAGGGGTTTTTAAGGAATTTCCAGTTTGTAATTGCTATTTTGATGGAATCAGCTGGTGAATCCCTAATGGAGCATGAAGCAGATCCCCCAAAGTACTCCACACAAGCAGGAGGGACACCACGCAGCACTGAGGATGCTCTCCACACACGCAGGAGGGACACGATGCAGCACTGAGGATGCTCTCCCACCTCCATCTCCCAAGGACCTATAGACTCCTACTTCTGATGTGGTGCTGCGTCTCAAACCCAGAGATCCCAGCATGCTAGGCAACAGCTCTACCACCTGTGTGGCATCACTGGTCCCAAATCTGTTTGTCACATACTTTGAAGGTTTAAGTATGCAGTCAGCGTGTACTTTTAAATATATAATATGTTGTAAGGAGCCACCAGTCTGTTGGAGGAGGGCCGCTTGTTGGTTCCCTGATGCCTGGCTAGCTTAGACCTGAAATAATCACATAAAATTGTATTAATTAAATCACTGCATGGCCCATTAGTTTTAGCTTCTTATTGGCTAACTCTTATATTAATCTAACCCATTTCTATTAATCTGTATATTGCCATGTGACCGTGGCTTGCTGGGTAAAGTTTCTAGCTTCTCTCTCCAGTGGCTCCATGGCTTCTCTCTAACTCCGCCTTTATTTCTCCCAGCATTCAGTTTAATTTTTCCCGCCGAGGTAAGTTCTACCCTGCTATAGGTCCAAAGCAGTTTCATTATTTATTAGTGGTAATCACAGCATACAGAGGGGACTCCCACATCAATAATACTTGGTAACTATTGAGGTATGAATGAGTCTCATGCACTTGAACACTTGGTCTCCAGCTCAGGGCACTAAAGGTCATTGAACTTTTAGGAGGTAGAGCCTTGCTAAAGGAAGTAGGTCACTGGAGGTGGGCCTTTGGGGGGATAGCTGATCTCTACTTCCTGTTCACGCTCAGTTTCCTGATTATGCAATGGGACCAGCAGCCTCCCAGATCTGCCACCTTGTTTGCTCTCTACTGTGATGGATTATATCTCCTTGAACTGTTAGGCAAAATAAGCCCTTCTTTTCCTAAGTTCTCGCCAGGCATTTTGTCATGGAATCCAGACAAGCAGCTACCACAGGAGCATGGATCCTCCTTCACTAGCCATTCAGTGAGAAGCAGCTGCACTTGTAAATTCTCCGTTGGATGTGTTCAGGTAGGGACCAGCATCTAAAATGAAGCAACTTATTCTTTGTAAACCATTTGCTTCCTAGGACCATCTGTTTGACTATGACAGTTTCAGAAATCTCCTAAAGAGAATTAAATATATATATTATATATATATATATATGTGTGTGTATATACATATATATTAGAAATAAAACAGCATTTTGTTTAAGGCTCTGTTGTTTTATCTGTAGCAGATCAGCTTTGTGAAGAAACGTGGGGTGTCCCATTTGAGAAGCTCGACAGATTCCCCATTACAAACTTAGAATATCGGTCCTGTCATCGCTTCAGAGATTCCACACCTGAATTCCTCACGCCCTCTAAACTTCTAGTGTCTTCATCTCAAACTGGAGCTGATAATGCCACAGTGTACAGGACACTTTATTTCAGGAAAATGACATGTTTCCTCTGTCCTCCACACTTTCCAGTCCAGGAATTCATGGCCCTTTGTTATTCTGCGCAGTAATTATGTGAGAATTTAACATGCTTAATTTGGGGTTGTATAGTCCTGAAAGATAAGGTTTAGGAAACAGAATTTTTGCTACAGTTCCTGCTTCATATATAACAGAGTTAGGAGTTAATCTCTCAGTTGGAACAAAACCACATTATTTGAGGACACTCAAGGCTGAGCTTTCCATGACACAGACTGTTCCAATTGATAGCTAGGTCGTTATGCCTAAAGTGACATAATAAATCGACAAGCAGGGCTAAGGGCCCTTGACACACCGAAAAATGATTACATTTTCTCCCATTATATCCTTTGGGCATCTAACAGTATACTAAAGACAACAAGCACCTCAGACGCCGATGGGTGCTCCACAGAAAGGGGTTGGCTAGGGAGACACTTGGCAGCTATCGGTGCCTCTGGCTGGGGCATAGGGTGTGCAGCTTCATCTCAGCATAGGGCCTGCAGTGTGTTGTGTGGACAGCATGGCTTCTTTGGACGAGCACGCTGCAGTGTAGGCACATGTGATTCTTACTGTTACTTCAGCATCACCTCTGACTTGTGTGTCTTTATTACAACCTGCAGAGGGATCTAAGACCAATGACATTTTTGCCAGAATTGAAAACTTATTTTCTTTGAAATGAGGTCAGATTCTTGAATAAAGATGAACTTTGAGAAACACATTTTTTTTCCTATTCTCCACGGGAAAAAGCACGGTATTGTCAGCAGCACTAAGGCAGGGATTGGCTAACCCTGCTCCCAACCCTAAGTCTCCCAACTCAAGTAGTTGATGGCTTCACTAACCAGAGCTCTGGGAACACCAAGAAGTGAGGAGGAGTCTTCCTTTCCTACTGAGGCGAGCGACCACAGGGAACACAGTAGCAGTCTGGAGCTACTTGGCGTGGGCTATGTCTGAGAATGTACTTTACAGCCGAGGACCTGAATAGGTAGTGCAATGCTCACCTCACTCTGAACAGCGCACCTAGCAACCAGCTAGCAACTTTGGACCCCGCTTGCATCACCCTGCATTTGTATCCCGCCCCATGCAAAGGAGTAATTTTCTCCCCTTAATGACTCTCAAACAAGTCCTATCCCAGATCACTTTCAGTAAGAGAGCAGGGAGGCCAGCCCAGCCTGAACTAGTTCTGAGTGCATGAAGAATAAGACAAACTGTGCCCTTTGAGGGAATTTTTGGGAATACCCCATCCGGCATCTTTTGCTTATGTATAGCATAGGATTAGAATCAGGTGCATTGTGGGAAGGGGCACACGGAGCTGCTTCACTTGCTCTGTCTGCTGAACTGACCAAGCTGCACCCCTCGGCAACAGACTCCTTCTGCTGAGCCCTATTAAAAGAGGCCCGAAGCCATAAGCAGAGCCTTCGAGCATCCTCCCTCCCATGGCTGCTCTCCCTCTGGACAGTGCAGTCTCTCTGCTCTGTACCGTCACTTTAGAATAAGATTTACCCACCGTTTTTTCAAACTAAGATTTTTTTCAGTCCTTAGAACCCAGAATCAGCTGGTTCAGACACTAAGTGCCAGTGATAGCAGAGCTGCCCCATACGAGGGGCGACTGCCATTCCCTGCCCACGGCCTTCCCTGGAAGAGCAGATTCCATGCAGGCAGCACAGGCTATCCAGAGTGAAGGGCGCCAGAGGCAGCTCCTTCTCCACAGGAATCGGTGTCTACTCTTTTAACAGTTTGTCCATTTACTTGTGTGTGTTCGTGTGTGTGTGTGTGTGTGTGTGTGTGTGTGTGTGTGTTCGTGTAACTACGAGTTCCCATGGAAACATCAAATCCCCTTGGGCTGGAGCCTCGGGTGGTTGTGAGTTATCAGATACAGGTCCTGGGAACTGGACCGAGCCCTCTGCAAGAGAATTTCAGCCTCCACTGCTGAGTCAAATTTCCAACCCCCACATAAATTCATGATCAGGTCCTCGGATCCTAGGGTGGCATTGCCCATAAAGCTGAGCTAAAGCTATGTTGGTATAAACGGCGGGAGACACAGCACA
This sequence comes from Microtus ochrogaster, assembly GCF_000317375.1. Taxonomy (NCBI): domain Eukaryota; kingdom Metazoa; phylum Chordata; class Mammalia; order Rodentia; family Cricetidae; genus Microtus; species Microtus ochrogaster. Next base: position 49,341,789 of record NC_022021.1, read on the forward strand.
CACTCCCTCTGCACCCAGGATAGATGAACCCTGAGCCTCTATGGGTGTTTGCTGCGGACTGGGTGGGAGAGGCAGAAGAGGTGCAAATGTCCGCAGATCCCTAGTGGGAGAAGATGACACCCTGGGGAGGAGAGAATGTGGGTCAGAGTGGATCTTGGCACCTGAGCTGTGTGTTAGGACGAACATGCATGTCTCTGAAGCCCGTGGAGGCTTGTAACAGACGGCCATGGTGGGATTCCCTGGGAAGATGCAGCATTGCCCAGTGGCTGCCGACAAAAGTTGCAGAGCCTATGGGTGCAGCGTGGAGGTCCCCACCTCCTGTACTGCCCACCCTCAGAAGCATAGCAGGTGGGAAGCTCTGTCTTCTCCAACAGGACTTGTACCAGTTTCACTCATGAGTAGATCCAGCCACAGTGTGCAGAAGAGTGACTAGCTCCAGGGGGGTGCCTTCCAGCTGCCCCAGGTGTGGAGTGGCCTCTCACAGGGCTGCACACAGTCAGCTCTGTGGCCAACAATACTGCACTAGGAAGGCAAACTCAAAGGGCTGCACAGAGGTTGGCCGGAAGCCAGCGTGGCTCTGCTGTATTCAGGGAAGCCTGGAGAAGCCTGGTACAAAAAGAGGCAGGCTGGTGGAGTGGATTGGGGGCCAGCTGTACGAAATGGCTGGAAGGAAGTGTCTTCAAAGGGGTTGGTCTCTATTAGCAGGGACCTTTGGCTCCGTGTCAGATAACCCCTGGCAGTGTTCCTGGACTTTCACATGTATGCAAACCACCAAAGCCCATTGTATCCCTGCAGATGCTAAACAGCCAGCTGGGCTCTGCTACTGTCGGTCTGGAAGACTCGCTTTGAGGGGCGGGGATGTCCCTGGGGCCCTAGAGTGGCAAGAGGCTTATTATGGTGCTTAGCTTTCTTTAACTCTGGTGGTTCCCTTTTCGTTTGGTTCATTTTGGTCTAATAAAGAGAGGTTCACCACCACTTGAGGGGGGCACATCTTATTCCCATGTGACCTTCTCATCTCTACCGGCTGGAATCCCCAAAGGCCGCACCTTGCTCCTTGATCACGTCTGAGCAGTCGGAGTCTGTTCCCTCTCAGTGTCTCATCCTCTCGGGGATGCCCCTCTCCTCTCCCTGTGGGCAGCAGCGGCACCCAGATCCCGCCCTGCCTGGAACAGAGCCTTCCAGGAATTTAGTCACTAACTATGCAACTGTAATTCTTAAAGTGCTTTCAGGAAATACCAAGTAGATCCAGAGTCCCTGGGGCTTTGGACGTGGGAAAGCCAAGTGCGTGAATTGTTCCTTTTACTTCCATCCTTGAAGGCTCTTACTGAGCACTGGGCACCTGACAATGGATTATATTCCTGGCAGGAAATAAATTATGGATGTAAAAGTCATAAAGGTAATTTATAGATAGCTTCTCTTGCACCTGAAAATTAGCATTTGAAAATTGCATTGGCATTTGAATTCGCCGTGTGGTTGATCAACTGCTTCCGGGATGGATTCATTTTCTCTTCTGGGTGCTGGGAGCTCTTGTTTTCAGGATAAGCGCCTGACAGTTTGTCCATTGCATCTTGCAAAGAGATCCCAGTTGTCAATGCATAGTGCATCCTTTATCTCTGGAGCCAGAGAGAGGGTTTGGTGGTGGGGATGGAAATAAGGGCTAGTTAGCCATTTCTGGGGTTCTGCAAAGGAAAGCACACTCTGAATCCCATAATATTATGCCCCCACTAAAGAGCAGTGAGTTCCAAACACAGCCTGATCCATCAACCTATTCATCATCTTCCCCAGGCTATAATGAACTGCGTCTCAAGGGAAAGCTAACCAAATGTCGCTTGTTGGAAATTTCTATAATGTATGCACAGATTAAAATTAACTTCCAGTGAAAATAAATATGCAAAGTGATATCAGTTTCAGCAGAAACTTCTCGACAGTTTCCATGGCTATGATGGGTGACTGACTTTTGACATCGCTGGTTCTTACTATAAATCATATCTAATTTGTTGTCTCCCAAGCTGGGACAAACTGGAGAAATATAAGATAAGAAATGATGACATGGGCGTTGATGCTACACAGAGCCCTGAAGGAAAACCAAAATGGCTATGGGAAGCAACAGTACAAGGTGCTGGATGTGTTGACTATGAGGAATGCCATCGTCTTTCTCCAGGACAGTCTAACTGAGGCTGTACTGACGTCAAAACGTGCATGGTAGGAGGGGCCACCAGGCTGGTCTTGTCCCGGTACTCTGGGATTGCTGTGGGAATGTGATCCTCTCTGATAGGGTGGTCATCCCCTCTCATCCCCACAGCTCCAGGACAGGAGATCAGGGTGAGGCAGGAGAATCCCAAGACAGCACACCAGCAAGATCCAGTCATCCCTGAAGCTCAGGCAGGATTTTAAAGGAAGCCATCTCCCTATACCTCCTTTTAGTTGCTACCCCCTGGTCTTTATTCTGCATCTTCTGCCACATCCCATCATCACCTCGTTGACTCCCTTGCTCATGACAAACCATTCATTGGTGGCCGCTGGTTTACCAAGCCCTGCAGTGCCTTGTGTTCTTTGGAGCTCTCCATGTGATGCTCACTCTCTCTGGGATCCTTGCTGCTGCCTGTGATCTGGTGCTGGGTGCTCCTCTGCGCTCACCACTGTTCCTACACGCAGGCTCAGCTTTCCTCTCACGCCATCTCCTCTCCTCTCTGCCCTCCAACTCTTCACCCCAGGAGGTACCTGTGTGTAACCCTGCTTCCATCCATCTTCCCCCAGCTCTCCATTTCTCCTCTTTCTCCTGTAAGGACCCATGGTCATATGAGGTCAGGGCTTCTTTTCAATGTGACCTCATCTTAAGACTCAGTTTCAGGTAAGATCGCACTCCCAGGCACAAGGGACTCAGGGCACTGGCGCGTCTCAGAACGGACATCTTTAATCCACCATGGCACGCTAGTCACCCATGGCAGAGGGCCAAGACGTGAGAATTTGCAGGCCTCACCCTTCCCCCTTCTCACCATGGCAAACTGCCTCTATCCCAAATAGCTTTCTTCATTACAAATTTAAAATGCCTCTGTCCCACCCCATCTGAAGTGTAGGAACTGAGAAATTATTTAAAATTCAGATTTATACTGAACCTTCTTTGTAGCAACCAGGGTAAAACATCCTTCCCTCTGCCGTGTCTTCACACATCCTGATGGGGATGAAAATGTGTTCTATTTCAAAGAGAGTAAATCACACCAGCCACAAATCAGAAATATTAAACAGCGGCTAATTACGCGTTAGAGGTGACTGTCATTGTTTAATTTTCCTAAGTAATGCTTAAAACGCCTCAGTAGATTAGACAGGATCGCTTTCTCACTAGAATGCTTAATTATTTGAGAAATAATCTCAACTTTGTCTCTCAAAGTGGAAAATTGAGTGAGTACAAAGGAGAATTTAATTCCACGAGGTACAGCATTCATAAGGATTTTACGTTGGAAATGAGTTTAGGATAAGTAGAAATCAAAGACCGGAGCCGTGGTGTGAGCATCACAGACGCCTCTCCTGTCTCGGTTCTACTGCTCATCAGTGTGTGTATTTGAGGGGGACTTCTTCACAGCGCAGGCTTCAGACTTCAGGCCAGCAGGCTCCACCAGGAATAACCATGAGGAGCAAAAACTGGGGTCCCATCAAAGAACCTGACACATGTGTGTGATTGACAGCACAGCCGGGCAGCTCGGAGTTGAACCCATTGGGTCTCAGACAAGAGCAGGACCAGCCTCTTGCATTCTCTGGTTGCTCGAGGTTTTGTCAAACAAGGAGCTCACGAGAGTCTTTACCCTGACTCATGAACAAACAAGCAAGTTTAGCCTGAAGATGAGGAAGCGAAGTGAGAGCTGCTCAGGACTGAAACAACTTTGTCAGAACTGCGCCTTGGAACTTAGGTCGCATGCAGTGTTGGTGTCAGGATGTGGGGCTTCAGAGGTAAGGAACTCTCCAGGATGGGACTGGTATCCATAGAAGACCTGAAAGCTCCTTCTGCTCCTCTGTCTTTTCTTCCTTTATCTCTCTTCTTTCTCTCACTGTCTCTGCTCCTGTCTCATCCCTCTCCTATGCTCCCCTCTCTTTCCCTCTCCTCTCTGCTATGTGAGATCCCAACAAGAAGGCGCGGCCATCTGCACACGATGCCTCGGCCCTCACTAGGCAGCAGATTGGCTCCTGTGTTGTTCTTTCCTTGCTTCTGGGATTGAGCGACAGAAGAAAGCAACGCAGGAAAGGAATGGAGCGTTTGTTTGGTCATAGGACAGCGTCTCATCTTGGCAGGGCGGATGTGGTCCAGGAGAAAGGCTCTAGATGTGACAGCAGCTCACGTGCTCCCAGTCAGGGAGGTGCATGGTGCCATTTCCTTTATGTCACCCACACTCAGGGTGAGTCTCCTCTGCTTAGCTAAACAGTATGGGAAACATGTCAAGAGACTTGCCTAGGGGTGAGTTTCCATGTGGTTCTAAGTGCCATCAAGTTGACAGCTGGCAATGAAGATTAGCACCTTACATCTTAGGTGTAAAGGGATAGCAGACCCCAAACTACTTCAATGTTTAATCTGAAAGCAAATGGATAGGACACCTATTTTACCTGCGTCAGATTAGAAATCACGGTGACAGACAAATTCCACATATGAAAACACAGTTAATGGACATGGATTCCTCAGTTACTCTGTGCCATCCAGCATGCAGCGGGCTGCCTCCGGCCACCCTCCCTCTGCCGGGGGTTATCCTGTGTGACGATAGAAAGACCTGCTCTTTCTGCATGCCACACCATTCTCTGGGTTAATCACAGATGGCATACGAACCTGGGCTGAGCATCACGTCTTCGGGGTTTGCTAGTTCATACTTTTCTGTGTCTTATTAGGTCAAATTTCTCCATTGAGTATCACAGGCTAGGTCCCCTTTGGGCACTGAGAAGGCTGAGAAACTTGCCATTTCTACGTTCTCCACCATGCTTTGGAAGCTGCACCAGGGTAAACTTTTCTAAGTTTCACATAAAGACTTACAGACATATTTGTCCAACTGTCGTACACCCAGAGAGAACCCTCATGGAAGGATCACATTTGCTCAGCAGACAGGAGGTAGGTGAGCAACACAGAGTCAGATTTCTCCCATCATCCTTCTGCCTTCAGAGAGACACCTTCCCCCACGCCCCAGATGTGTGTCTTTGAAGCTAATAGATGAGCCTCTACCTTTTGTGGGGAAACGTATCAAATAAACTTACCCCCAGCCTCAAACAATCCCCAGTGACAAGTGTCACAATCCAAGAGATGGGGGAAGATGGAGTCTGTAGTGCTCTGGTCAGTTTGGGCTCCACTAGGCCTCCTTGGACCGGAAACATTCATTGTTCACCATCAAAAGGTTTCTGATGGGTCTAGATGCCCAGTGCCATCCCCTCAACAACGGTGCTTGTTAGACCAGCCTTTCCCACACAGAGAGACTATCTAACCAGCCCCCCGTCATTTGATCCCACACTGTAGCCCTTCTCCTCAGCCGTGGGATTTTTATTCTTGATTTTTTTCTGTGATGGGACTGTTAGATGTAGGAATGAGGAGCCTACAGAAAACATGTGCAGAGTTGTTTGGTGTAACTTTTGCTTCTGTACACATAGCGTGTGTACAGAAGTGTGGGTGTAGGGCTCAGTTGTCCACACGGGTCTCTCACAACTGGCTATGTGTAACGAGAGGTAAATATGGTGAGTGACCCACACAGATTCATGGCCTGAGTCCAGACAAGTTCTTAGAAGCAGTGGCCAAGTCTGCTTCCTTCTATTTCTCCAGCTTGGAGACACACAGTAGCTCTCTTGTTAACGGTTTGGAAAAGAGAGTATGTCCTACGATTGATTTCTACCCTTAATGTGGTTCCTTTCTGCTGTCCTCTGAAAAGCTATTAGTAAGTCGATAAAATGTTTCAGAATTCATTGCCCACCAAATATCAACAATACAGAGTATACGCGCTGTGTCTTCGAGCTTTGCCGGATGGAAGGAGTCCCGGTGTGATCTAAATCCTATTCTCATATACAGAGAGAAGTGTCCTGCTCTGGGGAGGCAGGTGCAGGCCACATCGACTTCAGAGAACCTAGGTCACGCCACTCTGAGCCCCTCATAGAACAGGAATGGCCTGCGCTACAGGGCCAGCATGGGAAATTGTAGATAGGCAAAGACAGCTTCCCAAGGTTGTAAAGCAGGTTTCTTATATGGATGGATGGATGGATGGACGGACGGACGGACGGACGGTTGAAATTTATGCCCTGGCAATGCTGAAGCAGGCATGGGCAGCCCATATATGGCGGTTCTGTTGAACTTGTCCATATTGGGTTTCAAGGTCTAAGCTGATGAGGATGACTGACCAGGTCTCTCCTCAAGAGGGCGCCAGATCTCATTACAGATGTCTGTGAAACATGGTGTGGTCGCTGGGAATTGAACTCAGGACCTTTGGAAGAGCAGGCAGTGCTCTTAACTGCTGAGCCACCTCTTATATCTTCCCACAAACCGAGTCCTTGCCTCTCCTCTGCGAGTAGCTTAAGCCTCAGCTCAGGATGGCAGGGAATCTGCTGTGCTTACTCCAGAGCAAAGAGTGTCGGCTCAGGCCATCCCTGCTGGGTGCCCGGTTTTTGTTGTAAAGATTTCCTTAGAAGCTGTCCTCAGAGAAATCACTTTTGGATCAAGGTTAAAGTCTTTTTATAAAAATTCACAGTGATCTGATAATTATAAAAACTTACACTGTGTGATTTCTGCCTAATCAGCTCAGCGGTATCATTTATTTGGTTAATTTAGAAACATAAAATACAACTGCATTGTTTTGCTCTGATTTTTTTCTTTTGATGGCTTAAATGTATCTTGAGTGCTGGCTTTGTTCAGTGTTTTAGTGAATGATACTCTTTCAAGGCACCAAGAGCACAAAACTGAGCAAGGTAGAACAGCGCTTCCATTCTGTCTGCCTGACTGGGTTTTCTGCGACGTGGGCATCAGGATGTAGCTAGCCATCAGAAGGAAGGATTGTGGTGGGCCAAGCATGGCTGGAGAGCTGCACCTCAGACTAAGGTCAGGCATGGATGGAAGTGAAGCAGAAGGAAGCAGGAAGGGCTGGACAGAGCCTCAGAAAGAGGCAGATGTGTCCAGGACCTCGCTGGGTCTGAACTGTCTCCACTCCGCGGAGCACAGTCAATGCCCGGGAACAGCTCCGGGAGTAGAACCCCCCTGCTCTGCTTCCCCAACACAAAGGACGAGACAGTGAGCCCCAAAGTGGCAGAGGTAGCGCTGACTCTCAGCTCTCAGCTTTGTAGGTTCTTTAGAAAGCAGAGGCGATTGAAGTCCATCCTCACCCTTATTCAACAGGAAGAAAAGCAGAGAAACAAACAACCACAGGTGTGGTAGAACAGAGGGAAAGAAGACACATTGTAGCATGACAGGTGACATTTTGCTATGTTCAGTTGCTATGGCAAACGGGTGATGTTAGAGAAGCCATCTGAAGAGAGAGCCATGCACAGGGTCTGGGAACAGCCCAGGCAAAGATCATGAGGGTTTTCAGAGCCTGCAGCACAGCCAAGGGAGAGAGAGGAGACAGCCCAAGTGGAATGCTATGGCTGGAGACCAAGGGAGGCCGGGTCTGGGAGTGCCCTGAGGCTTTTCCTCTGGGACTTAGAGAAGTGGAGCCACAGGGGGCCTTGGCAGGAAAGGCAACCTGCCCTAGCATGGAACCCCTATTCTTCTGCCAAAATAGAAACTTGCTCAGATCTGTGAGCACTCTGGTCCTCCAGCTGCTCACACAGGCAGGAAGCACACCCCCAGCAGCCCAGCGGTCTGCAAAAGAAGTGACAGGGACAGGGATGATTTCACAAGCGCCTTTCCTGAAATGCCTTTTATCCCTGCAGCAGGCTTCATTGGGTCTGGCCATGTCTGCTGGTGTTTTCTTCTTTTGTAGTCATCGTACGTGGAGTTCTTGGAATAACTGGGAATCCTGTGAGCCTTTTGGGCTTTCCTATGGGTGTTCCTGTTTCCGAGTAGGGATTAGGGATATTCCTGCTCCAGGCCACTGCCCTCACCACATCCCCATAAAAGACAGTTATGGGAGTGCTAGAAGGATGGAGAAGCCCCAAAGAATAATTTTTAGAATCCCTTGTCTCATATTGTAGATATTGTTTCTTCTGGGACTAATGTTGACTGCCTTAAAATTGACTATTAATTTTCCATTAACACATTAATTAATAGTATTCAGTGTGATATTTAAATGCATGCGTATTTGTGTGCACTAATTACATCCAGGCGAGGGTCCTCTCACCTAGATATCCGATGTGATGGTAAACGCAGCACACATGAGCTTCACTTGAAGACATTAACCTCTCCCCTCCTCTCTTGTCCTGATGACAGCGTTGTTTGATCTCCTTGCAGCAATGTGTCTGTCCTGGACTACACTTTCTGGGTCTGTAGATTCAGTTTCTGGGAGTGTTGGAATCAGCTTTCACCACTCTGTGACCTGGTGACCTGTGTGACTCTACATGGTGGCCCGTCCCTGCTGCACAGAGAAGGTGTGCGGCTGGTCGAGATTGTGGCAGCTTCTCATCGAAGATGCGCAGCTCGCTAGTGGGGCACCTGCTTCCTGCCTGGCTCCTGTGACTCCGAAGCCAGCCTGATGCTCTCTCTTCCTTTAGTCTTTTGGGTGAAGTTTAGAAGTCCTTCTGCAACAGTCCACAGAGAATCATATGTAAACTACATGGGATCTATCAACTAACCTGCAGATAACTAGTGCTGACGCACCTAGCATACCACTTTAAGAAGCGGTACACCTGCTTTGCCTCCTGATTAAAACAAAGTCAAAATGTGTGTGGTCAAGTCAGGAAGAGATGGAGGGCTGTTACTTGAAACAGGCAAAGAGGCCAGAGGAATTAATTCCGGAGGGAGGGAGCATGGGGAATTTATCCAGACACTTATGCACACTTATATAAGGGCTAGTCCATTCCTGAGCATGCTTAGTTTAAGGTGATAGGAAATGTTCAAAATATTAACCTGATGGACAGGAACAGCCCTGGGCGTTCTTGGCTAGCACTCTAGAGTCTCAGTTGCACAGGGAAGGAAAGAGACAGTGAAGGTGTACTGATACTGGAGCTGCCTCAGAAGCAGCCTGCCGTGTTTAGTATCGACATGGGAGAATTTCTCATTGAAGGAGTTTCTTTTTCCCAGAAAACAGGTCATTTTCTTTATAGAGGGCATACATCAATTCTTAAATTTGTTTCTAAATATTTTATGTCTTGTTTCTATTGCAAATAGAATTTCTTTATAAACAATACTCTCTAGGTTACTGCGGGCATGGAAGAATGGACCTGATTCTAGGTGTATTTCTTTTATGTCTTGCCAAGCCCTTATATCAAGTCTAAATTTTTCTAATAGCTATATTTAAAAATCTCCAAGGGTGCTATTATGTTTATTGAGTGTTTGTTCTCTTCGGTTTGCGCCCTGGTTTTTATTGCTCACTTCCATGAAACTTCAGTCAAAGCGCCAAATTCGCCGAAGCTATTTCAAGCCCAGCATCAGTGAGGGAGAGATGGAGGGGCTGTAGAGGTCTCAGGACTGATGCTGGAGGCCCAGCGAGTGCCACTGTGACAGGCAGGAAGACATTGTAGACCTGGGGATGCTGTGACGGTTCACCTTGAGTGTCAACAGATGAAATTCCCTCTGGGAGACACGGCCATGTCTGAGGCATTTCCAGACATAGAACTGAAGAGGAGAGGCCCACCTGGACGTTGGCAGTGCCATTCCACAGGCTGTGGTCACCCACCAAATAAAAATGGAAAGAGAAATATGCAAGCTGAGTACCAACGTTCATATTTGCTTCTTGACTGCAGGTACAGTGTGACCTCCCACAGTGGACTAGACTCCTCCAAGGTCTGGGTCAAAGCAACACCCACCCCTTCATTAGCTGTTTCTTCTTGGGTGTTTGGCCATAGTCATGAGAAGAGTAAGTGTGTTTCTTCACTCACGTGATGACATTGGGAGCCTTGATTTAAGAGGTTGTGCTCTATGTAAAACTAGATGTGTCTTCAACGAGCCCACAAATACATATGGACCAAATGTGGGGGTATTAGAGGTAGACAGAAGGAAAGGGAAAAACAAGACACACAGTTACAGAGAAGCAGCCATTGGAGCAGCTCATGCTTTCAGCCTTGAAAATGAAAGGCAGGCCCCACATCAAAGAAGGCAAGAGAAGTCCTCTAGAATCTGTGGCGGCAGTGACTGGAGAGTCCTGCGCCCTCAGGGCAGCACGTCTGACACTTTCACTTTGGCCTGGTGAGACCCATTTTGGAATTACGACCTCTAAAACTGTAAAAAAAAATGTACAGCTGTTGTCAGGCAACAAACACACACACACACACACACACACACACACACACACACTGAGGTCATTTCTCGTGGTAGGCACAGGAATTTCTGTTCCTGGAGCTGGAGTAGGGATAGGGCTTTCCAGCGCTCTGGGCTCTGTGACCCCGCATGGCTGAGTACATGTCACTTTTACGTGTTTCTCGTTCTCTTATAGTGCAGTCAAGAGGTAGGGAGGATGATGCCCCAGACTTCCTGGAGAGGGATGGTCAGTGTGTAGCTCAGGTCTCGGGCTTCACTGTTGGCTTCCTGGAGTTGTACCGGCTCAGGGTGGAGCCAAAGCCAGCTGCTTAAAGCTCCTCTTCAATGGAGGACGCGGGCAGAAAGGGCTTTCTGCTCTAAAGAGGCTATCAGAGACAAAGCCTTTTCTACCTTGAGCAGTTGCCTTTGATATCATTTCCCTAAAGAATCACCTTTAACAAGCACCTAAATCAGAGATTCTCAACCTGTGGGTTGCAACCCCTATGGGGACAAAGGACCCTTTTTCACAGGGGTCACCCAAGACCAGTCCAACTCACACGTGGCCTAAGTCAGCCAGGACTATTCCTGCTGAGAGACTGAGGAACACCATGAACCCGAGTAACCCTCTCTAAGGCTCATCCAGGATACTGTCTTCTCAGGAACTCAGTGTTCTGTCTGTGGCAGGCAAGTCATCCACAAGTCCACAAGGCTCAGACTCTCAGGAGGGGCTCAGTTGCCATGCTCACTGAGTATCACAATGTCAGTATCCCACTTCTGACATGTGCCCGGTACAGCCCTCAAGCTTAAAATGAAAGGCAGAAAAGGAAGCAGAACTGCTCCTTGCCAGGGCCTAGAAGGCAAGGCCTGCTGTGCCACACGTGGGTGACAGGATGCTGCTGCCGGTTTCTCTGCATAGGCACCTGGTTCAGAATTCTTATTTCAATGCCCATTTTAAGGTAGTTTCCAGCACTTCACTGGTTGTAATAGTGGTAGCAGTAAAAGTCAAGTCTTACACACAGGTTACCTTGCACTAGACTCTAGTGTTTTTTGTTGCAGGGGTGTGTGTATTCTGTGTATGCGATTGTGTGTGTGTGTGTATACACCTGTGCTTGGTCTACATGTACGTACACAGTGCAGGTGGAGACTAGGTGTGGCTGTTGGATGTAGTCTTCTATTGCTCTCCATTGTTTGAGACAGAGATTTTCCTGAACCTACAGAGCAGCGGCTGGGTGGACTGGCTGGAGCGTTGGGCGTTCTCCCATCTCTACCCCTCATCCTCCCTCTCCCAGGTCACCACATCTGGACATTTTTTTTTTAAACATGTGAAAGTTGGGGCCTAAGTGAGGTCTTTGTGTTTGCACAGCAGGTACTTCACTGGTGATACCATCTCTCCAGACCACAGACAGTGCTTTGAGTATCTTTTAAAGTCTAGAAGCCATATTGTCAATATTTAAAAGATTAACACATTGGGTATGAATGAGTAAGATAACTAGCCAAGGTCAACCAGTCAACCTGTTCACGCATGCTGGAGTCAGGACTTGCTCAGAAGTGGTCTTGCTCATTCGAGACTCTGTGCTGACTCAAAACTCTAAGCGCCAAGCCCTTTCTGCTGAGCACACTTCTTCATAAGCGTACGTCAGTTCAAGTTGGTCCCAGCGCATTTCGGTGAGCCATGAGGGGTGTGCCGTTTTAACAGATTTATCCCTCTTTCTTGAATTTACCTTATTCTTTTATTATGCTTTCTTTAAATTTATTACTGGAAGTCATACATTTGAGATTTGGGTTCTTATCATTATAGGAAAGTTGACTCTGAAATCACCACATGCATGCCTTTAGATTTCAGCGTCTTCTCAACGTAAGGCGTGCGTTCACACATTTTAGATAAAACCCCAAACAAATAATAAATATCATTAAATAAACGTTCTTGAACTGGAAGTAAGAGCAAACTCTGCTATTAGGGGAAACTGAAACAAGCCCCCCTTCTAACTCACAGTAAGCAAGGGTGGGCTTGATGTTGATTGGTTCTAAAGAGATTCTTTGTTTCCATTCCATCAAAATACATCCATCCTAGGGACTTTTTTCTTGTTCACAGATGGCCGAAGGAAAGTAACGTCTGACTCACCACCTGCCTCCTGTGCTTCTTGGCCTGTGTTTCTTTAGTGTCAGGGCTGGTAGGATGGCACCCGTAGTGTTGACACAGCTGGGGACAGACAGAACCAGGAGGGGCTTGGATGATGATACAATAGCAACCTGTTCTGTTGCTAATGTAGCAGTCAAAGTGAAGCACACAGTCACTGGTAAAGTACGGTCAGAGTCAGGTTTGGACAACACCATGAGGGAAAAGAACATGATACACTGATAGTTAACTGTTCAGTGTAGAGGGAAGGCCTTCCAAAACTGGGAAGGAAGAGACAGGAAGGACAGAGCCTGGAAGAAGGCATGAGACAGGCATGGCTTCCTTGGCAAAATCACCTCAGGTCAGCATGACCAGCTGACTTTTCATGCATGTTCCACTTCAGGACATGCATCCACAGTCAGTCCATGCATCCATCAATGCACGGGGAAAAAATTCTGCTAATATCCCCCAGACCAGAACATTCTGTCCTCTCTCTACTTCTGTTCATTAAAGCCCCTCATTGTTTATCCACTTCTGGACAAGTTGCTTTGTGGGACTCTGGTAAAGCTGCCCCTTCGTACATTTACGAGGATATGCATTCAAACTAGGAGAGAGAGAGAGAGAGAGAGAGAGAGAGAGAGAGAGAGAGAGAGAGAGAGGAGACAGCCAGAGACAGAGACAGATCCAGAGAGACAGAGAAAGCCAGAGAGACAGGGAGAGAAAAAGAGAGACAGAGATAGAGAAAGACAGAAAAGGGGGAGGGAAGGAAGAAGGGAGGGAGAGAGAGAGAGAGAGAGAGAGAGAGAGAGAGAGAGAGAGATGAGACTGGCTTACAAGCCACAGAGTTCAGAGAGAAATACAGGGCATCTTTAGGGGGAAAAACAGTTTACTCTTAGATCCAGACACAGGCTATTGCAGCGAGAGTGGGGTTGGCCCAGATTTAGATTCCTGCACCAGGAAGGTTTATTGCCACTTTGTCGTATTTTATATACCTTCTATGTCAAGGTAATTCTGCTTGTACCATTTTGCAGGCAAGGGCGCACATCCTTAGAGGAACCTTGAAAGCTGAGTCAGACACAGCTTATTTAAGAGTGATCTGGAATAGAGAGCTGTGCATTAATTGGACTTGGCAGGTTATTTAAAAGGAGGTTGTGAAGTTGAGAGAGGGATTCGGGCGGTGGGTCTAGAAGGAGCTGCAGGATGAGTCTGTATTTCAGCAAAGTTCATTGTTTCTGCGTATAAAATTCTCCAATGAAAAAGAATGAAGGGATTCGAAAATCAAAAGGAACACTACTCAGTGATGCAAGGCTCTGCTTTGAGGTAAATATGAACTGAGAACGAGCAATTGAGGAAAGTGCTTGCGTCTCCTCCCCACATGCTTTCGTTTACGGCTGTATCATGCTTGGCTCAGCCACATCTGAGCGGCTTCGTTAACCTGTCAGTTCACCCACCGCCCTCAGCGTGATATATGAGAAGGCTCTCCCCAGGCTAAGACAGGCCCCTGAGCCGTTATTAATAACACCATAGCAATTCAGAGCACGAAGCCATTAGAATAGCAATAAAAATAAGACTGTCATTATTCCGGCCGTAGAGCAGAAAAGGACTGGATCGTGTGTGATTATGGACATTTGCGGCTGCCTGGTTCCAGTTAGGAAGCGATGTGCAGAACACAGCCCACTTGGCAGGCTGCCTTGGTGGGGAAGGAGAAAAGAGAAGCTGACACTGGACTTCCACCCAGCAGGATTCAGTCAGAGGTTCAGGTGTCTCACTCTGTCGTTCTGCTGGCTGTTTGAAAGGAGGATATGAAATATACCCGTTTGTATTCCACTACTGTTTATCAAAATATATGTCCCGGGCTCTGTCTCTATGTCCTGTTTTAAAAACACCCTGTGAAATATTTTTTTTGCCTTCTTCATTTCTCAGTGAGCACCAGCTATTACCAAATCCTCTTATTACAGCTGTGTTTTCGCTTCCACTGCCAAGGTGTAATTGGATTAACAAGAGACCACGTGAAGGTTGTGTTTTCTTGTGAGCTTGACAGGACTGAGAATAACCCGGGAGGCACACCTCTCTGTGTGCCTAAGACTATTTCTAGAGAAGGTGGAGGGAAGGCGGGCAGCTCTGCCACCAAGTGGATACGATCCAGCAGACTGTCAGTCAGAAAGAGGTCTGAGAATGTCGTCTGCTGTCTGTAGTGTTAGCCTTCCTTGGTGCCGGAATCCAGTTTTCAGTCTTCCAGTGCAGACTCAGGGGCAGCAAACCCTTTAGCCAGTCTCCAGGCTTTGGGAATGAAGGGGGAGCCTCTGCTTTAATAGACTGATTAGCTTCTCGGGTGTCTGCTTCTCAAAGTGTGTGTGTGTGTGTGTGTGTGTGTGTATGAAAATGGCAGTAACTGATTCAGCTCTCTCAGGAACAAAATCAATAGGATAGATACATATTATTAAATAGTATCTGCTAGGTATGACTTTCATAAGTAGTTTCAAAGCTATAGGACTTGAAGAATTTGGTGTTTTTTCCTCTTGATCTCGCTCTGGTCATTCCTTCCGATGACTCCACTCTCCTCCTTAGAAATGAGAATGTCTGTTCTGTGCTGTAGTATGTTTGAAATGTGTAACTTCTTTGGAAGGATTCACAGTCAAGAGCGTTTTAAGTCTCAGCAGATATTTTTGACATTAGGCTTTTAAACAACTTTGGAACAACACACACACACAAAATGAACAAACAAACAAACAAAAACTCCCAGAAGCAGAAAAACAAAAAATCTAAACACTCAAGCCAAAAACCAATACAACAAGAAATGCCAAAATGAAACAAAAAGGTCAGAAAACGAAGGGGCAACACAGGTAGCCTATCTCAGGAGCCTGCTTCGGTCCATGCATGCAGCTTTCTTTGGCAGATGTACCAAGGTACTGGCAATTCTGACAGCCTGGGATCTTCCCTGAAACAACCTTCCAGATTCACACAATGTCCTCTCCGAGCCTCTGTCAGAGGAACCAACTGTGACACGTGTGCCCTTGGTAGCGTTTGAGAATTTTGGTATAAGCCACCGTAATGTCACACTTCCCTTGCAGACACCTGTGAAACCAGCAGCCACTGCGTGGTTGACATTGCTCACCTCTGTTGTCAGCTCAACATGTGTCTTTCCCCGTTCAATCACAGCCGCGGGGTCTCTCTGTGCCTCAGTGGCTGAATCTGAGGAAATACTCGCTTAAGCAGTTATTTCAAACAGGAAATCCCTCCAGCACATACCAGCCTCTCTCCTTTTAATGAATTAAATTTTCTCAAGTTGGAGCCTCCCATGGGTAGGCTCTTACTCTCTGGGTACGATTCTTTTTGTTCCAACGAAGAACACGTGACTTTTCTTTAATTGCAATAATCTCTTTAAACAATTACAGTTACTGTCTCACCACCCACCTTGTATCAAATTTAAGATTATTCATTTTCTCATAAGATTGCATGTTTTCATTTTTTTTTTCTGATCCACTGTTGCTCTCTTCCCAAAGAGCCGGGTGAGCAGTGAGCATTGGCCATGACACTGCCATGTTTTAAGATGTTCTTGGTCAGATAAACTACTCCATTATTTTTAATTGAGCCCCACCCAAGCAGAAGTCAGCCAGGTTGTGTATAGCCAGAATGTTGTAGTTATGAGCCTCAGTCCTGTGTCCAGTAGAGTCCTGTTTCTGACTGTCCCTGTTTCTCTCTGCATTCTCGTCTTTCACACCCCCTCCAGAACAGCCCGGAAAGCATTGCCTGCTGCCTAGGTCTCTCTTCTGCTCGACCGCATTCTTCTCACAAAAACCATAACCCATATGGTCAAGTTCACCGCATCAATTCCACTCTCGGTACCAATGTTCCCGTATTAAATACATTTTCTTATTGTGCTGACCAAGTACCCTGACAGGGAGAAGGACACACAAGAAACAAAAAGGCATAAGGATTTTAACAAAGACATCAGAGAACTAAAGTTCAGGACTGGAGTCTCATGCAAGGGTGATCTGCTGTTTCCCAAAGGCCAGGGACTCCAGCAAGAACATCTCTGCTCTCCAGACACAATGCGCTCCATTGCCCTCACTTCCAAAATGACCTGAAAACTTCAATTAAGGAGAAAACAAAATAAGACAAAACACGATACAACACATGGTCACTTAGGTGTGTCTGGGTTATCACGGGGAAGTTCCTCTGTGTGCTGAGGTGGTTACTGTGTTGTAAACAGAGCGTAGAAACACGTCTTAGGCACGGAGGTGAAAGAGGATCACGTAGACGGGCTTCCCGAGCTGCGATCGCTCCTTCCTGATGATGGATGCTGTGGTAATGCGCCCGTTTTCCTGGCAAAGCGCGGTTAAGTTTAACACACCGTGTACAGGGTTGGAATAAGTAAATACTCCCGCCGAAAGGGTGCTTTCTCCTCTTCTTTGTGGAATTAATAACTTCTTGCTTAGACTCCTGTCAGCCATGACAGCTGTTTTTCAGATTCCACGTTTCCCTGTATGTCATCGCAACCTCCCACCTACTCTGAGAGGTCCTTGCTGTAAGCCAGGCGTCCCACTCTCGACTGTGCAGGCACGTGGATGTGTGTGATGCAGAAGAAACGCTGGTCAGATGACCAGGAGGCCCCCGGAAACCAGGCGCTTTGGGGAACAGTGTAAAACGGGCTGTCATTAGATCATAATACTTGCCCACCACTCTTCCTGCCCCTAACACTTAGAATTATATCCATGAAAGCTCCCAGAACATTATTCTATTACCAAATGGAAAGTTCTATTACTCTACAATTTTTTGCCTCTACTTAAGTTAAATTACAAATGATCAGAATCACAAATAAAAAACATGTGTAGTACTTCTTTGCCCAAAGTTATATATGTGAAATGCTGATCTATTTGAATTTATCCATAAATTATAACATTCATAATTTGTTGTTTTTTTTTATTCTTTTCTAAACCTTTTTCGTGGAAAAGTGCCTTAAAGAGAACATCCCAGGAGAGCAGGCAGGTGTATTTGCCTCCCGGAGTGTGGAACCAAGTTCACAATGAAGGAACCCATATGCATGTTTCAGGGGATGGTTGAGGAACGCTTTTGGCTAGAATGCACGGGTTAGTACACAAAATTCTTGACTTGTTCATAGTTCTACAACTGGTAAATTTTAAAGGAGTAAGACTTACCTTCCCTAAGCAGAAACGGCCCCACCTATCACGTGCCCATCGCTGACTTGCTCATCCCTGCCTCTCCCTTTGACTGAACAGAAAGTACTTGGATTCAAGTTCATGGAGCCCTGTGATTACACCACCCTATTTTCTGTTATTATGATTCTCCCCAACACCTTACTCTTTAAACTAAATCAGGATCTGTCAAAAAACGTGAGTGGTGAAATGTCTCACAATCCAGCTGTCATTCTACCTTCAAAAAGTCTTAGCAATTATTTCTGTCAAGCGAGCGTAAGCCTAGCAGGAAAACAGAGACAGCTAGGCTTCCCAGCCCTGACGTCAGCCAGTACATCCTGACCTGGGGCCCTGACACCAGCCTGGTGCCCACTGTTGATGCTTCATAGCTCAATAGCTCTAGTGAGCAGAATCTTGTCTCTGCTTAGGGTATCAGGGTTTGAAGCCCACAACGCAAACTGGGACAGAGCAAGCACCGTGAGCTAAGACTGCTGTGGGTAGAACCTGAACAGAAGTTAAGTCCGGATTGTCTCTGTCCACATGCACCCCCTTTTTTGTTACCACAGTGGACAGTGCCAGAGCTTCCTAACTAATCAAGAAGTTCCTGTGGAAATTCTGAATATTCTTGCTTCTCCAGTCCTGATGGTCAGTGGGAGGGAGGAAGAGGGGGCTGAACTTGTCTTTTCCATAAGGAACCCGTTCTGATGCTGCCTCACTCTGGATGATGGCTTGCCTCCATTCATGAGGTCCAAACTGTGGTGGCCTAACATGCTACACCTCTCCGTACCTTTGCATTTGGGACGAGGTCTGGGAGGCCACTTTTGAACCATAGCAGACGGCTGGGGCGGTGTGCCGTAGACTGTGGAGCTTAGGCAGGGCACTTGCCTTTCTCACAGACCTGGAAGTTCGGAGACAAAAATGATGAGAAAGGCCGGTTTCTGGTGGGTACCCTCATCCTGGCTTGCAGATGGCAGCTTGCTCACTGTGACCTCATATGACCTCACACAGAGAGGAATCTCCTCACCCCTAACTAACCCACTAGCCCTAAAATGGAAGGGCGTTTCCTAACCATCTAAATCCAGTTATCTTTCCAAGGTGGTCTATAAGCTATAAAACTCCTGGGAGCACAGACATTTAGTCCATAACAGAGCCAAGGCAGAAGTCACTCTGAATATTTATGCCACCCCATCTTGCTGCACATGGTCGCTGTAGTCAGCGTGCACCTGAGGGTGTCCTTAGACAGGCCAGCAGGAGCATCTCCTCATTCCAGAGAGGGCACGTCTGCTCTGGGGTATGTGTGCATCAACAGAAAGAGGGGAGCACAAAGCATTGGCTTGCCTCCTGCAGAGCTGTTGCTGGAGGGGCCCTGCTCATGTGCAGTACTTTATTTCCCCAAAGGGTGCTAAATTTCAGCCTTTCCAAAGACAAGAAACACCTCTTAGCTCAGTGACAGAGAAACTTAAATCAGATGACATTCTACAGGAAAAGTGGGGTGACCTCTTCCCATGGTCCAGCACCTTCTCCCAGTTTCATGCTGTTCTCCCTAATCTAGGGCTCCAAATGAGACATGCCCATCTCTCTTCACAACCTACACCTGGCTGGTATGGGGATTATGTGAACCAGGAGTTTGAAACATTTAACAAGAATCAGTTATTCCTGAGCGTCTCTGCCTCCCTGTCTCTGCAGAACCCTGGAGATTTCCACTCTGAGTCAAAGGACATAAGGCACAAGAAGAGAAGGGATAGGCAGGGAAGAATAAGCACACATACACCATTTGAACTCTTCCCCTATCGGAATGTCGGGAGGCGGTGGACCAGGAGCTCTTGCATCCCCTGCAGTAGACAGGAACACCCCTCTGTAAACAAGTGGGCAGTGTGTGTCATGGAGTATCTTCAGCCCATGGGCTCTGCAGTGGGCTCTCTCAGTGCCCTGCCTGAGCAGCATCCCTGGACCTTTGTGAACATGCAGCCGCTGATAGGGTGGTGTGGGGAGTGAAAGGCAGTCTGGGTAAACAGGAGAGAAGCAGCCCCTGGTCGGCTGGTGTGGGGAATGAAAGGCAGTCTGGGTAAACAGGAGAGAAGGAAGGTGGAGGCAGAGGAATAACGTCCAAGGGAGGAAATACAAGCCTATTATGAAGTGCGCTGCAACCAATGTTCTCACAGAGAAAAGAGGACGTGAGTCAGGCGCAGTTAGCCATCAGAAGACTCAAAGCATAAACAACCTCTTGCATAAATGTTAAAAATGCTATGGTAGAGATAAAAACAAAATTTAATGGGCGAGCTGCAAAACAACGTTTAGTAAAGTGCCCAGATGAGTGATAAAACGACAAAGGCACAGATAACAAAGAGCAGGAGGAAGAAAATGACACAGTAGTCAAAACACGCAGCAGCCAGACAATAGGAGTCGGAGAGAGAAAGGGAAATTGACAGGGAGGAAGTCTTTAAAGAAACGAAAGTTCCACAGCAGAAGGGTGTGAGCCACACTGCGGAGGAACAGGCCGCAGAAAGTCACGCGGAAGAGGAGGTGGCCTGGCAAGCTCCGGGGTACAGGATGCCAGATAGGACAGTCGGCACCATCCCTGAGCCGGAAGAACCAGGAATCGCATCTCTAAATGATTTTAGATCATATACAATTATAAAACTACGCTTAGCCAAATAAGCAATTAACTGTGAAGATTTTACATTTGGAAAACATTTGTTTTTACTTCTAAAAAATGTTTTTATTTTTAATATACTTGAGTAGATGTCCCTAAACCTTTAGGCTGAGCGAAGATAAAATAGTTGAGCACAGATAGCAAGCGAGCCTAACCGCAGGTCAGCAGAGGCAGCAGGAACTGAGCCCCGATGTGCAGGGATGGGAAGCAGTCGGTCTGTGGTTCCTAGGGGGAGAGGCCGGAAAGAGAAGAGGCAGAAGAAGCTGACAGAGATCCTCATGTGTGTGAAATCAGTTAAATGAAAATCAGTCCGAGGAGAGCTGATGGACCTGTTCTACACAGAAACTCATCATCAAAAGAATGAAACAAACAAAAACAAAAAATATCAAGCCAATTATTAACTCAGAAAACTCCAAATTGTTGTCTAAGAGATGGGTCAATTACAACAGAAGACAAAGCCTCTGTTGAGGCTTTTGACCAAATCCTAACGTTTGTAAGGGGTAGATGCCTTCTTAGCTTAAAGGAGAGCTGCAATTTCATTTTTATCTGTGTTCTAGATAGCTCCAACGACCTAGGCACAGCCTAGAGACACCTGGGATTGCCCTCACCAGGTTGGTCTGTAGGCCTGTCTGTGGAGGATTGTCTTGATTATTAGCTGATGGAGGAGAGCCCAGCCTACTGAGGGTGACATTGTTCCCTAGGTTGGTGATCCTGGGCTGTGTATCAGAGTTAGCAAAGCAGGAGCTGGAGGGGCAGCAAGTAGCATCCACCATGGGTTCTGCTTCAAGTTCCTGCTTCAGTTCCTACTGTTTTTCCTCGGTGACAGACTGGGACCTGTACGTCTAGGCTAAATAAACCCTTTCTTCCCCTAGGCTGTCTTTGGTAAGAGTGGTTTTCCTAATCATAGCAACAGACTAAAGCTAGAACAAGAAATAAATTACCAAATAAATAAATAAATAAATAAATAAATAAATAAAGCCACAATGGGGAAGAAAGTTTAAGTTTATGGTTTTCTTGTATTCTTTCACTCTCTGCTAAGTTTGTGGATACTGTGGCCATAAAACAGTATTTTCCTCCCGGAAACAAGTCAAAGGTCTGTGGAGAAACAGACCATCAGGTCTTTGGCGTGAGACCTGGAGAGCAGTGTTGAGGCATCAGATAACAGTAAAGCATGAGGAAGGGACTGTGCTCTACCAGGCTCACAGAACTGCCAAGTTACAATGAAAACTATTGCTGTCTGAAACTGGGATATTGGAAGTCCCTCATAAGTATACTTTGTTCACCAAGATTCTAAAGTAAAAAAAATGGCATTGCAGGAAAGTCCACTTGTTGGGAAAAGTGACAAACTTGGCTGTGACTGACTGCAATCTTCATCTGTACACTCCAGCAGCCACAAGGAAGTCATTACAACTCCTGGAGCCAATGCATGCAGGCATTTCATTTTGCACAAATGACATTGATTTATCATTTGAAATTTTCATGGAGTATACTGTGATCCTATCTATCCACCACAGCTTCCCTCCAACTTCCTCTAGACTACTAAGACACTAGTAAGTTGGCTTCCCACCAACTAACTAGTGTCTTAGTAACTAGAATACTACTAAGTAGTAACTAGACCAGTTACGTTATAACTAGCAACTTAGTAATTAGTAACTTATCGACTAGCACCTTAGTAACTAGACAACTACTAAGACACTAGTAAGTTGGCTTCCAGCAACTTCCTCTAGACTACTAAGACACTGTCTTCGCTATCGCTCTCCCAACTGCATGTTCTTTTTTCAAAAGATGAGTTGATCAAGCTATTGATCATCAATTACTTTCCTCACCACAAAATGAAAGACACAGACAGCATCTTCAGACCCAAGGACATAGACACCTTTAAAGTGATCTTTCTTAGAGAAAAAAAAAAAAGGTAAAAATCAAACTTCAGTTTTACAAAGACTCTGGATCCATTTATTCATTTGCAGGAGTCACAGGGGACCAGGATCAATGATACCTTAGAATTTAAATCATCAAAAAACGAGGGTCTGGGGAACTCTATAGCACAGATGTCTTAATTTGATTTCCTTAGCAAAGTGAGAGAAAAAAAGATAAACCAGGGATGAAGGCAGAGCTTACACACTGAAATGACTTAGGGATCTCCCCTCTCCCAGTGGAAGAGCTTGCCTCCAGCGTAGATGTGGGGCCTCCTAGTGCTTTACATCCTTGCCCTCAGGCCTATAGGAATCTCACATTCACAAAAGAGCCACTTGCTGTGGGATAATGCTTTTGAACACTGTAAAGATTTGTCAGTCATATTGGTTTAATAAAATGCGATTGGCCAGTAGCCAGGCAGGAAGGATAGGCGGGACAACCAGACTAGAAGAATTCTGGGAAGAGGAAGACAGAGATGCAGGCACCAGCCAGCCATGGAGGCTACATGAAGAAAATGCGGTAATGCCATGACCTGGTGGCAATACATAGACTAATATAAATGGATTAATTTAAGATGTAAGAGTTTGTTAGAATTATGCCTGAGCCATTGGCCAAACAGTATTGTAATTAATATAGTTTCTGTGTGAATATTCAGGTCTGGGCAGACAGGAAACGGAAGTGTGGTCTCTGCCTACAGCCACCCACATCACAAAGAACGAGCCGCTCACATCTATTAAGAGTTTAGGTGGTGGTGCAGTTCCTAATCAGACCCAAGAACAGTGACTCTGTTCTCCCTGTGAGCTGCTTTCCCAAGACCCCCTTCCCCCTGCCAACCAAGGTGGAGTTGGGGAGAAGAAGCTCTCCTGATCTTACAGAAACACTGGGTTCCCCCTCCCCACTTCACAAAAGATCTCTCATGTACAAAGGTGTCATGATACTTTTAACCAAAAATCATCTGTAAAAATATTAATAGAATACACAGTTTCTTAGTATTAGCAGTGGCCTGGCTTTAGGAGAAAGGATATTTAAAATGTCTTTACCTGGGCGGGAAGATGGTTTATAACCAAGAGAGTTTGCTGCTCTTGTAGATCTGAGTTCAGATCAGTTCCCAGAACTCACAGGCTCACACAGCCATCTATAACTCAAACTCAGGAATCCAACACCTTCTTCTGATCTGTGTGGGTAACCGCACTCACATGTATATAATATACCAATTTACACATAGGGACAGGGCGTAAAATAGTATGAATCTAAATGATGCTTTTACCTATTTATTTTCTTTTTTTTTGCCTTGTGAATTAAAAGTGCAAAAGACTCCCCTAGGGAAACCAGGCCTCCCAAATACTGACATTTTAACAGAGTGAGACTAAAGTTATCTTTGCAAAAAGAAAAAAATAGAATAAAAAAATTTTCAGGAAAAATATTACCACTTTGATTTAAAATTGTGAGGCTGCTTCTAATTTTTAAAAACCCTAATAATAAGGAAAATAACACAGCTATAGGATGAAACCAGTTTTATGCATTCGGTATAATTGATAGTAATTGATTTAAGTGTTTCTTGGGAAGTGCACTTCTTTGGATCTTTGATATATGATATAAAGTGATTGTGCATGTGGATTAAAGGGTGAGCAATAGTGAGGACTGAGGCGGGAATAGATTCCTCACCTGTTTAAATGGGTTTGTGGAACCCAGGAAGCAGGAAGCGGGAGACAGCAAGTCAGAAGTGGGAGGAGCTGAAGATGTGCAGCCTCTGCAGCCATACTGGCTTGCAGGGAGTGTGATGATCCTGGTGGAGGGTCTTCCTCCAGCATAGCCATAGCCAGGAGCACGCCGTGCCTGCCCGTAACTAGTAACCCATCACTAGTCCATGTGTTAAGAGGACAGGAACACGGCAGTCTTGCTCCTCCTAACCAAGCTGACCTTTGCATTGTGTGACTTCAATCCAGGATGCAGGGTGGTGGCCCTCTGGATGCTCGTCTGTCAGGGAAGTCCTGGAGAAAAGCAGAAAAGGGAAAAAGGCCACGGGGCAGGGGCACTGAGGAGGCCAGAAATGAAGAGCCAACACCCAGGCTGTTCACTTGTTGTTTTTTGAGTTAGACGCTCATGTCCCTTTCTTTACACCGTCTCCCTAATGCATCTGGACTAGAGTGTGGTCCATGTGTGTAAACTACATCAATCTTCCACTGCCTCGTGCTGTTATTAGCTGAGATTCACAGCCCAAAGGAAGCCAGGGTTTTATTTCAGTGTTCAAACTTGCCAGGGTTCCAGTCAAACTTCTGGAGTGTCACCAAATGATTGCAGCCACACTATCTGGGACATCTTAGGAGCAGGTGTATATGGTAAAGTGTATGATATCAACTTTCCTAATGAACTGCCAGTTGGCTCGCTGATCTTTCTCTGTAAACGTTAAAGTCTGCATTCCTTGACTTTTAAACAATTGTGTCTGCCAAGTCCACCTCTTTTCTAGCCCTACAGAACACATACAGATGTTACGCGAATCCTAATTTTAAAACTTGTATATGCTTGAACTTAACTGGCGACCGGAATCACAGTTATAGGATTAGCCCTCAGTGCAGGGACCTCAGCTTGCTGGTCGACCCAGATAGGAATGACAGTCGTCATTAAGGTTTTCCATAATGACTGTAAGCCTACAGTGCCTTATAGTAAGACGGAACACCCCCAGTAGCCTGCATTTGGACTGTATCCTGACCCTCACCGCATCCATGCTCCTTGCCTTACACTTAAATAATTCATACGTTTGCTACGAGACATCAATTGGGAGAGTGTAGCAAAGGGTTGGCCTGGTGCACTCTTCTGTTTTGATTGGCAGAGGGACGTGGCTTATGCCATCTGCATTTTCCTAATTCTGTCCCCTGATTTGTTTCTTCATTATATTTGCTTCCATCATCTTATTGTTTGAGCAATCATTTTCTGTTAGTTTGAGCAACCATTTTCCGGTTGTTTGAACAATCATGATGTAAGGATGACAAAAAGCTCATCAGTACTTCACCGCGTATAAAAGTCACCCTTCTGGATGCGAGATAAAATTGGGGCAGAAGACAAAAATATGAAATTTTTGAGTTTTTAATATTAAGTTTTACTTTATGTATTTGAGTATTTGCCTGTCTGTATAAATGTATACCACGTATGGACCTGGTGTTTGAAGAGGTCAGAAGAGGGAGTCAGGTTCCTTGGAACTGGAGTTAGAGATGGTTGTGGGCCACCACGTTGGTCCTGAGGACAAATTTGGGTCTTCTACAAGAAGTACTCTTAATCAAGGGGCCATTTGTCCTGTCCCAAATCCCTGCTGTTTAGAGGAATTTAAATAGTGAGGTTGGATGAAATAGCTGCAGGCAAAGCTTCGTGGACAGAAGATGAGTTTGAAGGAAGAGCTGGAAACTTCTGGAAGGTGGGAAGGAAGCTAAAAGTCCAGCTTTCTGGTTTGCTGCAGCAGCAATTGTAGTTTTACTTTTTCATTGGGACAGCCAGTCTACAGATAGTGGCACAGACTTAATATTAATTCTGAAAGCTTGACTTGAGCTTGGGCTTTTCCCCAACTAGCTCTTATAGCTTAGATTACCCCATTTTTATTAACCCACATTCTGTCACGTGTTTCGTTACCTCTGCTCTGTACCGTATGCCTGACTTCTTCAGAGTCTCGTTGGCATCCCACCTCTGCCTGGTAGTCCAGCCTGTCCTCTCCTGTTGGCCATACAGCTCTTTATTAAACCAGTCAGAGTGACACATCTCACACAGTGTAGACCAATATTCCACAACAAACAGTCAATGTAAAAAGAGGCCATGGGTTTGAAAGAGAGCCATGAGGGGTGTGTGGGAGGGTTTGGAGGGAGGAAGTGGAAGGGAAAAACGTTGTAATTATATTTTAATCTTGAAAACGATATTGCGTGACTTTATGGAAGGCTCTCTAGTGAAGCTGTTCCTTCATATTCCACCAGACAAGTCCGGGGGACTTACCACATTGTCCCACATGTCACTTCTGTCCTTGTATGTGGGTTTACATGTGATACCCACACTCAGGCATGTATGCACAGAGATGACACAAACACATGTGTGCATCTCCCCACCTGAAGTCCTGTGCATGTAGTAACACGAAATTCCAGGCAAGGGCTGCCAAAGCTGCTCACCCAGCCTGTTTTACTTTCCGGATAAATTTGACATTTCAATTATATGGAAAGTTCGCTGGCTATTTCACCAATGAAGAAGTTGACAAGGTCTTTCACCCTGTGTTCTCATTGAAATTCCAGGAACCAACTGTTCAACCATAATTATATAAAATGGGAAGGAAAAAAAAAGAGTAAGCAAGCGACTTGCCGGCTGAGTATTGGACTTGAGCCGTAGGTTTCTGAGCTCTGCATAGCAAGTTGTCCACTAGCTAGATGCTTATTATTGCTTGTTTTCAGTGGCCAAGGGTCCAGATACACTTGGTGGGTACCTCAGGTCCCAAGGTCTTTTAAAGGGAGGTGGTCAATGCTAATTAGAGGCAGATCTTCTTCCAGTCTCATTCACGTGGCTCTTGGTGACTCCTGATCCTCACCGGTTGCTGCCAGGACATCAGGCCCTTCCACCTGGGGCTCCGCAGGGGCTAGCTCACAACCTGGCAGCTGCCTTCTGCCAGCCAGAGAGTGAGAAAACATTCAAGATGGGAGCCAGCATTTTGTAGCCTTCTCCCGGAGGCATCTTCCCATCACTTCTGTCTGCAGTTCGTTATGCAAATTGTATTGGGTTCTTTAGAAGGCAGGCATTAAATTCAGCCCACTTTGGGGAAAAGACCACACAAAAGCCTTCATCATACAAAAGGGGGAACCAGGGGCTCCCCAAGAGGCTGCCTCATGTCTAGTTGTGCTGAGGAACTGCATATCTTATGCAAAAGACCTTGGTTGTGTGACTTAGGATTTGCTTTAGTTTTTCATGTCCTGTAACTGCTTCTGACTGTGGACTTGGAGGCTCTGTTTGCACACATCTGGGACCTAGCCTGCGATGGGGAAAGAGTTACATGGGATTCCCCACTGCGGTGATCTTTCCCTTCCTCTCCTCTCCGCAAACACATTTCAACTGAGCAGCAGCCCTCGATCAAGGAGCAGTAACTTGGCAGTGCAGGTTATTTTAATGAACACTTTAAACTAACTCTCCACCATCTGCTGTGCTTCCTAATTACGAGCCTAACTCATTTGCAGTTGTATCATTAAGAGAGAGATGCTGATGAAGTGTGCTCGGTGCTCGGCTAGCGAGCGGGTCCTCCTGTTTCTCTCTCTGCGATGTCTGAAGTCCCAGGCACCTCGTTTTGAGTGAGCACACACACACACACACAGACACACACACAGACACACACACACAGACACACAGAGACACACACACAGAGACACACACACACAGACACACACACAGACACACACACACACAGACACACAGACACACACAGACACACACACAGACACACACACAGACACACACAGACACACACACACACAGAC
>NC_022021.1:49369758-49374070 GCF_000317375.1 Microtus ochrogaster
AGACACACAGACACATACACACACAGACACACACACAGACACACACACACAGACACACACACACACAGACACACACACACACAGACACACACACACAGACACACACACACACACACACAGTGCTGCCTGTCCAACGTTGATGTACGAGGTTTCGAGGTTTCGGTCTTTTTCTTCCCATCTTCTTTCTCTCCGTGACTCTCTCCTCGCCAACAGACATTCTCTTTAAGGAGGATTTTGCATTGTGAATCCCCCACACGTCTTTGGTAATTTTTATCTTGCTTTAGGGATAAGGGAAGGATTTCAGCAGAAGCCTTTTGAGTAGGAATTAAGTTCATTTGTTCGATGTAGAATTATCGATCTCTCCTGTGAGAACAATGAGGCATTGGAGAGATTTAACCCTTCAAACGCAGGGTTTCTTCTTGATTTCATGGGACGAACTCTGAGCCAAATTAAGGGATTTCAATAAATGGGTAGCTTCCTCACTAATCTGCTCAGATTAACAAGATTGTGCCCAGCTCTGCCTCTGAAGGGGATCTAATGATAAAGAAGGCACGGTGGCCCATCACATGAGAGGTCACTGCTAATGCATCCAGAGCAGCAGCTGGGCCCTGCAGAGCTTCTCTAGAAAACCACCACAAGGTCCGCAGAGCTTTGGGAGCATCTCCCCTGTCCCCAGGACGTCCTGGAGAGAGAGTGGAGCTGATGTTAGGATACTTCTCTTCAGAGAATGGCCTCTGGGACTGGGGACAAAGTTGTGATTCGGGAAGGAATTCAGAACAGAGAGGAGCAAGACAGTGCATCCCAAGGTGGAAAAGACAAAGGGGAAACAGCAGGGTGTGCAGAGGAAAAGAGACAGGGTTTGATTTTATTGTAACCAGTTACACACAAAAACATGATTCCGATGAGTTCCTCCCAAGGGGGCTTCTTTTCCACCTGAGTCATGTGTGTGATTCCGCTGCCCCTTTCTTACTAAGTGATTCTTGCCCCAACTCACCTTACCCTGGAAAGATTCATGAAACTTGAGGCCCTCGGTGACTGTCCCAGATTTGGAGATAAACCTTTAGAATAAGTGAAACCGAAATACTCCCCACAACTACTCATGCGATGCTCCCCAGTCCCTGGGGACCACAAGCAGGCAGCCCCCAGACCCATTCTTCCTACACACTCCCCAAGATGCTGTCCTAAGTCTCACATGTTCTGCAGTAAAGAGTGAGCCCTATACCTGAACCAGGGGCTCTCCTTGCCCATGTGTGTGCGTTGCTGAGCTGATGGACCATTTCTGTTACCTTTACTCTGGTTCCTGAAAATAAGTTCCCGAGGCTGAAGCAATGGCTCAGCGTTCTACCAGAACTGAGTGCTGTTCTCCCAGAGGACCCTGTGTTTGGTTCCTACCACCCACATGGTGGCTCACAACCATCTCTAAGTCCCATTGCAGGGGATCTGATGACCTCTTCTGCTGTCTGGTAACATCAGGGACATACACGGTGCACTTACTGACTTGTAGGCAAAACGCTCCTATACATAGAATAAAAATAAATATGCAAGAAGTCCTGTTGGGATAATTACCTCCATAGTAGTGAGATCTGCAGAGCTTATGATCCACAGGGAAGAGAGAAAAAAATTAGGTGCTAATGGAAAAAGCTGTGTGTCTTCTCAGATTTAAATGGCAAAATAAGGAATTGCATGTGAATTGATATGTCCTCAGAGGATGGGTAAAACCTTTAGTGGGCATACATGTGAGGCCCACAGAGAAAATTCCACACGTGGTTAACAGTGCCCAAGACACAGCTGTAACAAAATTTGGCTCTCCCATTCTCTTAGTGTAGAAAATACACACAAATATTGACAAGGTTTACAACACACTCATGCAAGCCATCAGAACAGATTTTTAAACGTTGGGCCAGCAATACAGGGCCAGAAATACAAGATTTGGGGAGTGTGCAGAGAGGCTTTGGAGCTTGCTTCATTTAATGGGGAACTGAAACGTTATTGTTTCTAAGTGGAGGAGATACAGCAGGTGGGAAACAGGTCTGGAAAACACCGGCACCTTCAATGTTTACAGAGACGAGGGATAGCCACCTCCCTGACTCTCTTGTTTGTGGGGACAGCCTGGTGAGCGGCAGGGAGACACTGAGAGAGAGTCAATGGCACACCCCAAACAACATGGTACAAGATGAGGTCACTCTTGTGAAGTCACAAGAGAAGAGGGAAAAGGTCTATCCGGAACTGAAGTGTCACTCATTCCCCAAACAATGACAAATCCCTGCAGAAGACAAGCAAATGGGGCACTTGTCTAGCGTGGGATCTTGGAGGTGGTTTGACTTCCTTACTGCAGGGAGAGATTGCAAGCTATCATTTATTTTCTGTTGCGAAATCTTAAAATGAGTATTTCTGAGTGCAGGTCAGAGGAAACAGGACCTTGTTACCACAAGCGAGGGTTGGAGCAGGCAGGCATCTGCAGAGAGAAAGCAGCCTGTCCCTTTGGACGCTGTTTACATTTTTCTTATCAAGATAACTGTGGGGCCAGCTCACTCTACATTTGCTTTGCATCCTTTGAAAGCTAGGATAGAGAAGCTTTG
Organism: Microtus ochrogaster; assembly: GCF_000317375.1. Lineage (NCBI taxonomy): Eukaryota > Metazoa > Chordata > Mammalia > Rodentia > Cricetidae > Microtus > Microtus ochrogaster. Next base: position 49,372,338 of record NC_022021.1, read on the forward strand.
TGAGGCCTCATTAGCTAAGCAAAGGAGCGGCCTGGGTGGAAAGGCAATTATAATTTTCCTTTACGGCACAGAACTCGCACAGATCGCATCTCATGGCCACATGCAAATACCTTCAATGGCATCAGACTTATTTGATAGGTAAAGAAGGATGCCAAAGCAGTTCCTAGGAAGAAAGGCAACTCATTATCTTAATGTTGCTGCTAGCATTGAACAACACCAGGCCACAGCAATGACCTCTAGAGCAAGAGGACAGAATAGCATGACCTTGACAGCGGTTCCCCAGCTTCCCAGCCTCCAGGAACATTTACCTTTGAATATCCACGTTTAATCTTGAGTGCCTTAAGAGGACACTGTGCCTTTAGCAGCCCTGCACTAGGTTAGGAAACTACTGGAACTTGTATGAAGCTGAGTAGAGGAAGATATCTGTAATTTTAATTATGGGAAAACCATTATGCTATTTAGTATGAAGCTCAAAAGACTTTTTTAAAAAAAAAATTCTTATTAACAGCTCCAGGTGTTTTATTGCATCCGTTTATGGCTACAATGTTAAAACTGCTAGCTGGGTTTCCCCTGCTATTAGCTCAGGATGACAAATCCCCAAGATGTCATTGCTAATTGCATGCTTGAGGCCACACACAAGGGTGGAATGTGATCATTTCATCTTCGTTATCTATTCAGAGATTGCTCCTGTTGGTTGAGTAAAAATCGTTTCTAAAACTGTCAGCTTATGGGATTAAACTCTTGCATCTTCATAGATGTAGTTCTGAATCCCCCCTCCCCCCTGGAGCCTTCTCCTGCCTGTGGGTGGAGCCAACCCCTGGCACATGCCCCACAGAGGAACTGTTGGTACAATGCTCACTTTAAGGAGTCCGTCCTCGTCTGCAGAGTTTCTCTGAGCCTTCTCACTTAGCCGAGAAGCCTTGACCACATAAGGGAGTGTGGAGAAGAGAAAAGGCACATCCCTTTCCTGCTTGGCACAACCAGACTTTCCAGAACACCTGAAAATAATCAAGGGGCCTCCTGTCTAGATCCACCGGCAGTTTGTGTTACTATCAGCACTACCTCAAGAGCAAGACTTTGCCCTGTTTGAGCTGATCTGGGGGTGGTTCTGGGAAGGATTTCCACAGGCACAAATGCTTCTGAATTACAGACAAATTGTCCAGATCCTGCCAAGTATTTGTGCCCAAAGCATGGTAATTATATATCCCCTAGTAGTAAGCCCTGCCAAAAAGTTAAGATGATCTTCATAATTCTTGAATATTCTAAAATAAAAACAGAAACAAGAAGAAAATAATGATGAGCCGGGGGCTCAATTAGTGAAGAAATAATGTTTCGTTGTTGAAAAAAAGGGCACAAGTTATCTAATAAAAACCACAAGAAAGTGAACTTTCTGTCTTCATAAACGGAGCCAAGATGATAAGAACGAAGACATGAGTAATGTTCGCCCATCAGCAATCCATGTGCCTGCCCACCTGTTCATCTTCATGCGGGACACAGCATTATGGTGTGTGTGTATGTGTGTGTGTGCCTGTATATGTTTGTGCATGCATGCGTGTGTGTGTATATGTGTGTATGTGTGTGTGCTTGTGTATGTGTATGTATTGTGGTGTGTGTGCATGTATGTGTGTGTATTTGTGTGTGGTATGTGTATGTGTGTTGTGTATGAGTGTATGCACAGCTGTGCTCTTATGTGTGTGTATATTTGTGTGGTATGTGTATGTGTGTGTATATTT
>NC_022021.1:49374215-49376004 GCF_000317375.1 Microtus ochrogaster
TATTTGTGTGGTATGTGTATGTGTGTGTATATTTGTGTGATATGTGTATGTGTGTGAAGGCGAAGGTGTAAGTCACAAACAATTCCACACCAGTTTAGAATTATGAATAATAGAATGGTTATTTATTTAAAGGTCATTTGTGACTTTATAACTCTAATTATGTATTAATTATTTTTGACTTATAAGATATGAGTCTCAAATAAGAACTTTTGCCTGTTTACCTAACTATAGCCAAGCCTTATACAAACCAACTGATATATTTGACATTCTGCCAAATCACTATTTTCTTTTGGACCAAGTATTTGATTTTTTCTAATTACTGGTATAACAATGGACGTTGATTCTTCCACAGGATCTAATGTGCTGTGATTACCTTCCTGTGGGCAGGGCTAGTGACAAGGGCCACTACTCACAGCTCCCCAAGGCCAGCCGGTGTCTATCACAGTGTGCAGTGCTGTGGGGGGAAACTCACCGTATATGTGCATGACTCTGTTTCTTCGTTGTTGTCATTGCTGTGATTCAGCAAGTCTTCATATCCTTGTAACTGTGTGGTCACACCCCATCAGCTAAATCTGTGTGCTGGGAACCTGACCCAAGCCTACAAACATGGCACATACTAAATATCCTGTAAACCTTAGAACCTACCCGAATCCAGGGCTGCCCGGAGCGTCAGGAAACAGTAGTAATGGCAGTAATGACAACCCAGACTCATTCGCCTGTTGGTTTACGGTACAATAAAATTTTGCATGTTGACTGTGCTCTGTATAGAATCTTTTTTTTTCTTTTACATCTTTATGTGGCTTTAATTTTTTTTATTAAATTTTATTATTGAATTAAGGATCTCCGCCTCCCCCCCCCCGCCACCACCTCCCATCTCCCTCCCCCTTCCCCGATCAAGTCCCTCTCCCTCATCAGCTTGAAGAGCAATCAGGGTTCCCTGACCTGTGGGAAGTCCAAGGACCGCCCACCTCATCCAGGTTTAGTAAGTTGAGCATCCAAACTGCCTAGGCTCCCCCAACATATAGGCATCCTCCTGAATATTAACCCTCATCAGGCGATGAAAGGAGACAGAGACCCACATTGGAGCACTGGACAGGAATCTCAAGGTCCAAATTAGGAGCAGAAGGAGGGGGAGCACGAGCAAGGAACTCAGGACCGCGAGGGGTACACCCACACACTGAGACAATGGGGATGATCTTTCGGGAATTCACCAAGACCAGCTAGCCTGGGTCTGAAAAAGCATGGGATAAAACCGGACTTACATAGCGGACAATGATGACTACTGAGAACTCAAGAACAATGGCAATGGGTTTTTGATCCTACTGTATAGAATCTTTGAATACACTGTACTTCTCAGATCCTGGCCTCTGATGGTCCCTGAATCATAATTAATTGGGCATAAACTTTCTCTTTTCTATTAATCACAGTGATGAGTGTTCTACAGAACTGTAGTTTGGGTCTGGACTTAGATCATTTTCAGAGCAAGCTGTGTATAACAAACACATCCTCTCTCACAAAAACAACAGCCTTAAACTCCAGCTGAAGGCAGGCCTGCGACCACCGGGGAACCTGAAAATTCACCATGGGCTTTGGTAAGCTGGAGTGGTTGACAGGCTGTGGATCAGGACATGGCAACATGTGGTTGACCCAACTCCATCCCAAATCAAACAAAATCTTTCTGGTAAAGGAGACAGAAATCAGGAGCAGAAGGAGAGAGAGCACGAGCAAGGAACTCAGGACCGCGAGGGGTGCACCCACACACTGAGACAATGGGGATGTTCTATCGGGA
>NC_022021.1:49376309-49380667 GCF_000317375.1 Microtus ochrogaster
TATTTAATTAAAAAAAATTTAAAAAAATTCCAAAAAAACCCAGAAATCAAATAATAATACTGAGTGGGTTTTCTTTTCTTGAGCTCTTCTTGGATCCCCAGTTTTAACTTGTTTCTCATTATCTGAGTTGTCGCCTCTGACCTAATGTTGCAGTTCCCCTAGACCCGTGAAGATGTGCTCCCTACCCAGTCACATTACAGGTTAGGGTTCAGTGTCTCCTATGAGACCTTGCTGCAGCGGTGAGGCTCAGGCTATAACCGAGATAGGGCCTCGGGTCTCATGTGATGTCTATGTATTATCAAAAGACTTGTTCAGACCACAGAACTGAGTGTGGACCTGGAACCTTCTCTCTCTAGTCCCTGGACAGATTTAGCTTCCAAATACCTCAGTCTGAAGCAATTTTAGGGAGTTTTGAGTTTCTGACATTTTGAGTGAAATCCTTTTCAGTTAAACCTGTGAGGAGTTCTTATGTGACTGACAGCTAAGAATCCTGATGGACTTGTTCTTCAAACAGTATATTAATTGCAAACTTGGGGAAGAGGAGGATGTTGTGCAGTGATCAAAAGGGTTTGGTCCTAGCATAGCACATCGGTGAAGGCTTCTCAAAAGGCATCTGTGGATATTTTGTTGAGAATCATTGCCCCTGTGTTTTTCAGGAAATGGGTCTGTAGTTCTACTGCTGTGTTCTTGCCTGCTGTTGGCATCAGAGTGATAATTTGTCTCATAGAAGGAGTTTGACAGAGCAGTGTATTCGCTGCTTTTCTGTTGCTATGTTAACAATATTGTGACCAAAGCTAACTTATGTAATGAAGGGGGCTTCAGATTTCAGAGTGAAAAAAAAAAGCCACCATAGTGGGTAACCATGGCAGCAGGCAGGCACAGAGGCTAGAACAAGAATCTGAGAGATCACATCCTCAATAGCAAACATGTAGCAGAGAGAGAGAGAGAGAGAGAGACAGACAGAGAGACAGAGAGAGAGAGAAAGAGAGAGAGAGAGACAGAGACAGAGACAGAGAGAGACAGAGACAGAGAGAGAGAGAGACAGAGAGAGAGAGAACAGGAAGTATAGTAGAGTTACAAGCTCTCAAAGGCCTTCTCTGCAGTACCAGCATCCAAGGACCATGCATTTGAATACCCGAACCAAGGGGTGTCATTCTTTGTTGAAAGCCCCATGGCAGTTTGCTTCTTCCTCTCTATTTTATGAAACAGTTTGAAGAGTATTGGTGATATGTCTTCAGAAAAAAAGAAACACAGCAGGATTTGTCGATGACTTTGTCTCCTCCTGGCTATTCTTTCTGGGGACATTTTAGTTAGTCTTCAGGTTTGTTTATATGCTCATGCTTGGGGGAAGATTTATTCGAAGATGATAAGGAGGAAGTAGTGACGGCAATCATAATTATTGTATTGTTATGCTTGTTTTATGAAAGCAAGAACCCAAATATTGGGTCCATGAATATTGATAATTATCATATCATCATAATGAATCATTCCCTTTATTAAGATATTGGCCTTCTTTGTCTCTGCTGATGATATTTTGCTTCAAGTCTACTTTATCAGAAAACAGTTATGTCAGTTTTTGCAGAATATCAGTTGGCAGGATGGGTTGATTTATACCTCTTGACACTCAGTTTTCGAATGTCTTTGCAAGTGAGGTGTTTTTTAGGAAACAGGGAGTTGGATCCTAGTTTTAATAAGTTTTACTCATAAACTGTCAGAGTTAATGGTGTGAAAAAATAACTACACTCCTGAAGACACTCTACAGATTCAATACATCGATGATCAATATTTTCATGATGTCCTTCACAGAACTAGGAAGAAAAAGCTTAAATTGATATAGAAACAAGAAATATCCAGAATAATCAAGCAGTACTCACAAGTACCACAATATGGGACCTCAAAATTATGTCACAGACCCCTAGTGACCACGAGAGAAGGGTGTTGACACAGAACAGGTAAATAGATGAACAAGGTAGAATATAGGGTCCTAAAATAAGCCCACTGAGCTCTGGCCACAGAAGTTTTGACAAAGGTGTCAGGACATATATTGAACAAAGAAATGTGGATGTCCATATAATCTCCGCATAAATCAATTCAAAATAGATAAAGACCTTAGGCGTTACTATGAAGTGTGAAAAGCTAAGACGGGCAGAGGGGAACATAGGATAACACCCCAAGAACAGGCTGATGGAAGGACCTCAACAGCACAGTTCTGATGTTAGCAAGGCTGGAGGTGGTGGCAGGAACAGATGTACAGACCAGCAAGAGCTTAGGTGTTGTCTCAGTCAGAGTTTGTGACATCTTTTATAAGTAAACATTTGATCGGGGCTGGCTTACATTTCCAAGGTTTAATCCATTATCACTGTGGAGGGAAGCATGACCTGGGTACACACAGGCATCCATGGCGTTGGAGAAGAAGCTAAGAGTTCCACTCCAGATCAGTAGGCAGCAGAAAGAGAAAGTGACAGGTGGCCTTGTTTGAGCACCTGAAAAACCACAAAGCCCACCTCCAGTGACCCACTTCCTCCAAAAAAGCCACACCTACTCCAACAAGGCCACACCTTCTATTAGCATTGCTTCCTATGGACCCATGGGGGGTCATTTTCATGCAAACCACAAGAGGTGCTCAAGGGAAACAGTGCTGCCTCCTCCTCCCCCATCTCTTTAGGTCTGGGCTTTGGCAAGAAGGTGCTGCCTGCTCCTGGGGGTTCTCCTCAAAGAGCTCCCCTCATAGGCCTGATAAGAGGTGTGTTGCTTGCTAGTAAGGATTGACCATCTCACACAGCTAGCATTCACAGACTGGGTTTTTCTGGTGTTAGTCATTAGGGCAGCAGCCGCCTCTGCCCTCAGACCCCATGCTCACACGTGTGCTTATCTTCACATTTCCTGGGGAAAGTGAGTGAAGCCCTGCCTAGGGAAGTTTCTGGAGCCTCAGTATAAGAACATACTCCTCACAAGTTCTTGTTCAAAGAAACTTGAATTAGCTTGACAGCTAAGGCGAAATGTAAGACATGGTTTTCTCCTCTCTCCCACTCCTCCTCTCTTTAATTCCAATGAAGCAGACTGTCGGTGATTATTTATGAGCCAGATCTGGAATGGAGTCTTGCCCAATATGTTCTGCTAAGAGATTTCTATGGAAACGCTCTACCCTGGTTAATCATCCCCAATAGCCAGCTTGGCTCTCAAAAGAAGAGAGTGAAGTGATAACAAGAAAAGAAACATGTCCCCAAGTCCTCGGGTACAAAAGGCAGATGTTTGTCCAAGCATCGTTCTTTTGAGAAGCTGGCTTCTGCTCTTGCACACATTCCTCATGAAGAGAGTCATGAAATGTCTGAGCTCTTCTGGTACCACTTAGATCTGATGGCACAGAGTAAATCACCTCTTAGAGAGCCCCACGGTAGACACTAAGGTCAGGGGGTTGCAGCACAGGACCCCAGTCTCTGCAAAAATAATGCTCACATAGCCAAGTGCTGCAGAGTGGGTCCACACTTGTGGGTGGGGGGGAAAGGGCACAGTGGGGGAAGTGGCTGCCTCTCATTGGCCCTTGAGGAATTCACATCAGCATCCTTCTGGAAAGACAGGCTGTGAGGTGTGTTTCTTCAAAGACGCCGGAGAAAGGCTGCCTTTTGGGTTTTTTCATTTCTAGATCTACTTTATTCTTACTTGTAGAAAGCAGCATACAAATGTGATACAGTGGAGTGTGGTGGACGATTACAGAGATGCATTGTGGGATGCCAAAGGAGCCAGTGTCATGACAAGCCCCAGTGCTGCTACAAGGCTCTTTGCTAAGGGCTCTACTGTCACTGGCCCCAGTGAAAAGGCCACCCTCAGAATGGGACCGTGTGGCTCAGGGCTCCTCTCCACGGTGACTTTCTCTCTAGAATTTCCACTCAGTATGCAGTTATTAGAATTCCTAACTCCAAGGTTTTTGGAGAGCACTGTTGCTTTCCCTGAGTATTTCAGGTGCGTCATCCACCGTTTCCGACAATGTAGTGTTGGTATCAATGCATTACTTAAAAACAGCTCCCAAATTAGCAACAGTTATGGAGAAGCCAACGAAAGACCAAGACATCTCTATTTTACTGTTTTCCTTCCGGGGTTGAGGTGGGCAAGCTTTGTGAAGCTGAGAATGAACTGGGCATGTGGTTCTCAGGATGGGTTTGAAAACAGCCTGCCTGGCTTTTGCTTGAGCAGAGGTAAAAATGACCCTGTGAGTTGGGCTGAAAGTGGGGAACCAGAGTCCTCCTTTCCTCCACACACTCAGCACTGTTAGGAGCCAATTTTCTCCTAAAATCATTGCAGGAACCATCACCCTAGGGGAGTCTACAGAGAACCCCACACCCCTAATTATGTTAGGAATC
>NC_022021.1:49386167-49387472 GCF_000317375.1 Microtus ochrogaster
GCTCAGGCCCCTGTACCCACCCCCCAACTCCATACCCTATATAAGTTGTACCCCATCTCTAATAAACTGAGGCTTCGACAGGAATTCCAGCTTGGCCTCCTTCCTCTTTTCTAGCCCATATCTTCCAGATAGTGCCTCTCCGGGACCCTGGAATAACTGAACTGCCAGACGGTTACTCACCCTAGACGATGTAACCCGTCGAGGCAATTACACAGCACGCCTTTCCATACCGTGATGTTTAAAAGAAGGATGGAGATGCTGACATGGCTTAACAGGTTAAATTCTGGTGCCCCAGGTGAGAGTCCCCGAACCCATGAAAAGGTGAAGGAAAAATCAATTCTATGGAGTTGTCTTCTGACTCACACACAGGCACACCCAACCACCCACCCCTTACACACCTCCCACCCCTTACACACCACCCACATTTACAGATAGATAAAGACCCACCTCCATCACCCACACCCATCCAGGACACTCACACACACCGTAACAACAAGAACAACAAGAGTAATAATATTTTAAAATTAGGAGGGTATTTATCTTGGTGACATCAGTGGTACTGTATGGCATGAGGTTAACAAGGGGGCATATCATTTACAGAACGCATGGAAATAAACCAAAGGACAGGATGTGATTCCTGACCCTGCCACACTTAAGATCTAAACGCCCAGTGCACACTGTTAGTTTTCTGGTTGGATGCATGACTCAGTTCAAGAAACTCCGGAAATGTCACGGATCCATTTCTCTGTCTAACCACCCTACCCTCCCTCCCTCAGTCCCTCCTTTTCTCCTTTCTGTCCCCCACATGCTCCTGGGGCTTGGACATTTATTAAATGTCTTCTTCCCTTGAGTTCAGTGATGGGTCATAGGCGAGCCTCCCCTCTTTTCCAGTGGGATGCACAGACAATAAGCATACAGAAGAACAAGGATGGATGGACAGTAACGGTGACACCCATTAATAGAAAGTGTTGGAATGACAGCTAATATGAGCTAGGGGGTACTCTCGGCTAATACTAAAGCCACCGGCACCCAGTAACTTTGAGCTACATTCTACTGTCAGTACCGAGAGGGATAAATCTTTACAGGGAAGGGAGTGGACTGATATGTCTTAGAAACAATAGAATTTAGTCATTTTCCTCCCGGAGATGCTGGGGTGATGTGGGAGTGTCATATATCAATCTGTTGATTTCATTGGTTAAGCAATAAAGAAACTGCTTGGCCCTCATAGGTTAAAACATAGGTGGGAGGAGTAAAGAGAACAGAATGCTGGGAGGAAGAGGAAGTGAGCTCAGACTCGACAGCTCT
>NC_022021.1:49388456-49396743 GCF_000317375.1 Microtus ochrogaster
AAAAAAAAAAAAAAAAAAAAAAGAAACAAGACAGAGGACTATGGCAGAGAAGAAGGTGACTCGGTGTGGCTTTAGAGAACAGAGGGAGTTGACTGTCAGCTGAAGAGCAGATTCACCTGAAGCAGATGAGAATAACCCCTCAGTGCACAGCTGACTACTGCAACCACCAGGAGCTGAATTCTGCCGACACCTCCAATGATGGAGCTACCAGGCTCTAGAAAAGACTGAGGTGGATTCCCCTCCGGAGTTTTCAGCCTGGCCACCCTAGGTTTTAGCTCAGTGAGACTCACAACAGTGGTAGCCCTTAGACGTAAGCTGATAGCTTACAGCCGTTCTAACCCACTGCATCTGTAGAGATCCACTCTCATTGTGATGGACAAGTGGATTGCCTGTATGGTGAAGGGCAAGGACTCTCCATTTGTCAAATAAAATCCACTTGTATTTCAATGTAAATACCATGTGTCTTCTTTGTCCTTACTGAATAATGGGCACATTCACATTTTTTTTTGTTTGTTTACTTGTTTTTTGAGACAGGGTTTCTCTGTGAAACAGTCCTGGCTGTTTAGGAACTCACTCTGTAGACCAGGCTGGCCTTGAACTCACAGAGATCTGCCTGCCTCTGCCTTCAAGGAGCTCCTGAATTCAAGTAAATCAGCTTTGTCAAAGAATGTTTCCTACTAATTAAGGTATAATAAATGAGCTTCCACAAGCAATAATTTTAAACTAGACTTCACCTGCTATTTGTCTACAGAGCTATTTGTCAAACCAGAGCTCAGTTAGTCCCGACTTCTCTGGACTTGCTTCCTGTGCAGTGGGCTTCCTGTTTCTCCTCCAGGAAAGAAATGGACTCCCCAATGAATATTTATTTTTATCTCAATGCTGCTCTGGTCATAGGCTAATTAGCATAGATGTGCTGGGGGCTCATGCGTGCTCAGGAATAAGTAGAGAGGAAGGAAAAGTCCGCCTGTCTGTGTGAACGACCTCTCTGCACCTGCTGGGACCAGGTGGGCCTGGGTGACCTGGATGACGAGTTACATCTGAAGCTACTGTCTCTGAGTCAAGAGACTTGCTGAGCTTGGAGTTTGTTCCATGGGCTTGGCAAGCTGAAGCCGTACTTCCTTCTGCAAGCATTCAGCTATAGCGATCTGGGGGTGTGAATCCCGGGTGCAGCCTACTCAGCCCTGACCCCGTGGCCTTGCTTTTTGCAGTAATTCAGAGAGGGTAGAAGACAGTCTCCTTATGGAAGGACACAGACTCAAAGGGATGGTGGAGAGTTAACTTCTGAGCTGTGTCCGTCCTTACCAGCTCACCTAGTGAAGCACATTGAGACAGGTTTTGAGAAGATTAAAAATTCTACATTTGAAGTTTAAGCTCTAGTTGCAAAAAATAAAGTGAGTTGGAGAAGAGTGAGTTTTTGGCTCTAATAAAAGTTGCATTATTCTTACTGACTTAGAGACTCGGATCCTAGTCCATTTTGTTTAATTGATTCTTTGAGAATACCATACAAATTTGCTTTGGTTATATTAGCCCATCCATAACTCCGATGAAACCCACCCCCGCATCCCCTGACCCATCCTAATCTATATCATTTTTTAAAATCTGTATCACGCCATCTCCTCCATCTGAGGCTCCTTGTAGAAGAGGGGCAGGAAGACCTTAGGAGCCAGAGGTGCAGGATGACCCATCAGGCAACTGCACAGACGAATGCATACAAGTGACAGCATGGCTAAGACTTGTGCCAGCCCAAGACAGACCAAATCCCAGCATGCCATGGGGCGTGGGAGGGTGTGCTGGTAACTGCTACCTGCTGGGATATGAAGGGTCAGATTTCTTTAACAGCGTGTCCCCTAGTGAGTGGCCACACTCCAATATAAAGCCCCAAACCCAACATATATGGGCAGCATAGATTGGGTCTGGTGGAGAAAAAGGGATTCAGACTATTCTGAATGTTTTAAGATCTGTGCAAATACAACAGTCTGCAAGTGCACGGAAAACAGCAAGCCGGCACGTCTCTCCCTTACTGGTTAACCCCCACACTCCGTGATTCACTCATGTGACTCGGTGGTGGTGACATGGAACGTTCCAAGACCAGAGACTGTACGTGTCAAGTGAGGGTCCTTGGTCAGGTGAACACTCTCCAGCCCAAACTGGAGTCTGGAGTGGAGCCCCTGATGTAATCGGTATGAAACATAAGTCATTGCTAAATCCCCATTGCTTCAAAATAACATTTTTTTATACAGTAGTGAAGGTGCACATGTGTGTGTTCATGTGTGTGGATGTATGCACATGAGTTAGTGTGTGTTCATGTGTGTGTGTATGTATGTATGTACATGTGTTAGTGTGCATCTATGTGCATGTGTGTAAAGAGAATCCTCACTTAAGGATGCCAATCCCTTCTTGCTCCCTGAGTCAGAGCAAGCCCCACATGCTAACAGAATGAGCATGAGCTGTCCTTTCCTGTCATTAGGGAAGTGTGGCTTTATTATAGGTGTGTTAGAGCAGCTGCAAAGGTAACTGTGAATAGCACACTCAGCACGGAGGTGCAGCTGACACACGGACGGTCCTCTCCAGGACGACGGCTTACTTCTGATCATGATTTGTCTACTCTGTCTCCAGGCTCCGAGTGTACAGTCCTGCATCTTCATTTCTTTTCTAACCCAGACATTCTGTTTTTGGTAACTGAGTCCTTAAAGCATCCCTTTCCCGCTCTGCCTCAACCTTGGAGAGGATTGGTATACAAGCTCACACCTTGGAATCACCGCGTCCTGAACCGACGAGCTGTCACTTCTAAATTCCATTATACTTAATTATGTAAATCTTCAAATCTCATTAGTAGGTTTGGTAACCCTTCCTCACTTCACTGTTCATGCCTAATTCAAGCAAATCAAGTAATTATAATTTTAATGTAACGTCGGTGATTTTAATTGCAACGAAATTATAATTTCAATTGTATTCCCAATTAAAACACTTGGGCCCATTGCCAATTCTACTCAGTGTGCCAGGGTCCCAAATCTTAGCTAAATAGTAGTATGGAGTGACAAATAGCACACACCCTGTCCTGTGTCCACACAGAGAGCTGGGCATGCGCTAATGAGGGCTGGGAAGAGGAGACTGTGCTACCTGGATTTCAGGAGTTCTTGCAGCTCAGGCCACTCCTGGGGGTGCGGCTGAGGCGGCCTTGAAGCCCTCTTGTGTGATGCTCTCTGCGTCCACCTGCTATTGCTGGGTGGGCCTCGCATGAGGTGTTCCAGGGAGAAACGGGAAGTGCGAGAAACAGCTCACTGCCCACTTATATATTCTTAGTTACATTATTTATACGTCTGTCACACAGCCACACACCACGGCCCAAGTTTGGAAGTTGTCTTCCAGCACCACGTGACCCTAGGAACCACATCAGGTCACCGGGCCCAGTGGTAAGTGCCTTTGTTCCCCAAGCCATCTTACCAGCCCCCTGACAAGTGCCCATTTTACCTATTGGCTAGCGGCTAAATTGGTTAAAGCCAACTCCTACAAACACAGCCAAGGAGCTGGAGAGATGGAGCGTTGGTTAAGTAAGAGAGCTGGCTAATGTGTCAGCTGTCAGGGCTAGAGACGATGCACCATCCCGTTTCCTTTATAAATTTTGCTTAAATAACATTTCATTTATTTTATATACCAACCGCAGTTTCCCCTTCCTCCTATCCTCCCCTCCCACTCCTCCTCTGTCTCCATTCAGAAAGTGGCAGGCCTCCCAGGGGTTGCATATCCCATCAAACTGAGGCAGCACCAAGTACCTCCCCTTGCATCCAGCATGGGGAGCAGGTTTCCAAAAGCCAGCTAAGCACCAGGTCCTGATCTCCCTGCTAGGAGTTTTACAAAGAGATCAAGCTACACACGCACGTGGAAGGTCTAGAAAGGTCCCACGGAGGCTCTCTAACTGTTGGTCCAGAGTACATGAGCTCCCATGAGCTCAGGCCAGCTGTCTCGGGGGTTCCCCCATCATGACACTGCCCCCCACCTCAACTTGTCCAATCTCTCCTCTCTTTCTACAACAAGACTCCTGGAACTCAACCCAGGGCTTGGCTGTGGATCTCTGCATCTGCTTCCATCAGTTACTGGATAGAGTATCTCTGATGACAATTAGGGTACTCATCAATCTGATTACAGTAGATGGCCCATTCAGGCACCCTCTCCACTATTGCTAGGAGTCTTAGTCGGGGTCATCCTTGTGGATTCCTAGGGGTTTCCCTAACCTCCAGCAAGGTCCTACAGCCTCCCCAGATACTACCTGCTGCTGGGGACCAAGAGTTTAAACATATGAGCCCAAGGGGGACATTTACATCCAAACCATAACAAGGAAAAATGAGGGTCAGACTGCCCCTCAAGGAATCTCATGGAGACAAGCCTTAGGGATACAACACACAAAAGAACAAGGGAACGTTGTTGTCCAAGGAGTCTCAGTCATACAAAGGGTTAATCTGCGTGGCCAATCCTTGCAGTCATCCACTCACAATTCCCGGACCTACAAGCAGTTATCCTGGCAAGAGATATTACGGTTTTCTATGGCAACCTCCCAAGACTTACAGTTGATTCAACTGTATCTGAAGTACAAAGGGAAGAGCTGCTCATTCCCAGGGGAAATCAGTGGCAGGTGGGAAGGGGACCAGGGGCTGGAGGCAAAGAAGAGAGTATAACCCGATGTCGTACTGAAGATCAATTATGACTTAAAGCTTGGGATTCTAGACGTGTTTCTCTAATAACATTACATTTAGCATGAGAAGGAAGGGAAGTGGTGGGTTGGGGAGTGTTATAGAAAATTGCCGTGAAACTGGGAACCGAGAACTGGTCAGGAATAATGAAGAAGATGGGCACAGGCTATGAATGAAGAAAGGAAAGTTAACCCAAATTACATGGCTGCAGATTTGGGGTATCGTGAACCTGGGGGGCATGATGGTGCCTCTTTCTGACTTTCAAAGTATATAAATCTATGACCATTTAGATTTCTCTATAGAACAGGAGCCAATATCCTGCCTCCTGGGGAACCGTGGGGACCCTCCAGTTAATATTCTAGGAGAGCTTAATATTCTGCGGATGAAAGGCTTCAGATGAACATGAGATGTTATCAAAGCCATACATATTTTAAAGCCCCGGGATTCCAATTGAGTTTGCCCTTTTCAGATGCCCACTGAATAGTTTAAATGCTTCCAACATGACTTTGAAGTTCTATTAAGGACAGCCGGAAGATCAAAAGCACAAATCCAGGGGCATGGAGACGTCACGGCGAAGGGCAGGCTGCGCCAGCCATACTGACAGGATGGCTTTCTGTTCACCAGAGACCTTTCCACAACACCACTGAAGTCTTTAAAATTAAAAATACAGATATCTGCACAAATCATACCATTCTTATGCCGTAAAGATCAGCAGTTAGCTTTTGTATGCTCTTTGGTAACAGTCTAATTTAAAGATATAAATATCAGAGATATACCAAAAATCTGTACCGGACACCACCTATGTCCATACAAACAACTTTGCTACATTCGGAAATGAAACAATAACACCATGTTCTGTATTTGATACATGTATACATAAAGTGCACCATTTATAGTAATCATAGTTTGAGTGTAGCTGCTCCATGACGTTAGGAACCTGATGTGTGTGTATTGGCCTTTAATGAGGCCAGCACTGAGCTTTTGCTGGGCACTTCTGCTTCATCACCCCCAGTTTTGTTTAGGGGCATGCCTGGACTACCGTGGAGAGTAAACACTGGCAGGGTCTGGGCATCGCACTTGCTGCCATCTGGTATAAGCCTCCTCTAAGGAACAGGCATTTGTCTGCCTTCAACTTCTCCGTGTTACAAGGAATCTGCAACACGCGTTCTTATCCCTCCCTCCTGCTGTGCACACATGATGCTTCACCCTGGTCCCATATGTGTGAGTGGCATTCCTGGCTCCTGGAGCTGCACACGTTCACCTCTCCAAGGTGCTGGTGCCAGATTCGTCACACCATCTGGTCTCCCACAGGCAGGACCAAGAAGTCCACTTCATTGCCTTAGAGACAACACACTCCTTTCTCACAGGCAATACTCGCCGTACAGAGGCTGTTTTCCTTCTGACCTAATGGCCGTTTCCCTCGTCATGATGTAGAGCATGTTTCATGGCTCCATTCGGCATTGGCTTTCTGTGTGTCGTGCTCACCGCTGTAAAAAGCTCCCCATTTATTATCCGTACTTATCTTTCCTAATATGTGAACCGAGCTGAGCATATCTTTTTTTTTTTTGCAGCCTGTCATTTGTCTGTTAAACATTTATGGCGCCACTTGCAATATGAAAGTTTTATGTTTTTGTTTTTGTTTTTTTTTTTTTGGTTTTTCGAGACAGGGTTTCTCTGTGGTTTTGGAGCCTGTCCTGGAACTAGCTCTGTAGACCAGGCTGGTCTCGAACTCACAGAGATCCGCCTGCCTCTGCCTCCCGAGTGCTGGGATTAAAGGCGTGCGCCACCACCGCCCGGCAAGTTTTATGTTTTTGAAAGGATCAAATTCACTTGCATCTATCTTGCTTGAGAGTATGTCTGAGTAGCTTTAGCATTCAGAACATACTGTGGAGGAATGGCTTAAAGCATCCAGGACTAGGGCGTAGGGGATGGTTAGTCTTCTCTTTCAACAATTAGTTTCTTTTTTTATTTCTTCTCTTTTGCTTCTTTTAAATTGATTTTTATTGAGCCCTACATATTTTTTCTCTGCTCCCCTCCTTGCCTCTCCCCTCCCCCCTTCAACCCTCCCTCAAGGTCCCCATTCTCCCAATTTACTAAGGAGATTTTGTCTTTTTCTACTTCCCATGTAGATTTTTAAGCAACCGGAATTAATGTTTCTGGGCTATGGAAATTGTGAGTCTGGTTTTATTTTCCCAGTGGACAGTCAGTGCTGGTTCTGTTTTTTGAGCTAGTCCATCTTTCTTCCCTCGCCCTCCAGCCTCTGTTTACCCCTTCATCAGCAAGGGCCTTAGCCCTATGATTTGAAAGCACTTGGGCTCCCATGCATTCATCACACATAAAAATGGGGTTTGCTGGGCTATTTTGATATAGGAATACAGCATGCAGCAAGCAAATCAGCTTCCCTTGTGCACCCTGCTCTCATGACACGGTCCCTCCTTCTCCTTCGCCCTCCCCAGTCACCTTCCACGTGCACACTGTCCTCTGCTCTCACAGAGAGACCACAGGTGGTTCTTGTCTCTGCAGATGGCCTATCTAGCTTAACAATCATTATGGAGAGTAGCAGAAGGTTCCTCAAAGAACCTAAGGGAGGTTATCATATCATCTACTGGGCACCCAAAGGAAATGGAGGCAGAAACCAAAGGGACGCAAGTTTGCTGTAAAATTTTCACACCGTGGCTGAGATCAAGCTCAGATATCCGTCGACGGGTTAAGTGTGTGCTGTGTTGCTGGTATGTAATCAAATGCCACTCGCCCATTAAGAACAAATTCCTGTTCGAAATGAAAAGTATAAATTTTACTTTATTAACAGGTGTTCTTGTTTGGTGACATCTCAGCCATCAGTTCTGAGTCTTCAGAAGCACCCCCTCTCCTACAGGTATGAGGGCATCTGCATGCAACCCTTGGCAACCTGGGACAGAGGTGGAGGGCCATAGAGAGACTCAATAACCAAAAAACTAGTCACCTGTTTATCTGTGCACCTAACATTTTTACATAAGCATTTTAATGCACGTGTATGCTTGACTTTGTTTTAAGTTTAGGAACAAATTTGGAGGAAAACCATTTCTAAAGAAGAGTATTGTGTATCTATTTGGTTTCCTGTCTGGATTCACCTGAACTTTTTTTTTTTGGATGGGATTAATTTTAATCTCATGATACATTTCAGCTTTTTGGTCTCTCTTTTACTGAACTTGTCTTTATTTTTAAGACCATTTATTTCTGGTATAAATATTAATATTTAGGTGTTAATTAATATCCATTGTTCAAAACTATTTGAATTGTTTCTAGCAGTCTGAACACAGACTTTTCCTTCCTTTCATTTGTGTAGACAGCCATGTAAGACATCTCATAGAACACAGTCTCCTCTCTTTTTCTTGTTGATTTAATTTTTTCTGTCGTTTGACAGTGGAACAATAAAGTACCATCTCAAATGCTGGTGTGAGGCCAGTGACATGACCATACTTCTGGTATTACACCGTGCAGCTCAGCCATGTACAGCCATGTTTCTGGTAAAACACTGTGCAGCACATCCATGTACAGCCATGTTTCTGGTATAACACTGTGCAATGCAGCCATGTACAGCCATGTTTCTGGTATAACAC
>NC_022021.1:49396843-49440028 GCF_000317375.1 Microtus ochrogaster
CTGGTATAACACTGTGCAATGCAGCCATGTACAGCCATGTTTCTGGTATAACACCGTGCAGCACATCCATGTACAGCCATGTTTCTGGTATAACATCTAGCTATGTTTCTGTAAGACTGCAATGTTTGATGTAGGTTTTCAGTGAACACTTTCTTCTAACATGACTAAAGAGCTTCCTACTCATTGTATGGGAAGGATTGTTAGTTTAACAATGGGTGCTATCAGATTTGATGACTTTTTCTTCCTGTATCTACAGGGATGAAAGGGCGTGTTTCTCCTTTAATCTCTCAGTGCCAAAATGAGATTGAAGTCTTACCCTTTCATGTTCAGACTAATTATTTTATTTTTTTAAACCCAAAGTAACAAACGTGCATATTTCAGAAACCGAACAGTAGACTCAACAGCAAGGATGCCACAGAGTGACAGCTGGTCGCAGCCCAGAGAATGTTCTGATCAGTCCTGCTGTCTTACAGAGCAAATCACTTTATAGTCATGGTGACTCCCAGCATGTCTCAAGACGAATGGGAACTATGGTAGCCACAGCTTCATTCCCGGAGAGAGCTTCAGACCCCACCGTAGCTACAACAGAGTTCCCAGTTTTAAAATTGGATGTTGATTCATGTTGATGTGTATCATGCAAATATTACACCTCATTTGCATATTCTACTTCTACTTGGTGAAAGTCCATCTGCCTTTGAGGGAACTCAGCCACTAGAGATGAATTTTCTCAATGGGTTTATAGTTTGGAATTGGTGATCGTTTATTTTTAATTCTTTTTCTATTGGAGTTTGGTATGAGTTCTATTTTAATAATGTAGTTCTTATGCACAAATTGTAAGTACTTCAACAATGTAATTTAATTTATCCTCTCAAAAGCTCTGTGAATTGGTAGAAAGTTTTTAATGACTTATTTTTTTAACCATATTAGAAATTATAGCAATCTCATTGTTAAACTTTTGCATACGAAAGCAATAAAGAAAACAATTAAAATCCTCTTCCTTTATCCCAGAGATAATGAACTGCAATAATTTGATGTATAATTTTATTTTTAATATATGCATGCATTTTAATAACATTTCAAACAGGCTGCCCTGTGTGTTCTACTTTTATGTCTTTGCTATTATACAATTATCATTTACTATATCCATGACTCTTATTTTGAAGTTACGGTTTAAATGGCAGCAGGTTGCTTTGTTTACCGAGCAGAACAGGTTTGATGTTAGTATTCTTCTCCACAAGAGTGTTTGTCTTACATTTAAGCAATCAATATAGTACACATTTTCATGCTTTCTGTTTAGTTGTTTATTAATTATAATTCAGAGTCTATTTTGGGACATAATCTCAGAGAGAAAAATTGATCTAAGGTGGCACAATGATGCTTTGCCTCTGTTTCCGCCTCCTTGAATCAACTAAATTTCCTGGCCCACAGAAATCCCACAAAATCCCTTTGCAATGAATAAGCAAACACTTGCAGGGACAATGGAATGCAAGTCGCATGGCAGAAGGTGGGCAGCATGGTGCTGGAGCGGTAACTGAGAGCTTACATCTTCATTGGTAGACGGGGGGCAGAGAGGGGATGTGAAAAAGACTGGGAAGGGAGCGAATCTTGGGAAATCTCAAGGACCACCCTCAGTGAGACACCTCCTCCAACAAAGCCACACCTCCTAATCCTTCCCAAATAGTCCACCAGCTGGGAGCCAAGCCTTCAAACCTATGAGTCCACGGAAACCATTTTCATTCAAACCAACACTGGCCATTTCAGAAATTGTTGGAATTCTGTCCTAACCCAAAGCCAAATTTTATTGAATGATGCTTCACTAAATTTCAAGTCAGCAGTTCAAAAGCACCTGTTAAAGTCAACCATCCTAACACAGCGGAATCCCAAGGTCTACTGATTTGACACTTACATGAATAAACACGGAGTAGAATTATTAAAAGTCTTTGTTTTCCTTAATTACGTTGATGTTTGTATGGAAAGAAAATGTCTCATGTGCGATATCAAATCTGGACTGAGGTGTCCTGTGCAGCACCTGCTGCTGAAGTGTGTGCTGTCAAGGCACGCCCGGTGCCAAGGAGTCCTGCTCTGTGCTCAGAACCAGCCTGGTGTGAAGTCACATGATGCAACCGTTGTCAGAAAGACCTCGGAGTCTATGTGCATTTGGTTTTTACTCAGTTTTGATCACTGAGTGTTTAGAAGTCTTTAAGTGGTGCTAAATTTTTCAGGAGCTCCAAATTCAGTTATTGAAACCACAGTTTACAACGTAGGGGCTTTAATGTATGAGAGAGCATTTGGCAGCGCTGAAACACCAGTGAGGCTGTTCTGAGCTGAGGGTGGCTGGTGCTGGATGTCAAGGGGTTTCTCATTCTCAAATGCAGCACACACACACGCACACACACACACACACACACACACACTCACAAGGCATTCACATGAGGAAGATGGTTGATCTATGCGATTGGTGGATCCTTTAGGTGGGGACATGTGTGTGATTGGCGTGGGGTTTATGAACATAAACCTCCTACCTGACCGCACGTCTCTTTCAAGGCTCGGCTGTTGCATTCAATCCTCTCCTGTAGCATACAGGAGAATTTAATAAGAGTGCACATTGCCCAGGCTGAACTGATTTTGTAACAATTTTACATTAGATTTTGACTGGAAAGCTAGGTCAAGATAACATTCTAAGAAACAGACCGTGTAAAGGGGCAGATAAGTAATTTAGGAAGAACTTGGCAGAATAAATTATCACACACTTATTTTGTTTCTGGTGTGGAGAAAGTAAGAACAAAGGTGAGAAAGAAGAGCCCAGGCATAGAGACGGGGTAGATGGGAGGTAAGATCCAGAGGGACACTACACACCATGTCAGCTGATCTCGGTTTTCGCTGGAAAGGTACTGAGAGACAGTGCCTCTGATCAGGGAAGTAGCAGCATGTGGAATGATTGTGACAGTCATGAAGGGAGCTTCCATCCCATTGTGAAGGAGTCTGCTGTACTGCATAGCATAGGTCCTATCCAACATGGGTAGCACTAGTGGGATGGGGAAGTGGCTTTGACGTAAGAAGACGGTGATGGCACTACTTTCTAGGGCAACTATGGGGAGGGTCTCAGGCAGGTCCTCGGGTGACTGCAGCATGGTACGGATGTCACTGGACCTTGAAGAGACAAAATAAGAATAATAGTAGAGGCTGCAGAGGAGTGGAGGTATCTGCCTCTCCTCTTTTGTTCTGATTCTGGAAGGAATGAATGTTGGCATCTGGTTGAGTACATTCTACAGAAGAGGGGTGGGATTGCAGGAAATCTGCCCTTCCCTCTGTGCAGAGAGAAATTTAAAAAAAATTAATAAACAATGGAAAGGTATAGAGGCAGAATAGGGTGCAAGGGTTTTCCATCCAGTCACATTTGCCCCAATACCCCAGAGCCACAGCTTTCACCCAGAGTTTGAAGAAAACCCAGTCCACTACCAACACCATGCCATCTCACTACTTCAGCTAACTTCCCTGGGATGCCTTGGAAATAGACAAGCAAGCTGTCCTTGGAGGAGAGCCACTTGAGTCAGAGACGACAGAGCTCTCAAGGGCAAGAAACCATGAGCTAAGACAGAAGCACCCGACAGCTGAAAGAGAGTGAAACCTCCCTTGCTCGTCCTCCAGGTTTCCAGGTGGGTAGGAGCAAAACTCGCATGACCCTGTGCACGTGGAGGCAAATGCCAACAGCGTTGAGCAGAAACTCATCCCACAAGAGTGCCAAGAGAACCCGACACAGGCACCACCCACAGATACACAAACATGGCTGCTGCTAGGAAGGTGGTGTCCTTTGGGAGGCCAGTATCTGCCCCAGGCTTGAGGAGGCAAGGAATCAGTGCAGAGTGGGAGTAAGCAGGAGCGGAGGGGGTGTGACTTAGAAGGGAAGGCGATACAAGAACCAGGTGTGTTCAATGGAAAAGGCAGTGCAGGAGAAAGGCAGGTGGAGCATCTTCAGGTGCATGTCAGTAGCTCGACAGTAAGTCAGAGGGCCAAAGTGAGGTGATTCAAGGGCTCAGTCCCCTGAGAGCTCAGGGGAGGGGCACAGAAAGAGACTGACATTATAAGAGCTACTGAATATCCATTGTCAAGGGAGCTCTGCACTGAAGAGCATTAAACAGAAGGTGCAAAGGACCAAAGACCTGGACACTCAACACCCTGTGGACTGAACAAGACACTTTGCTTTCTCAGGACGGTGTATCATCCAAACTGCTCAATGTAGCACCCGAAACAAGGGGCTTCAGAGTTCCCCAAACCCAGCAGCAGGGCAGGGGTGGCTTGCAGTACCATTCTGTTTCCAAAGCACTGTGAACATCTGTGCCAAGACCAGACAATTGTCATGTTGACACACTGTCAAGAGGGAAGCAGGGATGTTTTCTTTAGAGATAGTGAAGCCACCACTGTCAATCCCAAAAGTAACAAAATACTCAGCCGGGCAAGGCGAGGAGATATGTTCGCAGGCGCTGAGCTGGGGCATTACCATGCTCTGCTCAGCTATGACCTGCTCATATCTCTTTCTGCCGTCCTTGAAACTGACAGCAGACTGACCATGGCCCATAGTCCAGGCCTTGCTTGCCTCTTCTCCCATACTGTTAATGTCTATTCTGGATCCCCTCAGGTCTTAGTGTTAGCTGAGGGCTAGCTACAGCCTGCCTACCTGTGAGTGTATGAGTGCATCCATACACACAAACACACACACACACACTAGGGAGAAAATCCAGGTTGCACAGTGATGATCTTAGCCAGAAATGTATTAACTTATCCTCCATCTTGATAAGTAGGTAGATAGATGATAAATAGATAGATAGATGACATGAGATAGATAGATAGATAGATGATAGATGATAGATAGATAGATAGATGATAGAGAGAGATAGATGATAGATGATAGATAGATAGATAGATAGATAGATAGATAGATAGATAGATAGATAGATAGATAGATAGATAGATGTAGATGCTAGGACAGAAAGGCAGACAGATCCAGATAATGATCAGACTGATGGGTATATTGACAGGGGATGATGGATAGAGAGGCTCCAGATACAGAAATGGATTCGAGCACTTGTCAAGAAAATAATGAACTGGACAAGATTCACAGAGACTGATGAGCCCTTCCTTGCTGCCTAAGGACCATGTTAGCTTGGGTCCTCCCGGAAGCTGGCATCAAAACCAGTGTTGGAAATGATGGTTAATTTGGTTGATGAGCCCAGGAAGCACACATAGGGGGTGGGGGAAGGAAAGGAAGTCAAGCAGGTCATAACTGTAGACCACGAAGGTGTCGCTTCTGTGGGATCCTAGGAGACAGGGAGATGGTCTCTGGGGTGAGAAATCTGGTCCACTTTCCCGCTGGCTCACAACTTAGCTCAGCTGGGGTTTGATCTCAGAAACACTGAGTGTCTGGTCTGCTCTGCCAAGCTCACGAGAGAGCAGAGAGGAGAGCTCCGTGGGAGTTTCAGGAGGAGAGAAGCACAGGGGACCGGGGGAACAGGTGTCCAGGAATACGGAAAAGCCCCCAAGCTGTCGTGGCAAGACCCCTCTATGCAGTCTGACCATATTTCCTTGACCTCTTGTCTTTCTCCATCCCCTGAAGGCAGAGAAATAGATTAAAGTCATCTGATTAGAGTATTGAAGTGTTAAGTGGGGTATTAGGTTATCATCATGGGGGCCAGTCACTGCAAATTTAGTGAGGATTGAGTTTAATTAAAGTATTTGGTTTGCATTCTCTAAATGTACGACAAATTCCCACAGTCCTTGAGACCAGCAGCTGAGTGTTCAACCCGCATAGAGCTTTGAAGCCCCTTGTTCTGGGTCTGAATTTAACCTAAACTTCTAGGCAGTTATGAACTAGGTGTGGGGGGGGGTCAGAAGGAGTGAGACTAAATTGTTTAGGTCCTTCTGTTTCATGTTGTCGCTATTGGAAATAAGATAAGTGATGCAGAATATATAACTCACGCATTAACTAAGTAAAGCTAGGTAGCTATAGAAGATGGAAGGACAATGATACGTTTCAATGACAACTATTTTGGTAGAAATCCTATTAACACTGTCAAAGAAGAGTTGTCGGGATAGTTAATACCGTTAACGGCAATTTATCTCATAGATATGATAATGGTGATGTAGTTATATTCGAACCAACATAAAAAGTTGAGATTATTGAAATAGTCAGCGGCCTGTGAATAGGGGATGGGGTAATATCTCTGATGATATAAGTAGCCTCTCAGAGGCCCATTTCCAGAGAGAATGAGTACCCTGGCAGCCATCAATAACAGCTCTTGGCTAGGAGCACCTGGTTTTGCTAGTGATGCTAACAGCATTGCAATATACATTAATCCCTAAGGGTAGCCCCTGCCCTGCATTAAGGATGTTTGACATAGTGGATTCCATCAGGATCACTTAGGCAGTCGCTTGAAAATTCTTTCCATAGAAGATCATGATTTGTTGATAAAAATTAGGACAATTGCTCGTGTCTGGTCACGTCGTTAGTAAACATGGACTAAATACAAAGGTGACTGTGCCTGATGTACTGGCTAAGACGATGGCAGAGCAGAATCGGGGTCGTTAATGTAGGGACTATACACAGCCAACATTCAGGAATTTGGGCCCAATGTTGTATCAGCCACCTTATTACAGAATGTGGTCTACTAGGAAGTAGGGAGGTTTTGAGCTCTAAGGACTGGGATCAATCCATGTAAGTCTAGAAACAAGAGGGATTAAGCATCGATGGTTTACTCTGTCAGAGTAACCTTTTCCAGGCTTGCGCTCTGTGTAGAGGAGAGTCCATAGAGTAATGATGGGGGAGAAACCTGTCTCACACATAAAGGGTAATAATTATTTCACAGTAAATCCCCCAGTTGGCTATAGCAGAATTGAGGGCAAACGCTCAAATTCAGGAAAGCACAATGGTGAGGCACAGAACTCTAAGTATAAAAATTATAAAAATTTCCGGAGAGAGGACATTGTAAAATGTTCATAGGAGAAGTGTGAGTTTTAGGGCATTTACTACAATAATAATATAATACCGTGTGCTTGGCCAGAATGATACAGTAGATGGGCCCGCAGCATCTCTGATGCACGATGGTGTTAATTCCGTTAGATCAAAGAGGGGTCCAGCTGGCTTCCGCTATTGGGGAGACAAATCCTATTACGGCTGGGTCATCTGTCTAAAAATAATAATAGAGGCTTTTGGGTGTAAGTCAGCGTCAGTGAGATAAACAGTCTGTTTGTTAGTTTACCTGCTAGAGTGATGGCCAGAGATACCAGTGAGGTTGAACCACAGCCCACGAGGCTCTTCTCACGTACTCATAAGATGGAGTAGACAGATGGGCTGAAAGTAGCTGGAGAAGAATGGCATGGTTTATGTTTACTGGGGGTTGAGGCATGAAAAGTGGAGTTCCTATAGTACGACGGTAAGGGCTAGGGTGGGGGAGATGGTGAAAAGGAAAGTCAAGGAAGTTCATTGTCATGGACTTTTTTTTTATTATTATCTCATTGGGGATAGGTTGAAGAAGGCCAAAGGGAACAATGACAGTAGGTAGTTATATTTATATATAGCCCAATATTTTTATTTGACTAAGTTAAGGAGTATTACGGACAGAAAAATTTAAGTGATTCATCAATTAATTAAATTACGAAGCAGCCTTCAGACATGTTCTTCCCTCCTGTCCAGGCCCTACAGGGCCTGGATCATGCCTCTGCGATGTTCAAGTCCAGCCAGGCATTTCAACGACACAACAATCCTACTGGAAAATTTAAAGTATTCTTGAGAGGCTCTTATGGTCTGCAGTTAGTGGAAGCTTTGAACTTCCGAACGAAGGTCTCGTTTCCATTTTGTGTAGTCAGCTGGAAAAGAGAAAGAATAAAGTACAATAGGAGGCAGGAAGAGAGAGAGAGAGAGAGAGAGAGAGAGAGAGAGAGAGAGAGAGAGAGAGAGAGAGAAACAGAGACAGGAGGTGGGGTGAGAATAATTATCGTTGCTGTTTTAACAGATGAGGACAGACAGGTGAAGAATGTACTGGATTCTCTCCTCTCATGGCACAGTAGCCACCTCCTTCCTACCCACGCTCCCCAGCTCTGCCATTCTCCCCCTTCAGTCTGTGGGCTGATGTGACTCAACTCGAGATCATCTGTAAACTCAGAAGCCACACACACACACACACACACACACACACACACACACACACACACACACACAAACCCTGGTGGGGGGGAGGGTAGTGTCAGATTTTAAAATCCCACAAAGCCCACAGGCTGGATGAGCTAAGTGTAGCTGCAGCCCCGTGTTGAGTGCCCTGTCATGGATTGTGTCCTGCCATGTGGGAGTTGCAAGTCGGGTCCACAGGGACTGTGTGTACTCCAGTGGCTGCCTGAGTTAAGGAGGCACAAACAGAGATTTCCGACGTGGAAGGTCACAGAAGAAATTAATTTAGGGACATTGGGTCCTCATGGCTTGCTGGGGTGTGCGGTTCTCAAGAACCTCCTGTAATCCCCTGTGGGGAATCAGTCGGAAACATCATCTCAGGCATCAATCACAGGGAGCAGCGGATGCATGCTGAGTCCTCATTTGACCTGGTCCCCGGGACAGCGCAGAACAGGGACGCCCTCCCCCTCCATTGTTCTCAATACACCCCCTCTCTGGCCACACGCTCACATTTGTGAGTCCTGCCGGCCTCTCCTTCCAGAGTGAACGCCCCTGTTTCTGAAGCAGCACAGGGCTATGGCGCACTGAAGGGAGAAAGCTAATAAAGAACGGGTTTTGAGCATGAAAAGTGGCTTCTCGCACTAAAGACTTCCTTATTACGTCATGAATCACAGTTAAATGCTAACGGGGGCCTGAACACCTAACTGGTCTATAGTTCAAGGAAAAGTACAAGACATTTTCCCAGAATATTACTTCCTGCTGCTATTTTGTCGGATATAAGGCAAAGAAAATGTCCTTGTACCTCAACGTCCTGTGTTGTCCTTGCTCTTCTTGCCAGACCAATTGGCTCCTGGTGACTCAGTTATTGCTAACGACAGCTAGGAAGGGGTGAGGTCGGGGATATGGATCAGCTGGCGTCCTCATTCACAAGTCAATGTTAGGGTTTGATTCCAGGGACAGGAGAACAGGAAAGAAAACAAAGGCAATGCAGCGACCCAGTGAGGGCTAGGAGGTCCTGACGGGACACTGGATGAGCGCCCACCATTACAGAGTGACCCTTCAGACTCCAATTTCCCGCAGTTTCCTGTGCCCCGCAGGGAGCTGTCAGGCATCGGGACCCTGTCTAAGCATCCTCAGGCCTGGGTCTCCCAAGCGGGTGGGGCTTTGACGAGGCTTGCAGACTCCCTGGTGACCTCACCCAAGCATTATTACCTATGGGTACCCTAGTCAGGTGGGAGCTTGACCACGCTTGCAGATGCAGTCTGGGCAGGTCTGGGACTCGCTGAGAAGTTGAGATGGACGGTGGGAAGGCAGGCCTGCCAATCGGCAAGCTAATTAGTGCTTCTCATTAGAAACAGCCGGGGCTGACTCGGGTCCAGGGAGCGTGCCCGTGGCGCAGCGTTGATTGGCACGAGCGGAAGCCAGTTCTGACGGTAAGCGGCTGGCAGATGCCACCAGCGAGCGGCCTGAGACTCATGGCCAGAGCCGAAGCAGATCTCTGCGCTCTCCCTCTACTGGTCGGAAGCGGCATTGCGCTCTGTGCCTGCAAGACCCACAGAAATACCTGGAGAGCCTAGGCAGGGCCCCTCAAGGGTCTGGGCAGCTGCTGCGCATGCGTCCTTTTATTCTGTCCATGAAAGTTTTAGTTGCGGCTATGAGCAGCCCTGGCGGACTTCTGAAAATACTGACTTCAAACATATGAACCTATGGAGGGGCCATTCTTACTCAAACCACCAGAGGCGGGGTAGAGGGACTGGCCCAAACTTGGTGCCACATTTGAAACTACCTGGAATGCAGCAGTGGCGGAAATGCCCGCTCATACCTGTTTTGCAAAGTATGGGATCCAGAGTCACACCGATCCTGTGGCCGTAAGAGAGCATCCAGCAGGCGAGAGTCTGGCATTTGCCCACCTGCTTTCTGCTTCTCCTTACTGTCCAGAAGCAAAGAACTCTTGTTCAGCCCAATCAGCCCTACACAGGTCGGGCTTTGGAGGACCAGGGGAGTGAGGATCCTCGGCCACAGGACCGCAGGTGGTGCAGGGGGCAGCTGCTGCCTGCATCAGCCTCAGATAGACCGCGACCGTGTAGCCTTTCCTTCATATCTCTTCTAAGAACACACTCTTCAACGGACAGACATTACAATTTGAAAATGTCATCCCATCAACATATTTAGAGAGAAGAGCAAAGTCTAGATAATATAAAAAGCCAAGGCAAAATGTACTATTGATTCCTCCATCCAGTTTCAGCTTAGACCCGTTTGACAATTAATTATCACTAAAGCACAGTAAAGTCGAGCCAGGGGAGAGCGAACTGACATATTGACTCTTGGGAGCCTCTGGGGACCTTTACAAGGCAGTAAGTTAGCATTCTCTCTCCATCTTATATCTCTGTCATTCCTGTCAACAGAGGGGATGTTCTCTGCCCCTTCATAACCACCTACGCTTAGGTCAGTTCCGGAAGGTGGATGGCTTTGGGTAGACTCCCCACTATCTCCTGGGTCGGTCTTGCTTATGAGAAAAAAAACAAAGCTAAAATTCCCTGAACCAACTAGCAGGTAGTTTTACCTTTTCTGTGATTCAATGCAGCAAGTCCCTGAAGTGTAGAGACGGAGACAATCATGATTTGATGAATAAACCACTCATAACCCTGGAACCAACTGGAAACCAGGTGTTGAAGTGCCGGAGCCCTCAGGAGACGTTCTCTTTCAAACCACCACAGATACTCTGTGGAAAGGCAACCCGGGGTGGGGGTGGGGTGGGGGTGGGGTGGGAATGGTTTATTTGACCTAGAGTTCTAAGTTGCAGTCCGCCATTGAGGGGAAACTAAGGCTGGAACTCAAGCAGCCAGTGATATCACCCTTGTAAAGAGCAAAGATAAATGCATCATCCTTGCTTGTAGCTTTCTTCCATCTTACCCAGTTCCAAGTCCAGCTTCAGGAATAGTGCCACCCACAGCTGGTAGGGTCTTCTTGTTTCAACTAACAATCCAGACAGTTCCCCACAGACGTGTCCACAGGTCGACCTGATCTAAATAATTCTTCACTGAGATGCTCTTGCCAGGTAATTCCAGGTCATGTCAAGCTGTCAGGCTTGGACCAGTTCCTCTCTGTCCTGTAGTAATTATTTTCTATTCCTGTTCTTGCTGACTTCCTGTCTTTATAAATAAAACACACTGGAAATATAACATCCAATCCAATTATTACTCCTCCAGTCCAGTGCCTTTGGACCGTCTGCAGAATGCAGGGTAGAGCTTCAGAATGCAGGGTAGAGCTGCAGAAGGCAGGGTAGAGCTGCAGAATCCAATGCTGCTGCTGCATGCAGCTTGGCTTGTCAGTATCTCCTCGGCTAGCCAGCATGACCACTTCCCTCACGCTGGAGCTCACCTTCATGACGGGGACATATTGGATGAGCCAAGTCCAACCTTGAAAATGGTTTCTAAGACCCACTGCAGGGTGACCGACCGCACCTCCCTCGCCGGTCATGTGGTACCCAAGGAGTGACAGCCTCAGTGCTCATGCTCACCTCTGTCATTCATTGGATGCAGACTGATGGTAGCTCAGTCTGCCTGGTGTGTGGAGTTAGGGATGTGGGAGGCAGGAAGTGGATCCTCAAGGACAAAGAATATGAACTGCTTGTCCTGTATAACTCATACCTGGGTGTATTCTGTGGACTAGTAAATATGTATTGATCAGCAGAGCAAAGGAATAAATGAATTCATGGAAGGTACCAAGCAGAATGAGTATTTGGGTTTCAGAGTGATAAACCCAGTAATCGATGCTATCCTTGGCTTCATTTGCAAACAGTTACAAAGCTGTCTGACACTATCCACTGAAGAATTTGTAACATGATTTCTACAGCTGTGGTGCCCACACCATTGCTAGATTTGCTCTAATCTGGAGATAGTCAAAGATTTTTTTTCATAGCAAGGAAATTATTAGACAATGCTTATTTCACAAAATATTTTATCTCAATAATTTAAAAGGAATTCATTTTTATAGACTCAAGGTGGACTTTTCTTTCTCTGCAGATAATCTGTCTTTTTGATCAGAGTAGGAGGTTCCCACTTGTTTGTTCCCAGCTGCTTAGCCCCAAAACAATCACACAGACCCTGTATTATTTAAATCACTGCTTGGCCCATTAGCTCTAGCTTCTTATTGGATAACTCTTACATATTAATTTAACCCATTTTTATTAATCTGTGTATCGCCATGTGGCTGTGCCTTACCGGCTAAAGTTCTATCTGGCTCCAGCAGGGCTACATGGCTTCTCTCTGACTCCACTTCCTTTCTCCCAGCATTCAGTTTAGCTTTCCCTGCCTAGCTCTGTTCCCCTTTAGCTCTGCTATAGGCTCAAAGCAGTTCCTTTATTAACCAATGATATTCAAGGCATACAAAGGGCAATCCCACATCAGATCAGGAAGACTTAAAGTGAAAAAGGATGTTTTTTCCTGCTCCCTTCCTGTTTATATATTCATTTTTGTGTGGACACATGCACGCGCGCACGCGCGCACACACACACACACACACACACTTATCAGACAAATCATTGTAAAATTATTCCAACATTTTCCATTGTATTATTAAATGCAAGCTTTTCTGTGTTTGCAGCCAACTTTGGTCCACCATTGTCTGAGGCTGCTGTTGTCAATTCCTTTCAGATATGTAAAACACAATTTCTGTGTTTTGTTTCCTTACATTAATCCATATGTGCCAAACAGTTTTTTAAGTAAGCCCTGGGCATCTCTTAAATCAAACAGACATTGAACTCATATAAAAGAGCCTGAGGATGAATGAAAGAAGTGAGATACATGGTATTTTAGACGCTACATCTTAGGAACAAATCCTAGAAAAAAGCCAGGCAGAGCGGGATGGGCACTGTGAGCGTTGGTCAAGGAAGGACTGGGGAAGTGAACCTTCGAGCCAGCATCACGGAGCTTTCTTTTGGCACATGTTCTCATGCTCCTGTCAGGCAGTTCTTATGGGGCATGGCTCCCCCTCATCCCCTTCTTCTTGCCCATCTTCTTGTCACTCATGGTTACGTGACCTGTCACCCCGTCCTGGCTAGATCCTGTGTGTGGACCACTGGGTATCCCAGAGCTACCTTGCACCAGGAACTTCGCTGGTCTTTCCCTCAGTCGGGTCCATGGTCCAGGGAGGTTTTCTGATACTGCTATCATCCTCTTTGACGGCACAAAGGGCCGTTCCCAGGGGTTCCAAGTGAGAGACCAGAGGGTGCCCAGATGGGTCGTCCCCCCCCCCCCCCCCCCCCCCCACGCAGCCAGTTCAGAGCGGTTATTTAATCTCCCGAATGAGGCGGCTTCTGTGTGGCTCAGTAGAACCCGTCATTTAAATCACGGGAATGATCTAAAGGAAGCAAACTTCAGTTCCCTCCGAGACGTGAGTGGGAAGGCTGCCGAGTGAAGCGTACCGAGTCACCTCCGTGTCACTTGGCTCATAGACTCAAAACGTGTTCCCACTCCAGGGAAGGCAATCACACCTCTAATTGCGTTGTCAAAGTCTCCTTTTTACCAAGAAGGAGGCTGGTAGATGCCACTGCCATTTAGCTTTCAAGTAACCACCGAGTTAAATGCTAAACTTTCCTACACTAAGACCATTCTGGGAGTTTTCCCACAGTGTCTGCCCTACAACGTACCCTTCCGCGAGAGTGACTCCTCTCTGCTTGCCCTGATACTAGCCACAGCCTGTGTCCTATAATGTCACCCTTGTTGTTTGAGACAGGGTCTGGCTATGTAGCCTAAGACTCCTGATTGCTGGGGTTGTGTATGTGAACCCCCATATCTGGAGTGCATTTTTCTGTACTCGCTGCAAGGCTTGGGGTCCCTCCTGACGCTAAAACTCACCTGGGGTTGCTTTACACTTAGCGTGAGGCAGGGCCACCACGTAACACTGCAGAAGTGATGTCAAGTCTCAGCACCCATCATGGAGTGACCCTCACTGTTGGGAGCAGTGAGACCCCAGATCCTGAATTTCTTGTAAACAACTTGTTTTCCCCTGATCTGAGTGCCTACAGCTGCTCTGAGCACGAGACCTTCAGGAGTTCCTGATGGCAGGAGAGTGGTTTCTGGTGGGTTTGGCTGGGGCATGGCTATCTCTATATAATCTGCCCCTGAACACAATAAAGTGGGCATTCTTGGGGAATTCAAGTATGACCCGTGTCGTTGTCTGTGTGTGTGTGTGTGTGTGTCCAGCCCGTTGTCTGTGTGTGTGTGTGTGTGTGTGTGTGTGTGTGTGTGTGTATTTTAACTTCCAGCCTCCTTGCCCGAAGCTCGCGAACTAGGTAATAGCGTACCAAACGCAGACATGGGGGTGCGGTGCGCAGCACCTCACCACCTCCTGGGACCCCTAAAACTCAGGTTGCCTCCTGAACGTGAAGTCATAAGACTCGGCCTGTGGATAACCCCCAGAAATCAACCTCTCTGTGTAGGTGTAAACGCTCTCTGAACCTTCATGTGGATTCTCCAGTTCTTGCCAATCTGGGAAATGGGACAAAGAGCTGCACCATGCAAAGTAAGAATGTTTTGCTGCTTTGAGTTCTTAGGGCTTAAAATGGGGTCTGGGCTTCCTCTGCATTTACTGCAGTACATGGACTGCACACGGTCTGGGGGATGGGCAGTCTCAGAGGAGCGTTCATGGAAGTTACAAACTATCCCAATGACCAACATCCAATATTTAGCCCTCCAACTAAGGTGCGAGGGAAGTAGCTGGCAGAGACATAGATGAGTCCCACGGTGCTTGCCCTCTCTTAGGACTTGAGTTGAGAATGAGAAGTTACATCAGGTGGGCAGATACAATCAATGTCAGAGCATGCAGAGCTATAATCAATGTCAGGGCACACACAGGGACAAACAGTCATGACTGGTCACCAGCCACCTCTTAAAACCCCTTTCCTGCTGGAGAGCCACAGATCCATGACAGCTTTCACCAAACCCAAAAACAGGATCCTTAGCCAAGGGCCATTTTTGCACTCCTCCCCAAGAGCATCACATGCAACCCTGGATTCTGAGGAAGGAAAAGAGGACAGGGAAAAGAAGTGCTGGGAAGTGCGTGTTTCTTTGAGATGTAAGTGCCCATGCAGCCCCAGGACGTCTCCAGGCAGCTGGGGAGACAGACTTATGCATAGCTCATTTTGGTTGACACGGAGCAATGAAACAGTCTGCACGAAACACAACCATCCGTGAGAACCTGAACAGGTGAGGGGGATGGGGATGCTTCATGAGCTCATGCCGATATGCAGAGCGTTCCTTGGGTGTCTGTGGTCACTCATGAACCAGTCTCAAAGGCTGGGCACAAGATGACGTCAGTTCCCAATGAGCCCCAGTCAAATTCAGAAGATAGGAATATTCCCTGCACTTTGGGAAGGTCACACGTGTCTGTCAAGGGTGTGACAGGTGTCAGGAGGGGAAATGACAAACTTCTCTTTGGAGGCTGAGGCGAGATTCAATTTGTCACTGGTAGGCAGCAGAGATCCATCACACTGGTTAAGATGGAAGTGGGCAATTCAGGCTCTCAGAAAAAAAAAAAAGGCAGACAATGCTGTTTCCTTCTGCTTCATGTTTCAAGCACATTTTGCATCAAATAATATTGTTCGGCTTGATCACTGGGTTCCTGTGTAAGTTATCATGGAAAAGAAAGCACATTCATTGCAAAGTGAAAAAGCAATTAATAAATCAATCAATCTGTTAATACATTCCCTTTTATGCTTTACCGATCAGTTGAAATGAAAAGCAATGAGTAAAGAGAATAAACGAAAGTCTGAGTCCCGTTGTTCGGAGTGGTTTGAGAGAAGGTGGCAGGATGTTGATGCCAAGACCGGAAGAGACTGCAGGCCTCACAGGCTGTGAGCTCTTCCTTCCGTTTGCCCTTCCAGAGAAGCCTGGATAACAGTCTCCTATTGTTCTCCCAGAAGGAGAGTGTCCAGTCCATCAACTATGGATTCCTCATCCAGTGACTCTGGTTGATTCGGTCAGACTGAGCTGGATGCCCACACTGCTGGGAACTTCTCTGATTATGATCTGTGGTCAGATGAGACAATGCTGACCGGCTGTTGCTACCTTCCAATACGGTTGCGATTTTCAGAAACAAGCAAGCAGCTAAATGTGTGCTGTGGAGGCCACATTATAATGGCAGAAAGAAAAATGTCTCCCTCACAAGAACCAAAGAGAGAGGGGGCATTTATGCAAAGAGGAGATGTCAATATATAAGTAGAGTATTAAGGAGAACCATGAAAGAAAAAGAGACAGAACACGGAGGGCTGGGAGACCTGCTTAAGACTCAGACTCCACTGAACTGCTAATGCCCTAGCCTGTCAGAAGTATGGACATCTTAAGACAATGCCGTCCTCTATGGGGCAGCTGCTCTGACCACAGGGTGCCAGCAGTCTTGGGCCCATGCCTGTTGCTACTGGTTGCTGCTGGAAACATGGACGGTCCCTGGAGAACTGTCA
The DNA here is from genome assembly GCF_000317375.1 of Microtus ochrogaster. NCBI lineage: Eukaryota > Metazoa > Chordata > Mammalia > Rodentia > Cricetidae > Microtus > Microtus ochrogaster. Next base: position 49,413,463 of record NC_022021.1, read on the forward strand.
GTTAATGGACCAGCAGCTCCATCAGCCTGAAGGGCAACAGCCGGCCCTGTATTACCAAGAGTCTCTCAGGCTTCTGTGCTGTTGTGACAGGTGATTATGAAAGAACTATTTAGGGGATTGTCTTCCCTGCTCATTACAAAAGCCAGACTGAGGTCAGCATCTGTCAGGAAATAGAGTCACCCAGACCCAGACTCTGTGCCTTCCATGTGTTGAAGGTTTATGGTATACTGAAAATTCAGGGGTAAATTACATGTGAAGATGCACAGAACCCCAACACTGGTTTAGGATTATAGTTCTCAAGATCTATGTAATATGACTCACGGTGTATGTGTGTGTGTGTCTGTGCTCAGCTCTCTACTGACCATGTCCGTATCAACACTCCCTTGCCATTCTGGATTCAAGAGTGAACATAAAGGAGTTTATGCTGCAGCAATGGGAACCTAAGTCCAGACACATACGCTATTAAGACGACTTCTCCGTGTTTAGATGTCAAAGTTGCTTTGCAAAATGGAACGTGGGAGAGATAATCTCAAAAGAACAGTTATAAATAAGACAAAGTCCCATGCCTCCTCAGGGAAAGTGCTAACTACTGTGTCAGTCATATCGATGAATGGGTGGGTGTTATAGGAAACACACTGGTTCAATAACAATAAAGTAGATTTGGGGACACGTGACCTCACTAGCAAGCAGTAACACTGGAAAATGTTACCCTGAAGAGATAGGGAGGCACTGGGCACCGTGGAGGAGGTCAAGTAATGAGAAGCAAACACCAAGGGGAGACCCACACTTCTGCCTTCCTCCCCTCTAGGAGAAACTGTTGGAATGGTGGTGTGTGGGAGACTAAGGAACGCAGCCATGCCTTGGGCATCCTTGTGAGTTTAGGCCATGTGTCCAGAGAGAGGGAATCGCTGACAAGTTCTCCGCTTCCCATGATGGGAACCCCAACAGCTACAATGCAGGTGCCCTGAAGACAGTTAAGTTTATAGGGAAACCCAGTCCCTAGAATTCAGAAATCTTGAATTACTGTATCTTCAAGCTATTTGCCAGAAGCATTTGGAGATGTTCTTTGAAAGATGGCATTCACTTAGTGATCAAATTATTTCTGGGTTATTTACTATCAATTTCCAGCACTCAATCATAGGCAACCATGCAGAGAAAGAGAAAGTAACACATTCCAAAGAGTGGCAGATGACAGAAACAGACTCAGGGGACCTGGGGTAACAGAGCCGTGTGGCTTGGAATTGAGAGTTAATATGCGCGGCATGTTTAGAAATAAAGAGGTAAGACTGGGTGTTTTGGGTGTACCATAGAACAGCCAAGAGAGAGTTCCCATCAGCAAAACAATGAAAATGGGAGCAGAAGAGGCACGTTCAGTATCAGAAGGGATGCGGGTGTGCTGGAAATCAGGATTGAAGAAATACCGGGTAACAGGATGAGAGATGTCGAACACAGAGTGCAGGGTTGATGCTGCAGTTAGGATATTAAATGTCTCTCACAGGTTCGCATGTCTGAACGCTTGGTCCCTAGATTCTGTGCTCTTCTTGGAGACTGTGAGATACCTGGGAAGCAGTGCTGAGGACAGATGGAGCAGGTGTTTGTGGGGAGACAGGGCTTGAAGTTTATACCCCACTTGCACTTGGTGCTCAGTACCTGCCTCCTGTTCTGCACACGTGAGTGTACAGATTTGCCCTGCTGTGAGGGGCTGTGCACTGATTTGAGGCAAACAAGGAGCCAACACAAACCCTTCGGCTCTTGTCTCTCATCAGGTATTTGACCACATCAATGAAAAAAGTAGGTATTGCAGTGGTGTGTGTGTGTGTGTGTGTGTGCATGAGTGTTGTGTGTGTGCGTGTGTGTGCATGAGTGTTGTATGTGTGTTGTGTACCTGTGTATGCATAAGTATATTTGCATGTGTATGCATGTGTGTGCGTGAATATGTGTGCATGCATGTGTGTGTTTGTGTGCATGTGTGTACCAGTGTGTGAATGCATGTGTGTGTGTGCATGTGTGTGCACATGTGTGTGTGTGTGTGTGTGTGTGAAGACTGTAGGAGGCACAGTGATAGGTCTAAACACTGTGGACTTGAGCAGAGGGCAGAAGGGTTGAAAAAGTCTAACTGGCGGGGTAATAACAAGCAACACGAAGCTAATTCACGAAATCCTGTGAGTCCTCACAAAGTGGAGATGTGTGAGAATACATGCACACCTCAGAAGAGAAACTGGAAGAAGCAATGCTTATTCACGAGAGCGGAGAGGAAGTGGCGCATATGTGGACACGTCTACATGAATAAAATAGTCACAAAACAACACAAGGTTAGATAGGAGCAAAATGAAATAGAAGTTTAATACATCTTTAAAAACCAAAGGAAGGACAACATGTAGGACAAATAGAATACAAAGAACCAGTCAATTTTATTTTTTAAAAACAATTTATTTGTATCGTATGTACATGGGTGATTTGCTTGCATGTGTGTCTGTGTAAGGGTGTTGGGTTGCCTGGAACAGGAGTTACAGGCAGTTGTGAGCTGCCATGTGGGTGTGGAGAATTGAACCGGGTCCTCTTGAAGAGCAGCCCCAACCCAGTCAATTTTAAAAGATCATATATTAACAACTGTGTTACATGTAAAAAGACTATTATAGCAATTAGCACTGAACATGTTTGTCATATTGGAAAGCACTGCATTATAAGAGGTGATTATTTATAAGATTATAAACAGTGATTGTAAGAGACATGCTAAGATTTTAAGAAAAACTTTTTTTGACGAAGTTGTTGGCAATTTTTTTATGCAAGGCAATGATTAATAACAAAACATACCTCTGGATTTGTATGACAGAAAGCAGACTTCAAAGCACAAGTTGCCGCTGGGGAAGGCAGGTGGTGTCTCCTAACAGTTAGAACCTTGCTAGAAGCACAATAAATCAATTTTAATGTGCCACAGAACACACAGCCTCAAACTGTATGAGGTGATGATGGGCGCATGGAAAGAAGAACTCAGAAGAGCCTCACATCAGGAGATCTCAGCAGCAAATGTCTAATTCGTCTACTGGAACCGGGAATCTTGTAACTGAATTATAATGAATAGAATACCTGTGGAAAGTAGCTAAAGACTGTAAATAAAGACACAGAGATTAAAATGCATCCCTTATAAACAAATGCCTGGGATCCACTGTTGGTGTGTGAAAGTCCAGTAGGAGAAGGATCGCACTAACATCTCCAGAGATAAAATAAAGGAAATCATATATAGAGGAAGAAATTAATGAAACACGGAATCAGCAGACACACAAGACTGCACGGAATTGAACACAATTCCCGAGGAAAAACCAATTATAAAAAGCAGAAGAAAAGTAGCAAAGGAAAACACTACACATCAAGGAAACTGATTTCAAGCTTTGATTCAAAGCCACTGTGGTTGACAACATTTCATCTGTGATTTTAAATAAACATAAAATAAAAGTTAGACAGAAGCCAGGCTTGGCTACACAGGCCTGTAATCCTACTTCCTCAGAAGCCGGAGGAAGGAAGCAAATTCAAGACCTGGCAGACATGGAGATGAATGTCAAAGCCCCCTGGGCGACTTGATGAGACTCTGTCTCAAAAGAATTAACTACCAAAAGGGTCAGTGGTGTAAGATATGGTGGGGTACTGGCCAGCATGGCAAAGCCATAGGTGCAACCCCCAGTCACACGCACGCGCACACACACACACACACACACACACACGCATTTGCACACACACACACACGCATTTGCACACACACACCCCTCACACTGCCCCAAGGACTCAGGTGACAATGCTGGAAACCTGAAAGGATGTACCTCCTTGTTAGGTTTTTTTTTGGAGGGCGGAATATAATGGTCACTCAGAATGTGTGTCAGAGCCCAACCCAAGTGTGCAATGCCAAGTCGCCCACGCTGAGGCTGAGGTCATAGCTCTCAGCCATTTCCTTGCATTTGGCCATGTTCAAACTTCAGTGCTGTCCTGGGCAGGGGCAAGACTGAATGTTGTCACCCTAGGGGCCTGTTGGGACAACTGCTGAACACTGGCAGGGGAGGAAAACACTTCCTTTTGACCCTATTTTGACAAAGGTGATTTAAAAATAAATTTAAAACCATTTATTTTGTTTCTACCTCTCCCCATATCTTTGGGCTCCCCTGCCCCTTCTTCTGCAAGGTAAGTGTCTAACCCAGGGCCTTATGTATGCTGACAAGCCTTTTTGCACCTGGAATACACTCCCATTCCCAATGCATTTCACACTTTTTTTAATTTGTTTTCTTTGGGAGGGGGTTATAATATTATTAAATCATTTCTCACCTTTTTTTCCTTTTTCCAAATCTTCCCATATACTTCTCCTTGCTCTCTTTCAAATTCATGTGCTCCATTTAATTGCTATTACACGCATATATGTATATACATATATAATCCTAAAAACGAATACCGTCTGTTCAGCCTGTATATTATTTGTGCGTATGTTTTCAGGGCTGACCATTTGGCATCGGATAACCAGCTGGTGGGCTCTTCCCTAGAGAAGACTATGTCTCCAATGCATTTCTTCAAATCAGGACACGACCATTTGTGGGGCACATTCTATGTCGCAGAGAACAGTGCAGACAGAGGATGAGGTTGTCCCCGCTGTGAACTAGGCTGCACACGGAGGGCGTCTAAGATTCGATGGTGTGTGCTTTATTCCTGTGAAAAGAGATGAGCTGCAGAGAATGGATTGCAAGAGTTCATTTGCTCAAAGCCCCTGGCTACACTCTGATGTCTGCTATGAGGTCATGAACTCTTTCCCTGGGAATTTGTCTACACGGAATTCTCCCCTGCCTAACTATTCGTAAAGGAACATTGACTGTCAAATGTGAAGACTCCTGTCATGCAAATTCAGCCTTTGCATCTTGAAAATGACCTTAAAAGTGCAGGATGATGACACAATTGAGGATAATGAACTGAAGCAGCTGGGTCACTTTGTCCCTTGTTTTGTTACAACTAAGAAATTGTCTCTCCTGTCTTAACAAACCAATATTCCAGTAGCTGGAGGCTAAGCCTTCTTGTCTCATGAGTGGAGCTGGAGGCTGAGGAGGGCTAGGTTTTGAGAAAAGAATTGGGCCCTGAAAGGAGCTGGTGTTTAGTCTAATCTTGTAGGGTGAGGGCGAAGAAAGAAAACTTTGTGGAATGCCTGTGTGTAAGAGAAAGTGGCCCCAAAAGTGATGGGTGTATGTGTTAAGGGCTTTTCTGTTTTCTTTTGCTTGTATCTGCCTCTCCATCCTCAAGTTACAGATGGAAGAGTTTGCAAACCAATGCCTTCAACTCCTTGTTCATTCAGTGCCCTGTGCAGGACAGTTTCCACTCTATGAGGGCCAGAAGACTGTCTACACCTATCTGACAGCCAAAGACACTCAACACAAAACCACCTTCATGGCAACAACTTAATAATGGAACGCTAGCACAACTGTCTGTACGTGAAAACTGTCACTTGAGCTGCGAGTTAAATGTTCTGCGATAAACATTGATTTCCATTCCATCTCCAATAATAACAAAATTAACAGAATATAAGTCCTGTGGGAAAGCAGAAATTTCTAACTTTTTTATTTGACCTCCATATCAGAGCTGAGGAAGTGCAACCTTAGACAAACCCAGAGGCCCTTGCAGCCATCGCCTGGCGGCAGAAGGCCCAGTCTTTCGAGTGGTGGTGGGGACGCAGAATGCAAGAGTGATGGTGTCGTGGACGCTTTCGCCAGGATTCCAGAGAAAGGCTGGCCAACCAGGCAGACTGCAGCAGGGACTGGCTGTCTACAGAAACCCCCTTCCCCTATAGTTGCTACACAAAGGTCGTGAGGAAGGAACCAGGTTAAAATGGATCGCACAGGCTGTTGGAGATGCAGGAGTGTGGGGCACCTTCTGAAACAAGACACCTAGGGACACCAAGGAGAACAGACCCAAAGGAGGAAGGCCATGTGCACAAAACTGTAGGGGCATAGCTGCTCAAACCGTGGAGGTGCGCATCGTGTTTGCCCCTCTGAGTTTCAGTCTTGGTTTTGCTCCGTTCGTGCCTTATGGAACGGGGTCTAACAGCTAAAAGATTGCCTTGAGTGTCAGTAAAGACTTTGGACCTAGACTTTTGAGCAATGTACAAGTAATATGTAGGAGACTCTGGCAGTTGGACTAAGTATATTTTGCATTACATGATGGCCATTGGCTTTCAGAGGTTAGGAGCCAAACCTTCAAGTTGAATCTGAAATGCCCCACACGGGACTATGTTTTAATGCTTCTTCCTAAACCAGTGGTGCTTGCTTGGGAGGCTGCGAGGTGTTGAGGAGTCACTGAGGGCAGATCTTTGACAGCTGTAACTGGTGCCTGATTTCTCTCTTTGTTTTTGCACTCCCTGGCTTGCCGTCATGTGAACAACCTCCAGCACATGCCTCTACCACTATGAACTGGGAACCTGAACCTCGATGGACTGAAACTCTTGGCAACTTGGATCTAAAACCATGGTCTGCTCTAAGCTGTTTCTGCCAGCTTTTGTGGCCACAGGATTGCTGAGGTTGCTCCGGATAGGAGTCTGCTTCCATGTTTACCACAGCAATTGCAAAAGAGACCAACACTAAATGTACCATCAAGAGTCTCAGTTTGTCTTGTGCTGCTGCTGAACCAGGCGTTCTCTCCTGCCTTTTGTTGCTGTGATACAATGCTTTGACCAAAACTAACCAAGACTAAGAACCTTCCAGGTCACAGTCTATTTCTGTAAGAGTCAAGGAAGGAGCTCAGCAGGGCCTGAACTTGAGGAAGCAACCTGTGAGGAACACTGCTTCCTGGATTACTCATCCCCAGGGTCTCGCTTGTCTATCTCTCTTATACAGCTCAGGGACCACCTACCTACGGATGGTGCTGCCCACACTGGGCTGGGACTTCCTCCATTAATTAGCAATCAAGAGGGTTCTCTGAAAGCCATGACCACAGGCCCATCTGAAACATCTCCTCTCAGATGACTCTAGGCCGCATCAAATAGGCAATTAAGGCTAACTAGGACAGCAGGTAAATTATAAAGAACATAAATTAGTTTCTTTCAATTCTAGGGCACAGAATGGGCACGATGAAGGCACAGGCAATCCCTTTCTTGGGTGTGGATTGCTTCCTGCTGAATTCATTTTGAAACTGAGCAGAGGACTGTCATATCTTTGTATGGTAGAAAACAGAAAAGCAAGCAAGCTAGTCAGGGAAGTTACGAGAACAAATGGGTGCTTGGAGTGATAGTAACAGCTGGTACTTGTGGAATGGTGCCATGGGCTGAGGAAGGCCTGGGTATGGCTAAAGGCGGAGGGAAACCCTTCAGGGCAGAGAGGGCACTGAGTACACTTTAGTAAGGGGCAGGCAGATGGGGCAGAGTCTCTGAGGAAGGGCAGGCCATGCACCCTCACACCCCGGGGACTGCAAATCTCATGGTGTGCATGGTCTATCTTTGAAATGGTTTTTTAAAAATAACTTGTGTGTGTTATTTAAATATCACATCAACAGGTAACTTTATGGGATGACAGATGTGAGCAGAGCTTTGGGAGAGAGGGGAATTTTTAGCACATGGTTTTGCAGTCTCTGGGTGCTTATCTGTTCTCTAAAGGACAGGGAGTTCACATCATCACAGGAGACGCTGGCTGCCCCTTTCCTCTGCTATGCTCTATGCTGATTCTTCTTCTCAGCCATGAACCAAGGGGGAGACTCAGGCCTTCACCAAGGAAGGAGAGGCAGAAAGATGTACCCGAGGTCGACCTCCAGCCGTGGGATCAAGCCAGAGTGGGAGACAGATGATGATCCCGTCACCCAGACTCACCTGGCACTTCTTCATCTGAATGGGTCCTCAGAGCCGTGGGCAGCTCCTGGAGGTTCTGCTGCCAAGTTCTGGTTCCTTTGCTCCGTGTCTTCCCCTCATCTGTTCCCTCCGTTCTCCTGGCTCTCACCTGGTGGGAGCCCTGTGGCCATCTGTGCACACTATTTTAAACACTGCCAGGCTGGTTCCTCACCTGAAGTGTTTGCTTCTTGTCCGCTCCGCCTATCTTTGTTAGACCCCTTGGAGACTTCAGTGGGAGGCCCACATATCTGATATTGTTCGTGAGTTTGTAAAAATACATTCGGACCACATACTCCAGCAGATTTTATTTTCCCTGGACGATTTACCAGTAGCGTTTCTCATATGTTGCACGTGTGTGCTTGTGTGTATATATGCATATGCAAGCACATGTTTGCACACGTGGAAGCCAGAGGGCGGCATTGAGAGTCTTGTTTAGCGGCTCTCTGTCTCACTGAGTCTGTCAGCTAAACCAAGAGCTCTTCAGTGTGACTGCTCAGACTATTAGCTTGCAGCATGAGCTTGTCTCTGCAGCCCAGTGCTGGCGTTCCAGGATGGCTGCCACACCAGCAGTATTTATGAGCATCCTGGGAATCTGAGCTCCAGTGTTCACGCCTGTGCAACCAATGCTTTAACCCTGCATGCCCTCCCCAGCCCTTGAGTCACATATATTTTTATTGCATTTTAACACTTTTAATTTACTTAACAATGTGCTTACTTTGTTTTTTAATAGCAGTACATAAAGTGCTTCCTCATTCTTTGTAGGCTCAGTGCTTAGTTATACAATAATTTATTTAATGAACATGCTACTGATAGGCATTTGAACCAATAGCATTTTTAATAAAAATACTTTTACTATTACGATGGAGTTGACCGAGGTGACAACCGACGTAAAATGCTTACAGGAAAAGCTCAATGGCTCATGGAAAGAGGATCTTCCCAAGTATAAGGGGGTTCTTGTGTTGTGATTATCCTGGATAGTCTAGATGGGTTCTAAGTGTTAAAAACAACTCTTCTTACAATAAACCGAAGGGAAAAGTAGAGGGCCGTGGAGTGGTTCATGGCCAGACTGCAGTACCGGCGTCATAACCAAAGAAGGTCTGAAGGACACAGAACCTTTTCCGGAGCACAACCAGCATGGTGATTTTGGACGTCCATCTTGTGGTACCTTTGTTACGGCCACTCCAGAGGCCCAACTCCATGGCTTTCGATTCGCTAGCAATCCCTCAGGTCATGCTGCTTCACCTCTGTGGAGACTAAAGCCCAGAGAGATGCCGGGAGACATTTGACACCAAGTGGTTACACGTGGCTAACACACACTGAATTCTTGATGTAAGCCAGGGCATTTGTCTTTGGCAAATAGACTGGCTAAATTGACTGAAACTGTTTCTAGGGGCAGATGTAAACAGAGGACATTTTATAGGATGTATCATTAAAAAACAGTGTCTTGTTTACGCATGAGGGACTCTTCTGGGGTACTGGTTTCTGCTAGGATGGATTCTAGGATTCTCCCTAGAATCTCAGGGATTCAGTGTTGTTCATGATTCATAAAATAGTTAAAAATCACAGAATCTCCTGAAGTCTTCAGTACCTCGCTGAAGATGGAGGAGGAGTGTTAGAACATGGGACCCACTGTGACAGGAACTGCAGAGGACACAGGCCTCTCAGAATTGACTAGGGAGGTGAATCCAGAGCTAAATTAGTCCTTTTTCTAGTTTTTCTCTCAAACATCTAGAGACATAGAATGGACTGCCTTTGATCCGGGCAGCCTAAAGCAATGCCAACATCTCCAGCTCAGCTCCTCTGCAGCCATGGTGGTACTTATTATCATGGCTCCCAACGTTCAATACAGTTAACTGTGTTTTCACCCTGAGATCGTGAGAACGGACACAGAGACCCACCGACTCGAGTGTCTGAGAACATCACAGGAGTGTTTGGATTCTTTTTCCCTGTAGTAGTGGAGTTGGTCCTGGATTTGAGGGTCCAATTAGCTAAGCCCTCCACCTGCGGCTGGAGCAAGGAAACTGAGGTTATAACCTTGCCTTAGATGATTGAGGTGTTTATAAACAATAGGCATTTATTTCTCACAGCCCTGACCCCAGGGTGTCTAAGGCCAAGGCGCCCAGCTGATCCCAAGTCTGGTCATGGTTGCCCCCACCCCCTGGCATGTCTCTTGGTTCTCACCCTAACTTCTCAGGGGGAAGGAGTCAGGGAAATTTCCCAGCTCCACCCTTATGACCTAGTTTTATCTCAAAGGCCTCAAAGTATCACTACATTTTGGCAGTGGGTTCTAACAAATGACTCAGTGGGACATACAAACGCCCTGCCATAGCAAAGCCACTGTGACAGGAAATTATTCCTAGAGAGTAACACAGCTCCACTGTCTGACACAGCTGTGGGCTTCACTTCAATCTCTCTTAGACATCGTGGATTCAGTTTGTGAGTCTTCTACATCCGTGACAACTGAAGAATGAGGGTGTGCTTCCCTCCCTTCCCCCCACAAGCAATGCCGTGAATCAATGGGCTCTCAGTCTTCTGGGTGCAATTTCACATTTTGCATGAATATTGGAAAATTACTTTAAAATTTTTGGGAGAGTCCAATCCATTGGGAGCATGGATGTTCTGTGCATGATGATGAACGCTAGAGCAATTGTCTGTGGGTAAATTTATCTAGGAATCTGTGATCCAGCCATCTATAGGTGTGAATCACACTCTTGCTTCCCAGTTGCCACAGGGCACCTAAAGAGAGAGACTACAAGCAGGGTCTCCTGTCTCCAGCCTGGCCTATTCAGTTCAGAGTTTTCCTGAAATCCTAGAAAGTCACAACCATCTTCAAGCCTCTATTGGACAGAGAGATGGACACACAGACAGCAAACAATTGGCCCAGTGAGAACAGTCAGTGGTTCCAAATCTACACCATTTTTCTATGTAATTTTAAGTGTAACACAATTTTATGGGATGCATTGAAATGGAAAATATCTTTTGGATGAGCAGTCAGAAAAACAGATAGATCAGTCTAAACCTGCCTCACCCCAGAGAAATGGGGGAAGCATTGATGGGTTTCCTGTTTTGCCCAGTGGCCATTTTGACAGCTGTGGAGGCAGATGTGTTAAACAGGACCAATTTTTCTGTGGGGAAATTTGGCATGCAAATTCCATTAACATATGTCATAAGCACTTTTTAAATCAGAAAGAATAATAAATAAACTACCTAACAGCAAATGTTTGAAGTAGGGCCCAGCTCTTACCATGTGCGGGTTCAGTGTAACAGCTCTGAGGTAAGGGACTGCCAATCATTTTAAGACTGTAAATCACAGGTAGAGGATGTGTCGAGAAAGTGTAGGGCCAGCGGCATTTACCGGGAACTTCCAACATATTTTGAAAGACTGGACTATGTGGAATAATTGCCAGAAAAAGACTTGGACCCTCTGTGACCTCCCCCACAGTTTTAAATCCCCTTACTGCCTACTGATTGTATATGTCATAGAACTGTTTTCATCAGCTGTTTGCTAAAATAAACTCCTTGTGGGGAAAAGGCTTTGGGTTCCACCCACTTCTGTAGTCAGGCCCTGACTGACACACACAACTCATCTGTAGAGACGCTGGGGTTGGCCGGAAGCAGGTGCTCCTTTGGGAGGCTGAGGTCAGCAGAACCAGGGATACCTTTGATAACTGTATTGGCAAGGGGAACCTGTCATGACAAACACACATGACGTTTGGAGCCAAAAGAACATTTTTACAGAACCAGGAGTGAGCCGCGAACAGCCACCAAAGCGGCCAAAGCAAAGTTCTGTGTTGGCCCCCAGAGATGGCCATGTCCTCTTCCTGCCTCATGCGTGGCCTGTCAAGTGCATTCTGGGTAAAGCAAAAAAGCATCTGTTCTGATGTCTTGGCACAGACGTTTCCAGAAAGTAGGTCTTGCCACCCCTGCCTGCTCAAAACACTTCCCTTCCAGAATCACAAAATATCTGACGAGAGCCCCTGAAACCATATACCACAAAGCTCCTGCCCCTGAATGACCCTAGACAGTTAGGAACCAGGCTATAAATTAAAATAAGCAGAACAAAGCCTGGAATGAGATTTCCCAGTAGAGGAGCCAGGAATAACAGAAGAAGGATTATGTAATTGGCTATATAGCATGACCAACAAGAAGACACATGGAGGGACCTGGGAAGTCAGAACACTGGATACCACGCCACCTGTTTTCATGGTCGCCTTCACGGCCAGTGACCTCTGTCAGGACCACGAAGTGAGCCCCTACACTGGATTGCCAGAAGAAAGAAAAACAAATTAATGGAAAGACGTATTTTTCCTCTTTTCTTCCTTTTTATTGGTAGGTACAAATCTTCTCAAACTGTCAGATTGGGTATTCCCTGTTTAAAATACAAGATTTGTGTCAACATAAAGCTGTCAACAAGCAACACTCGATCTCCTGCAGAAGTGGGGTTAAAAATGAACATTTTGATGTGACCAGCTTGGCACTAAAGATGGCAGCAACCTAAAAGGCACTACTAGCTTTCTTATTTTGAGGCCAATTTTCACTTCTTGAGAACGGGGTCATCATAATAATTAAACTGATAGTGATTAGAAATATTTATATAGATAAAATATATAAGTGTATATATGTATGTACAAATAATGGATTTTCTTTTTTAGTTCAAATTACTTCTAAATAATGTTAATAAGATGGAAAGGAAATGTACCATTTAATTAGATTTCCCCAGTTGCTTTCCTCCCATGGAAAGCTCAGCCAATAAAATTCACGTTTTAGTGTTGATGTGAGAATTGAAGCTTTCCAGTGTGTCAGCCCACCTGTCTCCCCTCTGTAGAGCATATCGGGCATTTGCATTATCTTCTTGCCTTGTTTGTGTGTGTTCTTCATTTCCAGCTTCTGCAAACTCCAAGAAAGTGAGATGGGTCGGCAAAGGCTCCCCGTTGAAACGCTGGGGAAGCCTTAACTGGTGCACTTCATCAGTGGGGTTGCAAATCGTAAATGAAGATGTCAATTATTCATGAGCCTGAGGTTTTGAATGCCAGCAATAAATTATTAATGAGCTGGTGTAAATATTTAAAAGCCCTAGTGAGAAATACATTCAGTGAAAGCCCTTCTACAGCGCCATGGATAAACAGCAATTTTAAAGCAAAGGAGGATGGTGACGTCATAGCCCTGATTCAAAGCTATGCACAATGGAGTTAAATGCATGGTTCAAATGCCCACTTCCCCTTGCCCTTATCATATGTGGACCTGCATCGTAGCAGTCATAATCATTAATCCAACATCGTTAGCCTTTGCAGGAACCAAATCCATCTTTGACTGTTTTAATCCATTTATCTTCCTTGCAATTTCCTTTAATTTTTGACTTTTGCAACAGAACATTAGTGCATTTTATCCGCTCAAGTCCTTGCTCCATTTGGCTACTTAGTAGAAAACAGCAGCATTAAAAATAGCTATTTCAGGTGACCTAGAGAAGTACATCTGCTCTACTGAGAGTTGCATCGCCCCTGTTTTCTCCCCTCTCGGCGCCTTTCCCATCCCTTCCCTGTAAACACGGCGTTCTTTCCTGCTGCTCATGCAATCCTATTCAGTCTTACACTTAAACTGCTTAGGTTTTTCTCCCTATGAATCTTCTTTGTGTTAGTCAGCTTTCTGAAAGAGGGACAAAACCCTAAAAGAAACATTCACTTATAGATAAAAGAAAGCATCATCTGGGCTCTTGGTTTCAGATGTTCCCATGGTTACTTTTCCCTGTGGATTTGAACCTATGGGCAACAGTACACACCGTGACAGTTAATCTTATCAATGATGGACTTAAGACTCACCATGGAAACATGTCTTGCCTCCTGTCTGTGAGGGAATGTCCAGATCATTAAGTGAGGTTAGAAGACCACCCAGCCCTACTGCGAGAGGCTCTGTCCTATGATCTGCTGTCCCTGAACCGCATGAGAATGAGACAGGCAGCTAAGCACAAACATCCATCTCTGTTTGCTTCTTGACTGGGGACACAAAGCGACCAGCTGCTTCAGTCTCATGCCGCCATGATTTCCTCACCATGATGGCCTTTGTCATCAGAGCCAAGACAAATCCTTCCTTCCTTCCTTAAGTGGCCACGGGTCAGGTATTTTAACACAACTGATGCATTATTGCGGAAACTGCAGCTAAGTGGGCTGCTAGTCACAGCAGCCAGGAAGCAAACTAGGAAGAGACCTCAGTCTAACAACTCCCTTTACAGGGACGCTGCCAATGAGCTAAGACTTCCTTAGCCCCCTTTGATATGGTCCCTCTGCCTCCCAATGGTACTAAATCAGAGGCCAAGTCTTCAGCGCACAGCCCATAGGAGTCACTCCAAATTCGAAGTCCATCAGCTCCCCTCTGTTGGGCCTCACATCTCTCAACTGGAAGGTTAACCCCGTGAGGACCAGGTCTTCGCGGCCATGCCCCTGCAGTCTGTGGCACACAATCAATTCAGAAGAATGTTTGGATAAATTAATAACCGCATTCCATGTATCTGTAATTTGTAGAGAGTAGAGTCATATTTTCATTTTTTTTTTTTATTTTTTCGTTTAGGAATATGTACTTAGGATCAAGGGCCTTGGCATGGAAACCAGAATTCATTGCTACTGCTTGACTCTCCTGCTGGGTGGTGGGGCAGGAGACACTGTGAGGGAAACATCCTGCACAGGGCCTTGTCTGTATCTGGAGGAGTCATGAGATGGCATTTACAGAGCGTCCTCTGATGCAGCTTTAGAGAGCACTTGGGCGGTGACTTTATTGCCAGGACGTTCTTACAGTTATCTCAGGAATAGCTCCCGCGGTTTCTTCAGTGTTGAAATGGAGGCGTGGGCTTTTCAATCAAATACCTTACAGCACAAAAGCACGCTTGGGCTGCACGAGCGTTTTTCATCATTGTAGCAGAAATGCAAAGGTTAAGCACCACTTAGAGGCCATTGGAAGATGTGCAGTGTTGTAAAGCAATTTCCAGAACTGCAAGGCTCAAGCGCTCTCCCAGGGGTTGTGGGAACGGCAGAGAATTGCTTGAGGAGAAGACCCCGGGATGCTGCCTGAAATCTGGGCAGAGAGCTGCAGGGATGCAGCTTTTGAGAAGTTCCATTCATGCTGGGTGGACATTTTGGTGATGCCTTTAAGCTGTTCCCTCTTCCCTCAGTAACCTCTCATCAATGCTGCTATATATAGCACCAACAAATGCAATGAAGGCACTGGGTCACTAAACAAGAAATTAATAGATTAATAAATTAACAGATCTCTTAGATCTGTCATGGATGCTGTATCTCATGCAAGTAGATTTTAGATTTTTTTTTTACTTCTCCAAAAAATTTATACAGCACAATTGGTATATAAACAGGGAATGAAAAATCAAATATGAGTTGGGGTGAGCAGAGGCATGGCTCATGAGATGGGTGATGAAGGCAGAACAGCCATATGGCAGTCCTGGTATTCCCTCTAAGATACAGGATAGTATGTCTCCATGTAGTGGCTGTGGCATGGTCCTCACCGTGGACAATACGACTTGCAAGTGGGGGTGGAGTAATCAAAGAGTAGAGATTCCTTGGGGGGACTCTCAGGATAGCCAGCATCCTCTGTCTGGTGTCAGGCAGCATGCTTCCTCCATGGATAATATCTGCCTCTGGAATATGGATGTGCCCCCAAGTCGCCGAGAGATCAAACAGTAGACTGCAGCCCCAAAAGTAGCGCATAGGAGATAGGACTGTAACAGGCTGTGGTAGCGTGCATGTGACCTTTACCATGAGTGACAAGAGAGGTGAATGAGGACCACATGGCCAGAAAGAACGTGACCTTACTGGGGAGGAATTATAAAGAGAAAAAGGCAAAAGCATCTTCCACATTAGCCTCTGATTGATCGAGAGTGGAATTAGGGAGGATAGGAAGGGGATGCTGTCTTCTTTCATCCAGCTGTCAGGAGGTGAGGGGTGGAGCAGACAAATTAGACAGGTGCTGAAGAGACCTCCAAGGATGCCAAAGCTTGGAAGGATTCCACACAGATGGGATGTGGAGTAGAAGGGATGGAAGCATCTCCTCAGGTGTGACCTTTATAAAGGAGTGTGAAATCCATGGTTCAGGATGTAGACAAGAATCTTAGGAATGGTCTGGTACAGGAAAATATGATAGAAGGGAATTATCTGACTCCAGGATGCTTAAACTGAGAGAGACATTTCATTAAGGCATAAAAAAAAAAAGCCTGGATGGTGAGACCATGGGGCATGGGGCACACAGGGTCTTTCTGAGCTTTGGAAGCAGAGACTGATCTATCCACAGACGGGTAGATCTCCCAACCCTTATAGAAATGGAGGCTGTGTAAGCAGAGACAATGGAGGAAACCAGTCCTGTGCACTGGCCTTATGTGCCATCAGCACTGGCCTTATGTGCCATCAGGCACTTGGGTATCATCACCAGGTGAGGTCTCTATGAAGTCAATGACAGGAAAGAAACAGGAAAGACAGGTGTCACGGGAGGATTTGATGACCTTTAATGGTGTTCGGTGCTCACCATTTGAATTGGGGAGAATTAAGAAAGATGTTCATTCACCAGGAACCTAGCCTTATCAGCACTGCTGAGTCCCATGGGGTACAGGGAGGCATGCTTTTTATGAGGTGGAAGAGGCGGTGGTGGATCTGAAAAGAAGTTGTTTGTAAAGGGCTCCAGCAATCGACAGAGGAGGAGAAAAGGAAAAGGAAACCAAGGGTCCTGCCCAGGACACTCAAACACAAATATACCAAGCTTCATATGAGCCTGGAGTTCACAGGAGAAGCCAACAGGCAAGAAGCAAACGCTGACAGTGTGGAGGCTTTGGCGCACGCCTTTAATCCCAGCACTCGGGAGGCAGAGGCAGGTGGATCTCTGTGAGTTCGAGACCAACCTGGTCTACAGAGCTAGTTCCAGGACAGGCTCCAAAGCCACAGAGAAACCTCGAAAAAAAACAAAAAAAAAAAAGTTTTTAAAACCCAACACACGGTTCACCAAGAGGGTCAAAAGGGTGGAGGTCAGAGCAGCCCGGGGTGAAAGAAGTAGGGTGTCCTGTGAGAAAGAGCTCTGGAGACTCGAGCTGCAAAGGGAAGCAACTCATTCTACAACCTCGAGAGTCCAGCAGCACCTCAAACAGTAGGTGTACTGACCGAGGCAAAGAACACCCCAATGTATGACTCCGCCCCCTTCTTCATCATCTGAGTAATCAGGGCAGACAATCTTACATGTCTCCCAGGTCTTATCTTCCCTCTGTCACCTACATCTGTCTACTCTCAGCAAAGTTATTCAAAAGTGTCGGGGACGGCAGACCACCAGACCCTGAATTTCTTGTAAACAACTTCTTTTCCTCTGCTCTGAGCACGAGACCCTGATGGCAGAGGAGTGATTTCTGGTGAGTCCACAGTTGAAAGATTCCCAAGAGCTGGGGCGTGGCCAGAGCCCTACATAAGCTACCCCTGAGCACAATAAAGTGGGCATTCTTGGAGAATTCGAGGATGACCCATATCTCTGTCTGTGTGTCTTTGTTTAAATCTCCAGGCTTTTGCCCAAGACTCACGAACTGTCCTGTAGTGCAGGCGGCACACTACAGGCGTAGTACAGTAGTGCATGTAGAACAGGCGGACGTTACACAAGAGTTCGCTTATATTGTGGCATCCTGTTTGTTTTAAAGCTTATACACGTGTGATCTTGCAGGCGAGTTCGGCTGTTAGCACTTCTCTGCTGTAATGTCTATTCGGGTGGGTAGCTTAGCAGGAGTTTTGTCAGGGGAAATAGCTAAATGAATAGCATTAGCAGGGTCGACTGTTTTCTGCTCATTTGTAGTCACAAAGCCTCAAAGCGCCTTTGAAAATGAGCAACCAGGTTTCATCTCTAACAGTGGACAATTCTCCTTCCATAGCATTCTGCATAACTTCCTTCCCCCCAAGCAAATCCTGAGAAGGTCTTTCACGCAGCCCCAACACTGTTGAGTAGCCAAGTGTGGCTAACAAGAAGGTGATGGCCATGACACCAAGAGCCTGTCAGAACCCAGAACCCCAGCCCAGGGGGGCAGGCAAGGCTGTGGCACTTGACTCTGCTCCCCTTGGCAATGAATAGGATGGAGCAGCAAAGCCATCAAAAGCAAGGATCTATTTAGTGGCTCTACAGAGGCACCTAGGAGCCAGATGCTCCAGAGAAAATGACTTTAGATTATGGACACCTGGGAGAGCAGTGCCTCCATCTGCACTGCTGTCCCCAGCATGGTTTTCTGATGACTCAATGACGCAAAGAATCTTTCGCACTGCGTTGGATTTTGCTTGCTCATGGGCCATTTTAGTATGCTTTTAGCTATTGGATTCTCATCAGTGAGCTGGTGTTTCCTTAGAATGAATGGTAGCTGGTTCTCAGGGACCCTTCCCATCTTCTATAGAAAGGTTTGAGTATATAAATGTCTTACTGATTTGGGTAAGAATCCAGAAAAAAATAGCAGAGAATGAGTTGGAATGATGGACCCCTCGCTGGGCGGATGGAGAAAAGTAACCTCAGAAGATCTAAGGTTGTTGAATGAAAACCCCAGTGCTGGAGGTAGGCTACCTTTCTATGAGCCATTGTCCAGGGAAGACCCTGTGGACCCCACAATCTTTATAGGCCATCTACCACAGCTGTTGGCTGCACGCCAGAGCTGGATGGCAAGTTCTTTCTGTTATTTGGGTATCGCAGTGCCAAAGGGTGCTATGCAGGCTGTTGGTGGAGAATTGCCACCCAAATCCTGATCAGTTACATAGACTGCCAATATTGCTTCAAGGTGCTCTGATAGAGGCATTGATTCACTAAGCTTCACTGGGAGGAATTGTGTCTCTGACCAGAGGTCGGTGCCTTGTCTGGGGTGAAGCGTTTTCTCCTCACATCTCACCCAGAAATGTCATACTGCAGGCAGAGTGAGCCGAGGACAGCCATAGAATTCAGCTCTGCTGATCAGCCGTGTTTGCTAGGGTTTCCTAACCCTTTGGAGCCCTCGTGCTACAGCACAGGGGCTGACCTTAGTCCTTTTATTGTGTAGGAGATCGAAGGATGAAGAGGGCAAAGTGGGGAGTATGGATGCTGGCCTGGTGCGCACGGTGCAGGGGTTAGCTTTTAGGATGTGCTGAGTCCCAGATTCACGTAGGGACCATCCGTGACCAAAGTAATGTGACTGTGTGAGTCTAAGCCTTCGGAGTTTTCTATAAATCTCTTTTCCAAATGCTACTGAAGCAGCTTAAAGGGCAGAATAAGCCTTCTGGTAGGCCGGATTCCCTGCACACACAGGATGTTGGCTCTTGTCAGGACAACCCTTATCTGCAACCTGTATGCAATTGCTCTGATATGAAACAAGGTTTCATAATATTTATTACTTACAGTTTTTCACAGTAAAACAGATGACGTAAGGCACCTGCATGCACAAACCCACCCACCTGCTTACCAGGAAAATGTCTTCAATGGAGCCAACTTCAAGCTGAAACTTGGCTTTTATTCAAACAAAACCAACTCTCTGAAAACACCCTTGGCCCCTCAGCGAGCCCGTGGGACGTCAGTGCCAAGTCGAGGCTCAGCAACTTAACCGGATGTCTCCCAACCATGGCCCTTTAAGGCAAGATAGGTGTTTCTGAAAACTCTGACAAAGTAACTTTCTCCCTGAAGTCATTCCATGAAAACCGCTTCATAGCTCATTTGTGGAGCTACGGAAGGCCATAGGCATGCACCCTGTTCATCTCACTGTAAATGGAGGTTCCTCTCCCACCTGCCAGTTCCTGAATATCCACTCTGAGGTTTAATATTAATTACAAACTGTTGGCTGATGGCTCAGCATCTTAGATTTACCCATTTCATTAATCTATGTATTGTCACGTGGCTGTGGCATCACCTCACATCTTGCTTCTCCAGCGGTTGCTGGCATCTCTCTGACTCCACCCTCTTTCCCCCATCTCTCTGCTTGGCCTTCTTGCCTAGCTCTATTCTGCCTGGCTATTGGCCAAATCAGCTTCTTTATTAACCAACACTAATAACACACATTCACAGCACACAGGAGGGCATCCCACATCATCTCAACAACTCACCCCAAATCTCGAGTATCCACCAGGCTTCTCAGCCTCATGACTTTTGGGCACTGCTTCCTGAGACATCTCAACAGCTTCAAGCGGTACTGAAAAATTAAGTTTAACGTGTAGTTCTCAAATATCACTGTGTCATTGTAGAAGTATATATAGGTATATCAAACAGCTGAAGTATGTTGCCCATCATAGTAAGCCTGGTCCAGTCTCGAAGATCCAGAGAGCGTGTGGCTGCAGAGGAAAAACACAAAGGGCACAGTGATCTTCCCATCACAAGAAAGGCTGGAGTCCTGCGTCTGGATCTAAATGCAAGGGATGGGATCACAATGCATTTCCCTGCTGTGGCTTACTGCAGAGATTCTTGATTTAAAGTCATTGATCCTGAGCTGCCACCTGAGACTAAGGAGCAAATGACATCTGATAGATTAAGCCCCTGCCTTGTGCCATGGCTGGGAAGCAGGTGGCAGCTTTGAATCAATACCCTGATCGCACCCTGGAAACAGCCCTCACAGGCTTGGCTCTAACGTCTGTTGTGCTGTGGAATATGCTTGGGTAGCCCTGTTCCTCATCCCGCCTCTGCCGTCTCTGCTGATGCTGGTCCCCAGAAATGGGCAGAATTAAAATGCTTGTCATTGCAGAAGTACTGCTCTCGATCAAAAGGGCTTGTGGCCACAGGACACCTTCGGTCACAGGACACCTGTGAAGCCAGAACAAACAGAGAATGACTTTTCAGTGGATAATAGAAATCATGAAGTCGTTCCCAAAAACTGAACTTAGAATACAGGCGATAGAACATACTTTTCACGTCAGGAAAGTTACTAAAGTAATAGCATGTAAACATGACCCAACTCTCTCCATCCAGGTCAGGTGGGGAGCACAGCAACACCAGGCTGTCTGTGCAGAGCAGGGCTTCTTAAACCTTCCCCATTTCTCAGCCTTTTAAACGTAAGAAGTTTTGTTCATATGATCTTGGGGATACAGGTCTATGAAACAGGTCTAGAAGTCAAATATTCACTAATAACAAACCATAAGTGCATTTATTTTAAAACAGTGTTGGTGTTTATGTGAAAAAGTCATATAGTATTGAGATGGTTGTAGAGTATTGAGATAGTTTTACATAAAGAATTGAGTCTTGGCTAAGGATTTGTTCCTGCAGGACACAGAGTGTCAGTGTTACTCAGAGTTGGTCGATATTTTGATTTTATAACTGTCAGTACTGAGAACACTGTTGCTCATAAATTCTTAGTATTTGTGGCAGCAATGTGTTTGGGTCCAGAAAAACTTCAGATTTCATTCTACAATCGACTTCTAATTAATTTTTGTCATTGTGTATTTAGGAACATTCTGCTGCTGCCATTTTTTTTTTTAGCATTGCTCCTATTCAGTGGCATGGCCCCATGTAGAGGGACAGCCCACTGTTAAGAAACCTGGTATGAAGAACCCACAGGATTCCTTAAAAGACAGGGCAGAGACATTCTTAGATGAACTCAATTGACGGCTTGCTCTTGGCCATTTAAAAGTCAGGAGAAAAATCAAAGAGAATATTAATAATGTTTAAAAAAACGTATCTTTATTCAAAGGCAAGAAGGCAGACTGAGCAGGTCGAATGGCGTGGGCATTTTCAAAACACATGAAAGGCCGCTTTGAATCCACACCTTCCTTCTCCAATATCAGGCTCATGTGCTGGAAGTCTGACCTCCAGCTGGAGATGCACTTTCTGGGGGATCAGGAGACTGGCTGGTGGAGCCTCACTGGAAGAAATAGGCCACTGGGACAGGTGTATCTCACCCTGGTCCCTCCCTGTCCCCCAACTTCCCAGCTCTCTCCAGCAGTGAACACTGTTCTATGACTCTAGTGGTCAGGATTTTTAAGCTGCCCCTCCGGACAGCTTCTCCTTGAAAAGCCACAGAACTCCAGCATCCGTTCAACCTGTGCATTCTGCCTGCAGTGTCTCTAGGAGGTTCCCTGAGCTCTTCTCTCTGTCCCTCCTCAGTTCAGCAGGTAGACCCTCCCCTGGATGCCTGGGGAGCTGCCAATCACTCTCCTGCTTTTCCCCTTAGACATCTCGTCATCTACAGGGCATCTCCAGCACAAAGAGTAATTGACTAATAACTAGAACAAAGGGGCCTTGCGTTCTTAGGCCATCTACAAGCGTCCTGCCACCCAGTGATGAGTCAAAGATTTTAGATGGTTTAGGCTTCCCTATCTCCTTGGAGTCTCAACAATAAGCTGTTACTGGCTCTTTGACCTGTAGACACACTGACTTTGACACATCCCACAAATTCATAGCACCTCCCTGCCAAAGCCTAGATCCTTCCTTCTGTATACAAACCCTTTGACCAAGCCCAGGCCGTAGTGTCGGGCACACCTTTAATCCCAGCACTCAGCCTGGTCTTCAGAGCAAGTCCAGGATGCCCAGAGATACCCAGAGAAACATAGTCTCAAAAAAAAAAAAACAAAAAAAAAAGAAAGAAAACCAAACCAAACCATTGACTAGATCACTAGATCACTTCCGGACCAATTCTCCTGGTGAATCTATTTCCTGTCCCCTCACAACAGCCTTCTAAGAGCCCCCCCCCACACACACACTTAAGAGAGCTCCTCCATAAGCTGCTACCATTTTCCTTGCCTTGTCCCTAAGAGAAGCCATTGACCGCTACCACAGATGCAGTTTCTGTGCCTGCTGGCAGCTCGTCTTCCCCACCAGATTCTAGGCTGTGTGAGGGTAGCTTCACCTTCAAATGTTTGAAGAGATTCTGGGTCTGCCTTGGGGAAAAACAAAACAATTAAAAACTGTAGCATTGTAAACTGTATGTAGGAACCAGTGAGAGATTACCAGATTCAAATCCATTGTCTAGTCAAACGTGGAATCTTTTCCTGTAGATCTGTCTTGGGGAGGAATTGGGATCAACTTACACCAAGAAGACTCATTTTTAATTTGAGATTCATATTTGAGAATCGCTTCTTGTGATTTGCTAACTCGGGAGTCTTGGCAAAGCAGCACTCAGCGAAGCACAAACATTTTCTTTCTTCTAATCATCCCTCCTCCTGGCAGTCAGACCCCCTGGCATGTGTTGTGTGGGAGTGTCTCCCTAGTCAACAGCGTGAGACTCACAAGCTTTTATTTCTTGCTGGAAACCTTAGCTGCAAATTGCTAGCTATGCAGTTTCTATCAAGACTTCATTAGGGCAATTATTATAATGAGTGATTGAGAAGAAATACTAACAATGCATTTTCTCAAGGTGATTTGTGCTTCTCCCTCTGATTAAACGCACCCCTAGACAGTCACCCTAGAATTTTCTTCCTTTGGCTTCCAATATAATTTTCTCTCCTGCTGCTGCTCCCTGGAGACATGTGTGGGCCTGGCATCTTCTTTTTCCCCCAGACCTGAAATTCCTCTTGCTCTGCCTATCCGCCTGCTTACTATAACCCACAAGGGAGAAGAGAATTAATAAAGAGAGCTGCTCCCGCGAGCCATCTGTTTCCTGCTAGATTTCTGACTAATAAACTCACCACCAGCAGACCTGTGAGGGATGCAGCGTGTTTTATGGGCACGGACATAGAGGACACGCTTTAACCTCTTCTCCGTGCCCTGTTCAGAAAACCTCTCTCCCTGGCAATGGAATGGAGACATCTCAGCCTTGTTACACCACACATTTCCTGAGGCTGGAAAATGGGAGCTTCATTTTCCCACTTGAGTGTTTGTGTATATGCCTTATGCGGGAGCTGTGTGTGCGCTATATGTGCATGTATGTATATATACACAGTATATGTGTGCTATATTTTGCGAATGTTGTGTGTATATATTTATGTGTGTTATCTGTTGTGTATGTAAACATGTTGTATGTGTACATGTGTGTGTGGTGTGTTACATGGGTGCTGTGTGAGCATGAGTTGTGTATGTGTATACATGTGTTGTGTGTGCACATGCTGTGTGTGATGTATGTATACATCTATGCGTACCTGTGCTTAAGTGTGAAGATCTTGTTATTTTTACTTCCAGTATCAATTGTCTCCACCTTTTTGGGGAGGAATCAGGAGAGTGTCTGTGTTAACGAAAGCCCATTTCATTAATTTTTTTCTTCACATAAACAGAGCAGCCTTCGGTATGACGTCATTTCTTCCCCGTTGTTTTGTGTTTGTTCTTCTACCAGGCTGATGCAATTTTCATGAAAGACACCTTTTCCATCATGGAAAAACAAATTCACGTGTTTGCAGCATGCCCTCTTGTGTACTTTCTACAGTGTTTGCAAGGTTGCTGCCTAGTGGCTGCTGGATTCTTCTCACTGTTGGGGGTTGAGGGGAAGCAGGCAGTGCTTGCTCAGCCTCTTCAGACTTCTCTCAATAGCTCCTCCTACCCAAAGCAACTTACCACTGCATCCCCGACCATCCCTTGCCCTGACTGAGTTAGGGAGGTAATGGCTTTCCCTCAAATCCCTTATGCTTATGCTTTGTCTGAGGACCAGGTGGCCCAGCATCTCTCCCCATGGCTCTGGACATCATGTAGGCCTTCCGAGGAAGCCCCTACTGTTCATAACTGGGGATTGCTGTTGGGTCCTGTGTGTCAGGCTTGTTGGTATGCTTCCTCCACTTTAGAAGATGGCATCTCATTTACAAACCCCACACCAAGAACGGTCTCTTTACACCCTCCTCCGTGGACCACTGGGGAAGTCGTGTGGATGATGAAGGATGAAATGCAATTGTCGGGAAGATAGCGATTTTTAGAATAACAATGACCACTTGGTGTTTCTAAACATCCAAAACAATTAAACATTCATATTAAATTATTTGTATATTTTAGTTGCTTTAAAGATGCTTTAGACTTTACAGAATCATTCACGATCTCGTCAAAAGGCTTTTTGTGGTTTTGGTTAAGACCTTCTTTAACTCTTCGACATTATTGAATGCAGAGAGAGAGAAAACGGTTGGTGCCAAGAGCAGCTCACTCTCCTGAACTCTGAACTTTTGCTTCTGTCTGCATCTTTAAGTACAAACTCTCTATAGGACACTGTCAGTCTGTCCTGACCCAAGACTGTGAGGAAGACTCTAGAAGAATGCAGGAAAGTCGCCCTGTAGTACACTGTCCTGCTGCTGCCCACGACGCCTTTCTGGGCCTCATTTTGAAGAAACTCACTTATATTTTCCATGTTTTTAGCCTCTGATCTGAAAGCTGGATTAGATGCTCCTAGTATACAAACATTAATTTCTGTTTATTTTATTGTGTATAATGTCATTTGACTTACAAAGTAACTGCAGAAAAACAGAGTAAGATCTGAACACATGTTAATATTTAAGTTTTGAATTTAGGCTTACCAGGGCTGCAAAGAGGCTATGAGCCAATTTCTAAGGGGTATTTTTCCCTCTAACTTGCCGCTGTTTCATAATTTACATTCTGCCATCAGACATGGCTTGATTTCTATGATTTCCATGATGTTAAAGTATGGGGGGGGGGTCCCTGAAATGTGAGAAGAATCGGGCTGCAGTTGAGTATATGTTTATGTTTGGCTTGGTTTGGGGTAGAGGTGACAAACAGAACAATCTTCCGTGATGATTGGTTCATCACTAGATCCCGTTTCTCTACCACCGACCGCATCCTATGCTTTGAGCTGCAGTCACCAACTGCATGGGTCTCTGAGCCTGCTGCTCAGGGAGGCTGATCCCGAAGCTCACACTCCATGTCCCACCGTGCTGTTCTGGGTATATAACCCTCACAAAACACCTTCAACCTAAGAAAAGAGGAGGACTTAGCCTGGTGTTTATCCTCCACAGCACAGGAATGTCGTAAGCCATCTTAGGGGTGACTTCTGCCCGGATCATAGCTGGGTTCATATGTTCCAGGGTAGGAGCGTGAGGATTAGAATTATTAGGCAAAAGGAACATAGATATAGGAGAAATAAGAAACAGAAACATTGGGTGGTATTGGGAGGGACATCCAGGGAGTACCGGAAATCACCTGCACTTAACTTCCATTTGCTTAAATACCCTGACCCCAAAATGTAGGAGTAAGATGAAAACTGCATTAACACGATACAAGGAATGATCAGACCAGTTGAAGGATAAGGAATTACACTCTGAGTTAAACATTCTGCTGTAGAATGTTTCCCAGCCGCCTGGCAGCTCAGACCTGGGATAATCACATGGAAACTATATTATTTAAATCACTGCTTGGCCCATTAGCTCTAGCTTCTTATTGGCGAACTCTTATATCTTAATTTAATCAATTTTTAGTAATCTGTATATTGTGGCGAGGCTGTGGCTTATTGGGTAAAGTTCGGGCATCTGTGTCTAGCAGGGCTACATGGCTTCACTCGAAACTCTGCCTTCCTTCTCCCAGAACTCAGTTTAGTTTCCCCCACCTACCTCTGCTCGGCCCTGCTCTACTCTAGGCTCAAAGCAGTTTCATTAACCAATAAAAGAAACACATAGACAGAAGGACCTCCCACACCATTCTGTTGCTGAAACAAGACACCCTAGACCAAAACATTCTGTAGGCGAATCGCTCCCTGGGTGAAATCTATAGTTATCTCCCCAAGGGAGTAGGAACCTAGTTGGATTTTTTTTTTTTTTTTGATTTTTCGAGACAGGGTTTCTCTGTGGCTTTGGAGCCTGTCCTGGAACTAGCTCTGTAGACCAGGCTGGCCTCGAACTCCCAGAGATCTGCCTGCCT
>NC_022021.1:49440386-49459707 GCF_000317375.1 Microtus ochrogaster
AGAGAGAGAGAGAGAGAGAGAGAGAGAGAGAGAGAGAGAGAGAGAGAGGAATGTGAATTGACCAAGATGATTAAGCAGACATAGAAATCCCATCATCTGCCGGAATGGAAGAACCAAAGCTCCCAGAGTTATAATTCTGCCAGATCCAGTGGCCTAAGACCCAGAGGAGATGAAGATGTCCACTGGAAGAAGGAAATGGACATTTGATCTCATATAAAGTGCCTTCTTCCTCTGCTTTTCTGCCCTCTGTGGGCCCCGAAGTGAATGATGCCCAGATACACTATGTGTGTATGCTTTCTTTGCTGATTCAAATGCTCACCTTCAGAAACAATGGCTGTGCACATGGTAGGAACGTTTGAAAAGATCTCTGGTTGTAACTCAGGCCATTCGAAATGATACTAAAATAAACCATTGCAAACCTGTCAAAAGCTGCACTCATACTTCCCATATGAAATACTACACCAATGGTCTTAATTTCTCTGATGCTGTAGTCAGAGTGGGTGAAAAACAGATTCATGTAAATGAGTTCTTTTGTGTCAGCCAAACCCTGATTCATATGGAAAAAGAAACAGATACCCTCACATACCGAAGTGAACAGATAGATCATGGATACAGAAAGACATGGAGACAGAAAGAAGAATGGACATGTGCACAGACACTGGGTGAGTCATGGCAGACAGTCAGTGAACACAGCTGGAGAATGATCTATACCGATGGTTCTCAACCCGTGGGTCACCTCCTTTCTGCAAGGTTGACTGGCCATTTCATAGGGGGTCACCGGCGACTACTGGAAAACACAGATATTTACATTATGATTCATAACAGTAACAAAACTACAGTTATGAAGTATCAACCAAAATAATTTGGTGGTTGCGGGTTAACCAATACAGTATGAGGAACTGTATTAAAGGGTCGCAGCATTGGGAAGGTTGAGAACCACCGGTCTATATGCTAAAGGAAGGTCTGTACCCCAAAAGTGGCACCAAACTGATGATCTCTGTGATGGTAGAAGGTGTTAAATGGTCACAAACAACGGGACACTTGCACATTATAAGGTTTGAGAAGCTGTTGAACCTGGGCTGTGGAGAGGAGTGTGGTGGACTCGCCCGGCAGCAGACACAACTGGATGAGGGGGCTACGGTGAAGTCTGATGTGCACGGAATGACAGGTAAGGGGAGAACGGTCCCCAAGTGGGCAGATGTCTGAGGGTCCTGAAAGAACAGGAAGAAGACATTTGGGACACGACAGTGGGTCATCCATGGCCAGACACCAGGAGGAAAGTCAATTCTTCCCCCTGCAGCCTCAGGAACATTCTCGGGCTCTCCCTACTCAGAAACATGAGGACTTAAAGAAGCTCTAACCTCCACTTGGGGTGACGGGCTTTGGGGGGGGGGGCATGGGCAGTGCAGGCTACTGTTTGTGTGCTGGGAGCTTTGGCTCCATATCAAGACTGGAAACGGCAGGCCGTAAAATGCTCTCACGAGCAATTCATCCTTCAGTGCTGGGATAAATGCTATAAAACGGGAGCTCTCGGCAAGTTTTATGGGTGCTTTCAAAGAATTTTAATTGTGTTTTTTTGAAAATAATCACTTTAGATTTTAGAGACTATGAAATCAAATATGACGGGGGAATGTCGGTTCTCCGGCGTTTTTATTGGCTGAGAAGGGGTGAGCCAGGTCAAACGCCGTTTGATGTTGCTGGAGTCCTGCCCATATCTGTGTGCTTGCATACATATGGCTCACAGATGAGCAACCAATTTTCAAATGGGCTTTACAGTTACAGCCGGAAACCCAGGGTCCAAAAGCTAAGGTTGTTGTTTTTACATCGGATTTCGTTTTCATTACTGAGATGTTTCTGTGCTGTGCTCACGGCTGTGCAGTGTTCTAAGCTCATTTCCCCAGTGGAAAGAACGAGCTTTTCCTTTTTTCTTTTTTGTCACCACTAACAGCATGAAGACATCAGTGGAATGACCTCTGTTTGCAGGCTTGCCCATGGTAACCAAGAGAGAAACAGAAGATCAGTTTTCTCTCCTTTTCTCAAAGCATGATAAAAGCGTAGCCATTGCTTTTGAAATTGGCCCATTTCGCTTCCGTTCAGCCAGGCTCATTTCAGCCTATGCCTGATTATCCTAACATCAAAGATGAAAAAATATGAGGTAATGTGGAGAGTGATCTTGAGTGCACAGTAAACCTCCGCTTATGGTGTCACTAATGAGGTACTTACAGTAATTGGCCAGGGGACCAGCTTAAAGATACAGTGCATTGTAAGGCAGCATCCAGCTGTATCACCCCAGAGGATGGTGTCCTTGCAGCCATGCTAATGAGTTTTTAATTAGCATCTGTTTTGTCTATTTATTTATATGCTAATAGTGAGATCTGTATAAGACAAATTTATCAGTTCTCTAAATTTGTTGTCTACATTTAAATGAAACAAATTATTTTATTAAGAAAAAATTTTGGTGAAATATATAGAACAGAAAATTCGCCCCCTACAGACCCGAAGTATGTATGTGTGTGTGTGTGGACACGTACATAATGTCAATACCAATCTATATATAATGTCAATAATGAAAAAGAACATGCCATAAATTCTACAGGGCATGGGGGGACATGGGAGGAAATAGGGGAAGAGGGATGGGTATAAATTTTATGAATACAGTATCCATGCATGAAATCCTCGAAAAATGACTGGAAATTGTGAAAAGGAAGACACTGTCTCCTTATCACTGTTTTCAAACGTCCGGGTTACTGGACTCAGCACATACGTGACGCCTTCATCTCCACGCAGCCCAAGACCCTGGCGTCACTCTGCTTGTTAGCCCCCACCCTTACATCCTCACCCCGTCTCAGCAGCAACGGATCTGTGGATCCAAGGACTTTCCTAGAGTGGACGCTTCCCAGAATGGAATGGGGGCTCCTTCCGTGTCTTTCTGTGTTCTCGCTGGAGAGCAAACCATCATTCCTGGGATGACACTCAAGAGAACTGAAAGTAAGTGTCCCCGCAAAACCTCACGTGTGAGTCTTCATCAGTAGCGCTCATCCACAATGGTAAGAAAGAAACTTCGGATGACGGATGAGTGAAAACAGAAAAATATGCGCAGTAAAAGTGGGGCGGAGAGAACAGGAAGATGGTCAGGTGAGTGAGGACGCTTGCACCAAGTGTGAGCTCTGTCTCCTGAAAACCCGCACGGTGGAAGGAGAGAGCTAACGGCCTTCTGCCTGCCACACAATGCTCATGTTCTGCCCTCCGTTAATAAACAAATAAACGTAAAAACAAACTAGAGTTAGGGGTGGTGGTATTTCACTCCTACGATCCCAGACGTTGGGAGGCTGAGACAGGAGGATTTTGAATTCTAGACTAGCCTGGGACTATACAAGGAGAACTTGACAGTCTAACAAAGTACCAAATCAGAAAACGGAATCAAACAAACAAAGCAATTGTGGACTCTCCAGCTTTAGGGTAAGGTAATACACTTGCTAAGGCACATACAGAGTCCTGAATATTATCTGGAGCGGACTTTCATAGCACAAATTCCTCCCATATTAAGGCCTTCCTCCTTCACTTAAGTCAGTATTCATCACTGGGTCAACTTAAAGATACAGTGGCTATTTTTCGTGAGCCATTGTGCCCTCCACCCCCCACATCAGCCTCCTCAGGTGGCCTTGTGCTGTCTCCCCATTTCCCTACCATGTTGAACCCCCGGGGAGTGAGAAATTAGAAGAGACAAATTACTCTACCCGGATATGGGACTCAGCAGATGCTTCAGTTCTCCGAGGCCAGTTCTGTTGACAAAAACGTTGTCACAAGACTAGGAGATTAAAATTTTCTTACAGATTTGCTGTTCCAGAACAAGGGATAAAGGAAGAAGCAGCTAGCAGTTATTAGGACAGACTTATGTGCACCAGAACCAGCGAGGGTTTCTGCAGCCTGGGTTGCTGGGGCGAGGTGAGTGCTCTTTGAGAAACAGAGCAGCACCCTGGTGGAGTGGGAGCCTCCGGAGTATTGGTGAGGGTGCTCAGTGGGCAGGTGTAGGCACGGGGTGCTATAGGTTGATGTGGGATTCCCCTCTATATACTGTGAATACCGTTAGTTAATAAAGAAGCTCTTTTGGTAGACCACTACTTCATGGTAATCACAGATTAATGGAGATGGGGTGAATTAAGATGTAAGAGTTAGCCAATAAGAATCTAGAGCTAGCCGGGCGGTGGTAGCGCACGCCTTTAATCCCAGCACTCGGGAGGCAGAGGCAGGCGGATCTCTGGGAGTTCGAGGCCAGCCTGGTCTACAAGAGCTAGTTCCAGGACAGGAACCAAAAAAGCTACAGAGAAACCCTGTCTCGAAAACAAAAAAACAAAAAAACAAAAAGAATCTAGAGCTAATGGGCCAAGCAGTGATTTAAGTAATATAGTTCCTGTGTAATTATTTTGGGAGTCTGGGTGGCCAGGAAATGAACAAGCAGCTCCTACTACAATGGGTGACCCTCTGAAGCAGGTATAAATACTGAGGGGCTGGGGAGTTTCCTTGACAACAAATATAAGCATCAAGAGTCTCATAGGGCCTCTAAACAGCAGATATTAACAGGGGATGCCTGGTCAAGCCCCTCATGCCGAGGTGCAGCGATCTACAGGGTGTGGAGAGTGTCTGCTCCCACACAGGGCACAGAGCAGGTGGGGTACAGGAGACCTCGGGGAGGTTTGACAATAAATAGGGAAGGTTGCTGCTCAGAGCATCGAGATGCTATCTAAGAAGGAAGATGCAGATGCAGATAGCACAGGGGCTATTTCTGGGCTCTGAAGGCTGTTTGCCTTGACTCTAGACATCTCTGTTGTGAGTCAGAGGACAGAAGCAAAGAACCAGCCAGAATTCCTGCCCTCCAGTTCACTGCAGGGAGGTGGTGTCGTACATGCCTGCCGTCTGGTGGTCACATGTGCTCAGCACCATGCAGTGAATCCCATGACGACTACGGTGGACAGCCATGTGCGTTGTATCAAGAGCGAAGCAAACGAGGAGCTCTTTGGGAGAATGGAGCCTTGAGAAGACCTTGAACAAACACAACGGGCAGACCACACTGACCCGGTAAAAATCGCAAGTGCCAGGAAACAAAAGGAGATGTTCTTCACTGTAGACCCTGCTTCGTCTTCTCGCGGGTGAGGCGGGTGCAGAGTAGACTGCGCATGCTCTATGGGACCCCAGTGGGATCAGCACACTGGAGGAAGAGCGAGCGATTCTGCGATCTCAGAGAGATGCTGGTATTTCCCCGAGGGAAACCCCTTCTCCATGGGAACGCTTTTTCTATAACCTTACCATAAGAGGAATCTGGGATTACCGCTAGGCAGGCAGCAAGAAGAAGAAAGGGAATTTGGAGGATAAACCTTTAATCCAATAGGATTACTACTTCATGGACTTCCATCATGCTTTGCCCTCAAGCCTCTCCTTCCGGGCGCCGGAACCCAGCAGGAAACATATGCTATATCACCATGACTTCGCTTTGGTTTATTTTGCTGTGGCTTCTCCAAAGGAGTAAAGAAAATGTTGTAAAAAAATATGTGGAAAAACTACAAAGGTGGCAAAATTCTTCAGTCCACAGAAAAGACACTCTAGGGCCTAGAAGCCACATCAAAAATCTTCATGCCCAGGACTCAGGAGGCAGCCGTCACCCATTCACTGAGCACTCAGTGGCCTTCTGTGCCCAACGGCCCCACTGCTGTGTCTTTTTACACTTTAGCTAGGACATCGATGACAGATCAGAGGGCTGCACCCAGCTCATCTTGGTGAATCAGCGGGCTTCTTGTGGGTGCTCGCTGTGTGTAAGTGTGTGTAGTTCTCAGGAGCACAGGTGACTCAGAGGCAGCTGCAAGACTGAAAAGCCTGTTCCTACGGCGAAGACTCATGGAAACGGCTTCCCTGGAGTGTCTTCCACAACTCAACAAGCTGGAGGTTATCTTCTACCTGGCCATCTTTGCTCCTCGTGTGACAGCGAGCTCTCATGTCAACTTCACACTGCCTACAATCGCTTGGGAAGAGAGTCTCACTGGGGAACTGTCTCATCATGTTGGCCTTAAGTGGTGTAGAAAGACCCACCCTGGATGAGCAAAGATACTCTCAGGAGTCGTCCAGATAAACGGGCACAGGCACAGGCAAGCTCTTTGCTCTTCTGCTCTCTTGGCCTTGACTCTAGCTGCCAATCTATGCTGTTGCTGTATTCTGGGGTTTGGCTTTTTGGACACAAAAAGATATTTTTCATTTCCAAATGCTTAGATAGATAAATAGATAGATAGATGGATAGGTAGGTAGGTAGGTAGGTAGGTAGGTAGGTAGGTAGATAGATAGATAATAGATCAATTGATCAATCTATTTATTATCTGAAGACCTCATATGTTAATCTGGCC
This sequence comes from Microtus ochrogaster, assembly GCF_000317375.1. NCBI lineage: Eukaryota > Metazoa > Chordata > Mammalia > Rodentia > Cricetidae > Microtus > Microtus ochrogaster. The sequence goes on from NC_022021.1 coordinate 49,446,776, forward strand.
TATAGTCAGTTGTACTATAACAGTGAAAGACCTGGGATGCAGGCCAAGGTCACGAGTCTCTGTTGCTCAGCTATGCATAGTGTCCTTGAAATAATGAACAAAACACAGCTAGGCAGCAGTGCTGACTCTCAGGAGACAGGACTATGACAAGCCAGTCACTGCAAGTCATCAGAAAATGACAGTGAGCAAAGGCGCTTATATCAAATTCTCACAGGCCTCATATTGTAAAAACAGGTTAATCCTCTAGATAGAGATGTGGCCTGGAATAATCTTCCCAAAATGAAAGAGTCATTTCAAGAACTCTTGTCTGTCATTTCCAATAATAAATAATATGGTGAAGTGGAATTCCTCTTTTGAGCGCTTCATGCTAATTTCTATGCAAAATCCACATCTAATGGTCTATGAGCAGTGAAGTTTTAAAAATAGAAACTTTTGCTAGCTTAACACCACATACTGAGATGTTTGAGTTCCTGCTGATTAATTTTTGCAAGGTCAGTTTAAGGTCTTAATTTCTTATTCATTCAATCATTCACTTACTACCATTCCTGGAAGTTGTATTACATTTAAAACAAAACCAAATGCACAAAGTCTTTATTTTGAAAATAAGATGTTCTCATCATGAAAAGGAAAAAAAAAAGTCATGTTGCTTCCTTCAGATAATAGAATTTGAGGATCCTCTCTCGGGTGCTTCACTTCTCACACGACTGTCATTGGAAGTGACCTTGGGATGCAGGATGGCAGTTCTTCCCAGGCATGTGCCTGGAGGGGTCCATTTGGCAAGCATCGTGGGATGATGGTCTCAGTGTGACAACCAATGTGTGCTGGGGACTTCATGAACATGCTTCATGTGACCTTTACAACAGCATGTATGTTAAAGCCATTTTGATAAGCCCTTTTCACAACACAGTACATTGTCTTGGAATTTCACCCATGCCTTAAGTTATTACTAAACTTGATCCCAGGAAGATCTGAGGCAGAGGCCAAGCGTCACGTTCTCTCACTTTTGAGCACGAGACAACACCCTTTGAGGGATTCCTCTATACGGTGAGGGCTGTCAAGAAACAGTGTCTGAAGTTCAACCGTGATAACAATGAGAAAACCTCCCTGGGACACCTGTTGTGAGCCCAGACTTGTACAGCAGAGTTAAAGTATAAAGTTCAAAAGTCAAATAGCCAAAGACAGCAATGATGTATAGCACAGGACAGGCAGAGAGCATCGCAAGGCTCCCTGGGAGGGAGAAGGTTACAGTGTCGGCACAAGGAGTCGCTGGAGCATGGCGTGTGGGCTGGAGCAGATGGATGCAGGCAAGTGATCATCCACAGGGAACACGAGAAAAGTCTATTAGGGAGGAAATAACTTGCGTAAAAAGGTAAAGGATGTCAAGGGGTTAGTACTTCTTCATTAAAAAGTTATTAAAGGGGCACTTCCGGCAGTGCGGGCGCGGGGTCGCGCTGAGCTGGGAGTCTGGCTGTGGACCGATGACCACGCTCCGGGCCTTCACCTGCGACGATCTGTTCCGCTTCAACAACATTAACTTGGATCCTCTTACAGAAACTTACGGGATTCCTTTTTACTTACAGTACCTTGCCCACTGGCCAGAGTATTTCATCGTCGCAGAGGCTCCTGGCGGAGAACTAATGGGCTATATTATGGGCAAAGAAGAAGGCTCAGTAGCTAGGGAAGAGTGGCATGGACACGTCACAGCTCTGTCTGTCACCCCAGAATTCCGCCATCTTGGCTTGGCTGCTAAACATATGGAGTTACTAGAGGAGATTTCAGAAAGAAAAGGTGGATTTTTTTGTTGTTGTTGATCTCTTTGTAAGAGTGTCCAATCAAGTTGCAGTCAACATGTACAAGCAGTTGGGTTATAGTGTCTACAGGACAGTCATAGAGTACTACTCAGCCAGCAACGGGGAGCCTGATGAGGACGCCTATGATATGAGAAAAGCACTTTCTAGAGACACCGAGAAGAAATCCATCATACCATTACCTCATCCTGTGAGACCTGAGGACATTGAATAACCATAGGCAGTGGTTCTTAGGCAGGTGTTCCAGACAAGTTTGTGGACATATTATTTTCATAGGATGATCTTGGAGCTCTATTAGGAGGAAAGTAATCATTTAGGTCTTAAAGACTTCATGAAAATACAGGCTATAAACTTCAAATCTCATCGATCCAATGAGCAATAGCATACATGTTCAAACTGTTTGCCACAGAAAAATTCAATCAAGGCAGCTAAGTCAGAAGGACACGTTCCACTATCATGGTTGGCCGTATGCAGTACATGCCAAGGAAAGACTCCCTCCATCCTCCTCCTAAATCCTGTGACTGAGAACCACTGCTGCACATATATAAATATAAATATATATATTTTTTATTTTGTATTGAACTCTTAATTGAAGCTTTAAAAGCATATATGAAATGTATAAATCTGAGGTGTATAGTAAAATTGTTGACTATGAAAAAAAAGTTATTAAAACTGGGCACTGGTGACACACGCCTTTAATCCAAGCACTTGGGAGTCAGAGGCAGGCCTGGTCTACAGAGCGAGTTTCAGGCATGTATATATTTTAGATAAAATCATACTCAGCAACCATAATTTAACAGGAAACTGACTTTCTTTCTCTTCTTTCTTTCTTGACCCTTCTTTCTCCCAGCATTCAGTTTCGCTTTCCCTGCCTAACTGAGTTCAGCCCTACTTTATGTACAAAGCAGTTCATTTATTAATGGTAATCACAGCATACAGAGGGAAATCTCACATCAACCAATTGAGAAAATACCCTACAGGCTTGCTCACAGCCCCATCTGATGGAGGTATTTTCTTAACTGAGGTTCCCTCCTCTCAGATAACTTGTGCCAAGTTGACATTAAACTATCCAGCACAAGCTAGAATATCTGAGAGATTTTAGAGTCTGATACATAAGAGGATGGATATAAAATCAGGTTTTTAACTGACGTGATCAAGTCAGTCTAAGTTTTCTAAGGATTGGTTGTCTTGATTAGAAGGGTCTTGTGGTCAGTTATCCCCATACTGAGAGGCTGAGGCAGCAGCACGGGTTCGAAGCCATCCTGGGAAGAACAGAGTTAGGCCAGTCCAGAGGCTTAGAGAGAGCTTGTCCCCAAGCAGTGCAAGGAAGATTGGGGAAACAGCTTCAGGGTAGAGGACTCGGCCATGCAGACTGTGTGGTGTCCTAGCCTCAATCCTCAGCACTGCAAAACCTTTAAAAAGAAAAAAAAAGAAATAATACCTGAGATGTTTGGTGTTGTTTATTTTTTACTTTTATAGCAAGGATATTTAAAACTTCTTCCAGATTTTACCTACCTATTCTGAGATTTCTATTTCCACTTCTGTTTTATGGTGTTAATCTGCATCTTAACTTTTTCTCATCTGGCAACTTATTTAGTAAGGCATTAATTTAAGTCTTGGCTGAACAAGTATTGATTGTATCTTTCTATTTCATCAAATATTCTAAAATGAAAAGTCTTAAACGTTATGATTCATCTTTTTTTTTCTTTTAAATTCTAGGTTCGGAAGGTGATTTAAATTCATCTAAATGCCAAGCCAATCAAAAAAGAATCTGAAATGAATTTTTAAAAATTTAGAATCCGTTCATGTTTTTCCCAGAAGTAAAAATGGTATCACTGTGTTTTCTGGAAACCAATGACATCTCAGGCAAACCAGGGAGTTGATGGAGTATTTATAGGCAGATGCATCATGGGCTATTTTTAAGTACTTGTCTAGCTAGAGTGTGGATGGAGCGGAAGATGCGAATTTAGAGTGTATTGGCACCTTATTCCAACACTCGCAATTCTCTGCACGTGGACTTGATCACTGGCGAATATTCATGGAGTTTCCCAGTTTTCACTTGAGGGAAGAAGGAGCTGACTCTCTTTTTGCCCCTCACGAGGCTTCAGGAGACCTTGGATCCCCAGACACCCTGAGTGGGTACCCCACTTGTCATTCCTGCAGTCGTTCATCTCCCCACGGGGGTTAAAGTTCACAAACACTCCCCCCTCACTCTAAGCCACATCAGAACCAGCTGCTGTTGTCCTTTGAGTTAAAGTTTTTCCTCCCCTTTAAAGTATATACCCTGAAGAGGGGCACACAAAGAAAGTTCTTGTGGCCAGCTTGTCTCAGGTGCTTTGCCCATGCACGCTGAAAGAAAATGGAAGGCCTTTATGCCGTGGTCTCAATACGTGTGTCTTTTCCCCGAAATCAACATGGCAAAATGCTAACGTGTGAAGGTTGAGTCCTGAACAATCTGGGTGTGCTTCTGTGGTGGTTTCTGTATACTCATTTTTCAAATATTGTCAATCATAACAGCCTTGTGGAGCAGAAACCAGTATGGGTTGGCCTTAAAGCAAAATGTTCTTATGTACTTGAATGGAAAAAAGTACAGAGAAAGGTATTTGAGAGTGAAAATAAGTCTAAAAATTCTGGAAGATAACTTTGATTTTTTTTTATTAGCCTATCACCTGAGGGAGAAAATGGAGGGGGGGAATGTATGCTCACAGGCTGGAGTTACATTATACCAATAGCTGTAAACATGCCAGTTAAAGTTGATACCATAAATGTGGGAGCTGGCTTAATGACCATCAGCACCATTATAGACGAATATCAGGAATGTGTTGTTCATGGTTCAGAGGCTGGAAAGGTACCGGCAGGTCCATTCCTGTCATACCAGAAGGCAGAAGAGCACACTGGGCAGATGTTTTGTAAAAGATGCTCAAGGAGGACTTTACTTTTGAGAACAACATGATTCTTTGGTATTATACCCCCTTAGAGGCTCTCTTAGAATTACCTTACTGTCACAAATGCCAGAAGACAACAAAGTGTTCAGGATAAAGGAGCCAAAACATCAAAGGCACACAGACATCTACAACACATATACACAGACACACAGGGACATCCACACCCACATACACACCACACACACACACACACAACACCATCGTCACCATCACCATCAGGAAACACTGTGTCATGGACCACTTACCAGAAGAAATCAGAGGGCTACACAGTAAGATTCCCTTTGTGCCACTCAGAGGTAAGCTGGGTAACTCTGCTCAAGTCAGAAACCGAACATTTTGGTCAGAAGTCAGACTTAATCAGAAATAGATTAGAAACTGGAGCCAGGGAAGGAGCAAGAGAGGGAAACAGTGATATGGGAAGTCCTTCTGTGTGTGTTGCCGTTATTGGTTAATGAATAGATCTGCTTTGGCCTAAGGCAGAGCAGAGTATAGCCAGACTGGAAGGGATATGGAGAGAGAGTAAGCAGAGTCAAGGAGATGCCATGTAGCTGCTGAAGAAGCCAGATACTGGAACTTTATCCAGTAAACCAGAGCCTTGTGGTGACACAGAGAATAATAGAAATGGGTTAATTTAAGATGTAAGAGTTAGGAAATAAGAATCCTGAGCTAATAGGCCAAGCGGTTTTGTAATTAATATGGTTTTTGTGTGATTGTTTGGGTCTGCGTGGCCGGGAACAAAAGAGTAATCTCCGTTTACAAACAAGAGCTTTTGCTGTCCTTGCAAGAGACCAGTGATGTCTGCCCGCCCATGCCAATGCTGGGCAGTGCATTTCCTGGGACATAATTCCTTCTCAGTGAATATGTGTACATTTTCTGTAGAAGTGAGGAGTCAAAGAATTCTGGAAGACCAACGGCACAAATGTTTATGGGCGAAGACACACAATCTATTGGTCACTTAATAATCATAAATATCTGACTGGTAGATAAAAGTAGAAACGTGCAAATATCAAGCCTCAATATCTTCAGAAAAATCTTTTCATTGGGGAAGCAGCCATCTTCTCCCTCAGTTTATCACACCCACAGAAATCTCAGGACACCTCTGACATCACCATGTCTGACCTGGGATGGAGAGGTTGCCATGGAGAAGTGCCGATATCTCTGTGGAGACCTCCAATTGCCGCTCACCGCACTCCCGTGTCTGCGCTCTGTGCGCTGGCACCCAGTTCGCGAGCTTTGGGCAAGGGGGCTGGAGGTTAAAATACACAGACACACACAGATAGAGAGACAACGACACGGGTCATCCTTGAATTCCCCAAGAATGTCCCCTTATTGTGTTCAGGGGCAGATTATATAGAGATAGCCATGCCCCAGCCAAACCCACCAGAAACCACTCTCCTGCCATCAGGAACTCCTGAAGGTCTCGTGCTCAGAGCAGCTGTAGGCACTCAGATCAGGGGATTAGAAGAAATTCAGGATCCGGGGTCTCACTGCTCCCAACAGTGAAATAAGGAAATGCTCGTGGCTTTGTTTATTAAGAGAACTGGAGTTAGGGAGGGGCTCCGCATGCTCCACCACCGACCCAGGCAGTGGAGTGCTTGGGCTTTGTTTTTATAAGTCCTTGATGGTTGATTGTTCACTAACACCTTGACTAGATTGAATAGCCAGAAAGACACACATCTCTGTGAGGGACTCCATGCCTCACTGGGACAGTGAACTTCTCTGGGGGTGTCTAGAGCAATTAATGGATTGTGATCTCTATAAGCTCTGTGGTTTATAGCAGCTGAGTTACTGTTCAGAAGAATGGTGTTTACCAATGATCTCAACAGCAGTTAGTTGTGCTGCAAATTCACAGCCACACTGCCAAAGTTAACTTTTCCGTGTGTATTTCACTCTTCTCCACAGTGCTACTCGACCCGTATATTAATGTATAGCATCCTTTTATTTCATTTTGTAGTGGTATTTCATTTTTATTTTAATAAATAAAACTTGCCTGGGGATCAGAAAAGTAAAACAGCCACACCGACCAGCCTTACAGACCAGGCAACAATAATACACCGCAGGTAGTAGCAGTGCACGCCTTTAATCCCAGAACTAGAGAGGATTATAAAACTGGAGGAGACAGCTCTCAGTCTCAATCTCCTTCTGAGATTCCTGGAGGCAGAATCGCCATTCAGACTAAGGTAGAGGTCAGAGCTAGTGGCTGGCTGCTTTGCTTTTCTGGTCTTCAGGTTGAACCCTAAAGATTGAATCTGTTTCTGAGATTTTATTAATCGTGTTTCATAATTTTCAATAGCTAGATACTTTCAGATTAATAAAATCATTGTCAATACCCCCACGTTGTGTAACAAGCACAGAATTTACCTAATTCTGAGAGCTCGGTTAATTTGGAAAGCAATATGTAGCTAGAACAAAGAAAAGAGAGTTAATTTATTCTTTAATGAAATCGAGATCATATTTGATGGGGTAGATTTAGTGTTTAATTTTAACTTATGTAGTCTTGATTTAAAATGTCTCCTTGGTCCTAAATAAAAGGGAATCCTCCTCTCTATAAGTGATTGAACCCTCAGCATGTGTAAGCTGTTTATAATGTAGGCATCCAGTGAAGTCTTCAGACTGATCTGCATGTTTTATGCAAACTAACACAGCAGCAATAGTAATTACCAACCAAGTTGGTAACCCTATTGCAAATCTAACCTCTTGGATGACATCAGCCCAGTGCATCCTCACCGTGTTCTTGCAAATCCCAGGAGAAGTTGCCTGTTCCTCCTACTTAAAAAAGAAAGAAAAAGAAAGAAAGAGAGAAAGAAAGAAAAAAAGAAAGAAAGAAAGAAAAAAATATGCTATGTATCACTTGGAAGCAAAATTGCAATAGGCAAGACATATAAAGTATCTTAGTATATAAATGCATTATTACCTCCAAGAGCCACCAAGACATTGCAAGTATCCAATCATACCTTATTTATAAGCCTGCCACTCTCAATCTAGAAGAACCTAATGGGATGGAGCCCTTCAATGTCCAGGCATGGGGATGACCACCTTGGCTGCCATGCCTACAGCACCCTCTGTTCACATCAATAAATTCTACTGAGTTTCCACCAAATTCCAAGGAAGGCGGGACACAGACATGATACTGGCTGCAGGGTGCATATGTAGGTGATGATTCCCTCTGCCCACTTCAGTAATCCCTTGTTTCAGGCAGGGGCATGTAAAATGGATTTATACTTACTTTCCTTAACATGCTTATGTCATTAAGAAGCCCCACTTGGATCATTAAATTGCAAAGCTTTAAGAGTCTATTCTTGATATTCCAAATCCTCTGTATTAATAATGTTAATCGTGACTGTGTGCACATTTGCTGGCTACAGGGACTCTCTGGGAAGCTAACCACATGGCTGAGCCTGGATTGCAGCAGACACTAGATGCTACAGAAGGGCTGGCATCTGAAGTGTGTTTGCATACAAGGTGTTTTTGTACGTGAGGTGTGTCCAAGCTTCCCCAACACGTGTCTAGAGCTAAGACTAGATGACAGGAGCATGGGGGGAGTTCTAGCTGCTGAATCAGACCAAGATGCGAATCCAGGTCGCCATCAGCATTTATACATTAATATAAAATTTTAAGCAAATTAGTGACATTCGATTAGAAGAAGCTGGCAACTTCAGAATGTTCTATGGCACTCAGCTTGCAGCATTCTGTGATCAGCCTCAAACTTGTGTTGCCTTCTTTCCCATGTGGAGCCCCCTCCTGTCAAAGGAGCGTCCAGCAGATCTCGCTAAGGTTACCCAAGGGAAGAGGTTGTCATCCCAAGGCTATGTTTGCTTTCTGCTCCAATCAGGACATGGGTGTGGCTTCTAATATTGTTTGAATTGAAGAGGGAACCGATACTCTGTAATTACCCCTTGCCTGGGCTCATGCAGGAAGGTCCTCCAGCTGCTGGGCTTTTCCAAGGGGCAGATGCTGGCGCAGTTCCTGGTTCACCACTATCTTGTGTCCAACATCCACACAAATTGTAATGAGTTGGTACAAAGTAACACTGAAACTTCAGACAAGAGGGTCCTCAGTGTGAGAATCAAAGCTACTCTCGAGTGACTGTATGCCCTTTAGGATATTCCTCAAGACTCTTTCAAAATTGAAAAGAAAGGTATTTGCAAATGCTTCATATCTAGGACTAATTTCACAAGTAATTAAGCCAACTGTTTTATAATCATTTTTTATCATAATTCTCAAAGAATGATGTTTACTGGCAATGTACTGAATTCTGGGAATGAATGTCTTGATGTATGTAGAAAGCCTGTCCTTGGGCACATACAATGAAATTTAGTGTAGTTACTAAGTTACTGTGTATTAAAATATGTATCTATGAGGCTTTCTTGGAAACCTTAATAACAAAAATCTACTTGAGGTAGCAATTTCTAGCAATTATTTGTGTTCATGTTTCCAAACCCAGTGTTCCTTGTTGTTAAATAATGTTATGCCTTAAAGCAGGGAACACATGAGAAAACCATGGAGGTCACTTGACCGACTTTGTTCCTTCCTCCTACGAATGGAAAAGTGAGCGCCCAGATAACTAGCACCTTGCCCAAGGTTGCAGAGTTCAGCTCTCATCTTAAAGTACATATGTAGATGTTTACCTGATTAAACGTGTCAGTGAATGGCTCCAGATCATTAACTGTTGGGATGATCTCAAGAAGCCAACAAATGGTCTCATCTAGACTTTGCATCTAACTGATGTGCAGCAAATTGAACAGGGCTGCTGCCTCCCCCGGTGTGCTCAAGGTCAGACATCGCACACGGAATAGTCACGAGGAGGGAGAGGAATCAGAGACAAAGCCCTTAAGAAGTAAGAGTGAAATAAAGAAAACTGGCAAGGCTGTTTCTCAGCAGGAGGCTTACTACTTTGTCAGAATGCCCATTAACATTATCTCGCACACACACATGCACACACACACGTACACACACGCACACACACGTGAGCGTGCACACACGCATAGCATGCATGAAGGAGAATGCACCTATCTCCCACCAACCTTGCACCATGAGGACTTTGTCTGAAATGCCAGGTGTGGCCATTTGCTAAGCTCACAGGGCAGACTTGACCCTCACACTCCTGTCTTGACTAAGTGAGGACTTTCTGCTGTTGACATGTTGTGTTGGGTGGCAGGTGACTCCATATAAGTGAGGAGCTTTCTCCACTACAGCACACTGCACAATGAAGTGAGTGATCGGGTGGCAAGGACATATCTGTTCATCAAGGAGAGATTTCAGATGGCATTATGGTGCACTTTCAAGGCAGAAAAGGAGGTCCAAGTGATGCTGTGTGGAGGGAAATGGCTTTATTGAAAACAGCCTTCCTATTTCCACCCACACCATTAGGCAAAGTGTTTAATAGATTCTAGGTCTAGCTGGGAAGAACTGGAGGGTTTGCAAATGTCTTGGGGTTGACTGACAGCCTAGTTTATGAGCTTTTAGAAGACTCGGATATACTTTATTTTAGAGTATTGTGCACAGACACACAGCATTTTCATCATTGTGCCCTCTTTATTCTTCCTCCAAAGGTTTTGATGCCGAGGAAATGGCCACGCTAACTTGTCTTGTAGAGATAATTTTCTGTGCTTCACACGGCTAAGCCTTTTTCCAGAATCTCCACAGGTAGAATTAGTCCTCTTTTTAGATTGTGGTACCCGCGGCAGTCTTTCGTTTGTGGCTACGCCACTCCACCCGAGTCTGTGGTCACATTTCTCTCTCTTCCATCACACAAGGACACTTGTGACTGTAGTTGTAGTCTACAAACATGGCCAGCCCACTGTTGTGTGTATGAGAAAATTATCTCCACAAGACAATAGATACATGTTACTTTAGGGTGCTGAACTTGATAGATTTTTTTCAAAGCAACTATAGGAAAATAACATGGAGAACAAAGTGCATGAGATTCAAAATGCCATTCCAAACAGGCCATCGCTGAGGGGCTCAGCTCTTTGCAGCCCTCTGATGACCAGACATCTGTCCTGGGGCTCTGCAGGCTGAGGGCACAATGCTCAGGGATTGCTCTCTTATTTGCTACAAGAGTGTGGCCATGATGGTGCCGCCTCCCACTGTTCTCTGTGATGACGGTCACCCTTGTCTTTCCCAGCGACTCTCAACAAACCCGCACACAGGGCCAAGGGCTGCAGATTGGCCTTGTGCACTAAAGGAGGGGAATGGAGGAAGAGAGGCATGCCCAGGACGAGGAACCTGATGTTGGCCCTCCAGAGGGTGTATTGTACTTGAGGCCCTTGGAATCCTTTCCCCACCGCTCCTTGAACACTCTGGAGGGAGGATGGGCTAGTTGAGAGAGTTCTTCCTGAACTCTCAAACCTCCTGAGAGTGTTTTCCTTTTAGAATGGAGTCATTTAAATGCAGCAGAGGCAGCCACTACGCAAAATGACCTAGCCAGAATGTTCCAGAGACTTGATAACCGAGCTCTCTTGTAAGTTAAACATTGGCAGTTTGGGAAGGCCTGGGAATGATTGGCAGTGGTGTGAGCTGAAAGACCAACGTCTCCTCTCCCTCTCCCTCCCCACTCCCTTCTCCCTTTCCCCCCTCCTAGCTCTCCCCTCTCTCTCTTCTCCTCTTTTCTTCCCTCCTCCTGCCCACCCAATCACTTTATACGGATTGCCTTTACAAGCCCAGCTAGCAAGCTGCCTTACGTATTCCCAGGGCCCATCAGAACGCCCATCTGCTGAGACTGGTGCTCCTGCCCAGAGAGCAAGAGTCAAAACAAAGGCATGGCAGGTCCTGGAGAGCTACTACATCATCCAAAGGCCATGATGCCTCTTGCAGAAGGCTTTTCCTCCAGTCTCCCTCATCCGAGCCGTGAGCAGCAGCAGAGGAGTTCTGGTTACTGAAGATTATGTCTGTGTTTCTAAACTAGATTCCCAGAAGGGGACAAAGCCATCTTGGAAGCCTCCCAGGGAGCATTCGACTTAATTACACTGATGTATTTATTTCAGATTTATATTATACAAAACATGTTAAGAGCACACAGGGTCTAGACTTTAACATAATATCTCCACATAGTCAGGACACCTTTCAAATTTGTAAGAACAAAGCCTGAAAGCAACATTCACGGTTCCCTTGGGTCCATTTTATCAACCCCATCGGCTTGAAATACCTCCTGAGCAGAGTGCAGGTTCACCTTCCCCAGAGGTCAGGATACTTGTTGCTGGCTTTTGCAGTCAGGTCAAGCTAAGGGAGGGGGTTCCAGTGTAAGAACTAGCGGGTGGCACTCACCCGCCAAGGCTGCATGCCCTGCTTCTGTGCTGCTGTTTTTAGTCATTCAGTTAGTGACAGGTGGTATGGAATTGATTTATTTTTATATTTTTCTTTTTAAAAATGTTATATGTAGGGTGTTTGTCTACATGTATGTCTGTGTATCACATGCATGCCTGATGCTTCCTCAGGGAAGCCAGAAGAAGATATAGAATGTCCCAAAATATTATTCATAGATGATCTTGAGCTGCCCTTTGGGTTCTGGGAATTGAACCAGTGTCCTCTGGGAGCACAGATAAACGCTCTTAACCATTTAGTCATCTCTCTAGCCCCCTGTGTTGCTCAATGATGGACAATTAAGGGGCAAATGAAGAGTCATCTAGGAGAACTGCCTTTCGGAATCCAGGGTCACTGGCCAGCACAGAACGTTCCTTCAAGCTGAGGAGAGTCAGAATGCTCCTGGTTGGCTTCTCGATTTCCCTTGTTTGGCTTCATTGTCTCATTAATAAAAGAATTTTAAAACTGATCTAGAAGGAAGCTCTATTTTATTTGAATTTGAAGGAAAGTCACGAGGGCAGGCAAACGATAAGTGGCAGCTTCCAGGATGGGAGAGGGAGAGGAGATGTGGCTGCGCCTTTAGCTGGGGTCCAAGAGAGTAGGTAGGTTCAGCAACCAAAGTGAGCAAGCGAATACATGGTGGACAAACAGCCTCATGGCAGAAGTGACAATGTCCTTCAGAGAGCCAGGACATCGTAGGAAACGTCCCCAGACTTTGAGGATATTTTCTGGGGACTTTCATCCACAGGAAGTGAGAGGAAGAGAGAAAGGAAATGCTCCTTTTCTGAATTACTCAAACCGTGGCAAACTGGATGAACTGATTTTTGTTTGCTTTCCTCCTTCTTCTCTCTCTTTTCTTCCTTCCCTCCTTCCCTCC
>NC_022021.1:49459807-49464005 GCF_000317375.1 Microtus ochrogaster
TAGACTGACCCTCTCTCCCTCCCTCCTTCCCATTCTCCTGCTCTCCCATCCTTTTTGTGATGTCTGTGGTGTCCAGGAAGTAGTGTGATGTCTTTCTGACTTCACCAAAGCATAGATATTTTGAAGTCACAAAGCTGCAGCTGCTCCGGCTCTGCCACAGGCCAGGAACAGACACAGTCAGACCGTGTCTAAAGAAACATACTGAGAGCAGTGCTGTGATGGCGCCTGCTCTTTCTGCCCAGGCTCTCTCTGCATCTTAGTTCAGCCAGGGAATAGAGGAGCTGAAGAACAAAACACACTGTGGGGAAAGAATGTGGGCACCTAAGGACCAGGAAGTTACAAGGAAGGGCAGAGTTGCAGGTTCAACCCTAGGCCTGCCCAGCAGCTGCCATCCAGAACTTGCCCGAGAATTCACAAAGCTGGGCTCTGCAGAGGACGCCAAGAAACACCAATTAGCATAAGGACATATTTCCCAGCATGTCAGAGCATGCGATGGGTCTTTTACCATCCCCAGCTTAGAACACTTGTTTGTTTGCTGTGTGCCTGAAATTTGAAATTATGTAGAATTATTATGTTTTTTTCTACAAGAAATGCTTACATTTTTATTTCAAGCACAGCATTCCTCTTTTTAAAATCAGGGCAAATGAATCAGGAGGAATTTGGGAAGCTTTATGCTATAAGGAGGAGCCAAGCACATTTTTGAATATGTATTTGTGCATATATATGTATTATATATCTACATATGATATATATGGAGCTGGCAGTGTAACAATACATTTTCTGATACATGTGACGGAAAATGGCATTGAACAGATCCCGTATCTCCGTGTATCTGTTCAGGTTCACAGCATTGCTATATTAAGCTGCGTGGTTGAGCTCAGAATGCTCACGAAATTAGCAAATGCGGTGCAGTGGATAAATCTCATGGCCAACATGGTCTCTTGGGAGACGTCTAGGCGTTTTGATATGAAACAAGGAGGCAGCCATTCTCCACAGTGAACCCAATTTGCTTCTGCAAACTTTCTAAGGCATATAATAATATCCATCAATGGTAGATTAACTGTCTGGTTTGTTTTATCGTGCAGAAACAATGAGATAAATAATGGGCAATATTTCAAGCTGCTGGAACAGAGTACCGTTGCCACCACGGATGGAGCGTCTAAGCTTCAGTGCTTGGGCAGCCTGGCTCTGCAAATCTTGCAGGACTGGAACTTTTGCTGAAGGAAAATGGTTGTAAAATGACACTTGTGCCAAATCCAGGGCCAATTAGCGATACTATACTGGGACTCTGAGATGAGTCTCTGGGGACAAAAAAGAAAGTGTCCCCTTGACTGTCTTCTCCAAATGTGGCCAGCTCAGGCTCTCAGGCTCCCCTCTGGTTAAGACTTCACAGTGCCCCACCTCTCTGGACAGAACCCCATTCTCTTACTTGGTCGTGACATGGCTTTACCCATTTACTCCACAAAAAGAGACCTCCCTTGGTTGTCCTGTGCCTTTTGTTCAGATATCCAGGGATGGGGATGTGGGCCAAGGCCACATACGGGCTGGAGGCTGAGGACCTGCATGAGCGCTGGCCTGTCTGTCTGCACCATGTGCCATCAACGAACGTTTAGGGATCCTCCCTAGGGTAGGGATGACATTACTCTCCTGAGGTGTTTGGGAGTTCAAAGGACAATCACATGAAGATATATTGACAACTATAAACTAGGTCAAAATGTTTCTCCTTTTTTCTTTTCTCTGTCTCTTCTCTTCCCGTTTCCCCACTTTCTGTCCCTCCTCTCTTCTCTCTCTCTCATCTTCCTCTCCTCCTTTCCCCCCCCCACTCCTGCTCTCTTCCCCTTCCCCCTCTCCCATGTCTGTGTATGTGTGTGGTGTGTGCTCCCCTTCCCCCTCCTCCATGTCTGTGTATGTGTGTGGTGTGTGCTCATGCAGTGTACCATCCTTTTGTGTCTCAGAAATACTAATAGAATTTTTCTATTTTCCATCAGTAAGTCAGAATATAGAATTTCTACTCCTCAATGTGTGACTTTGGATCTCAGGGAGATGCGTCACCTCCCTCCTCTTCTCACATTGGGCAAGGTACTCTGGGGAGAGGTGGCTATTGTCAGGGCCCCACTTACAGGCAAGTGAGCTTTCTACCTGCTTCTCTGGCTAAGGCTGTACCCAGTTTCTTTAAAGGAGAGATTTAAATTAGCAGATGTATATGTTACCGAAATGGGCCTTGACCGGCTTTTGGTAAATTGGTAGATCCTACTGGAAGCCTGTCTTTTATATGGGTTCTGGAACAGTGAAGAAGGAATCTATGTTTAATTGTGGAAAACAAAGTCAAGCCTTACTTCCTGCAAATGAGTGAGATCTAAAATTTGAGCCTAGGCATCTTCAGACAAGCTCAGGGAAGGAAGGAAGGCGGCCTTCATTTTCCATCCGAGAGACAAGACAGTGATGGCCAAGGGTGGAGAGAGACTGACATCCTGAGCCCTATCCATTGAGGTTCTTTAGTGGGAGTTGCAAGGATTCACGGCTATTCGTGAGCTCTGACTGTTTACCCTAGAGGAGTTACCCCATTGGCAATCCTCTCTGTCAACAGCATCCATGGTTTAGTTTTGGCTTTAGCAGGCCTCAGTCCTGTGATCCACTCCAAAAGTAACTCTATTCATAAAGAACCCTTAGGCTCCGTGATTGCTGGATAAGAATGTAAAAGCAGAAGGCCTGCTTTATGCTCACACAGTGAAGGACTGCTCTCTGCAAACAAAGGGCTATAAACATCACATGAGACAAGAATTCAGCCTCCTTCCCTCCACTAGGCAGGCAAGCAGCAGACTCCCGGAGGTTTACTGGTCAGAGACCAAGCTCAGCTAATTAGCTCTTCCCTGGAATACAGTCACTCCATTGTTGCCAGGTCTTTAACGCATAATTATTTACAAGACCCTTAGCTGCAGGCAAGGAGACCCATAGAGAGACTTCTAACCTTCAGGCTGCTGTGATGTAGATTTCCTGCAGGCAGAGGAGCCTGAGACAGAGCAAGTCAGGCAAACAGCTCTCAAAGAAGCCCAGCCATAACTGACCACAGTCATTTAGGGTCAAACAGAGGTGGGGCTGGGGGATGGATCCCATGGCTTTAGTTTTTTCTCTCCTTTGCATAATGGCTGTTCTCAGTGTTACCCACATGATGCTGACTGGTGCAGATTAAAGGGCTGGGTGCAATGAGCTGTGGGAGCACAGGTGTGCCACACCCTGCTTGTTCTTGGTTTAACCCTTTGCACCTGGGATTGAGGAGGAAGTAGGCTACCACACAAGCAGTTTCTCTGTATCCTCAGAGGTGTTCCCACATTAAGACCCAGAAGCCCCGAGGGAGCGCTCAGGATGGCGAAGAGAGAAAGCCGCAGCTAGGACCATGAGTGTTTGAGCCATTTGCCTGGGGTTCAAGCCACACGCCACACAAACCGCCGGTTCAAAGCATGTGGCCCAGTGGATTTGTGTGTCCGCGGGTATGTGTGAGAACCCACTAGAACACTTTCGCCCCCTCAAAAGAAATCCCACAACTTTTCCTGTTGTCCCTCTGTCTTCTCTGCTTCCCTCTTCCTGCCCTAGCTGTTTGTGCTATTGCTGCTACAAAACACACTGCGGAAAGCAATGTAAGTGAGGAGGAGCCCAGGAGGCTCACAGAAGGGCACACCCGCAGTAAGAGGGAAGTCACCGAGGCAGCTGCTCACCCCCGTCCTCAGGAAGCAGACAGTGATCATTCCTGGTGCTCAGCTCCCTTCTATGCCACACAAGACACAAGCCCAGAGACTGGCTGCCCTGCCATAGAGTGTGTTCTTCTACCTGATTAAACTAATCAAGATAACCCCTCACAAGCACAGACAGGGGCTAACCTCATCTACATAACTCTCTTAGGCTTGTCTTCTGCGTGATTCCAGATCCCCTGAAGTTGACAGTCAATGCTGGCCATCACCCCCATTACCTCCATCACCCCCATCACCCCCATCATCCCATCATCACTCCCATCACCCCCATCACCCCCATCACCCCCATCATCCCATCATCACTCCCATCACCTCCATCACCCCCATCACCCCATCACCCCATCATCACTCCCATCACCCCATCACTCCATCACCCCATCACCCCCATCACCCCATCACACCATCACACCATCACCCCATCACCCCATCACCTCCATCACCCCCATCACTCC
>NC_022021.1:49464105-49464464 GCF_000317375.1 Microtus ochrogaster
CCTCCATCACCCCCATCACTCCATCACCCCATCACCCCCATCACCCCATCACACCATCAGACCATCACCCCCATCACCCCATCACCTCCATCACCCCATCACTCCATCACCCCATCACCCCGATCACCCCATCACCCCCATCACCCCCATCACTCCATCACCCCATCACCCCTATCACCCCCATCACTCCATCACCCCCATCACCCCATCATCACCCTCATTACCCCCATCACCCCATCATCACCCCATCATCACTCCATCATCACCCCATCACATCATCACCCCGATCACCCCATCACCCCCATCACCCCATCATCACTCCCATCACCCCATCACCCCATCATCACCCCCATCACCCC
>NC_022021.1:49464564-49469318 GCF_000317375.1 Microtus ochrogaster
CCCATCACCCCCATCACCCCCATTACCCCATCACTCCATCACCCCATCACCCCATCACCTCCATTACCCCCATCACTCCATCACCCCCATCACCCCATCATCACCCTCATTACCCCCATCACCCCATCATCACCCCATCATCACCCCAATCATCCCATCACCCCCATCACCCCCATCACTTCAATACTCACTGCAGTTCTTGTCACTGTGGACTTTGTACTCTAGGCTTTCACGTGAACATCATCATAGAGCCCATGGGCTTTTGTGGGCAGCTGCCTTCCATGTAACTGGGCTTCATTCTCTCAATGCCCAAACATCACCCTGCTACACACATGCATGACACATCTTCATGCATTCATCGGCTTACACGTACTCAGGTTGTAGATCCATCTTGACTCTTTTAGCCAATGCTGTTAGAACCAGGAAGACACAGATCCCTTCCTGTATAAGTTTTCATTTGGGGGAAGCATATA
The DNA here is from genome assembly GCF_000317375.1 of Microtus ochrogaster. Taxonomy (NCBI): domain Eukaryota; kingdom Metazoa; phylum Chordata; class Mammalia; order Rodentia; family Cricetidae; genus Microtus; species Microtus ochrogaster. Next base: position 49,465,038 of record NC_022021.1, read on the forward strand.
ATAAGAACTGGAGCTCTTGCCTGCAGCACACCTGTGAGTTGTAGTTGGGGAGATACTGGGCCATTTTCAAAGGGGCTGCACCATGTTGCCTTCCCCCAGAAATGAACGGGAGCCACGGACAGTCATGAAGATCAGGAGGCACTCAGGAGCACACTCTGGCCTGCTCCTTTCTGCCCACCCTTCCTCCAAACCAGAAGCACCTGTGACACCCAGCCTCCTCGCCTTCTCATCAACCAGCTTCCGGGGCAGATTCGAGGTGTCAGTCCCTCGGAGCAGGGGAGCATTGCTGAAGACTGCCCTCGCTAATGTGAGGGTATGCATTGGTCATGTGACTGAATGGATTAGGTGCCGTTTTGGGTCCTCCCCAGTGACTTCAGCTTCTGGTTGCCCCACAGGCCTTCTCGTTCACCTTTCTTCTGGAACTGACAAACTTTTGGGTGTTCCTCTTTGAGTGCTTTTCAGAGATCATGGCCCTGGAGGACTGGTGCAGACACAGCTTCCTTCTCAGAGCACTGAGACAACCCAGTGTTGTTTTCCATTTCTTTGTTTGTTTGTTTTATGGGGAGGGTTGCTGATTCATTTCTCTGGATATACTAACCTCATCTTTAGAAATATCAGCACAAAAACAATTGATAAGGTGCTAACGAGACAAATCAATGATCTTTCAAAGGTCCTGAGCTCAGTCCCCAGCATCTACATCAGGTGGTCACAATTGCCTGTAACTTCAAATCCAACGGACCGGAAGCCCTTTCTGGCCCCACAGGCATTCAGATACACTTACACAAACACACATATAATTTTTCTACAAATTAATGAGGTAATTGTTACAAAAACACCGCACGCGTGTTCAGTTTCCTCCCACTACATAGGATGAGCATCAAATCAGGGACTTGAGTCAATTATTTCAGGCCCTCGGTAGAAGGAAGAAATGCTGGGGTTCACATTCTGATATATTAACTAAAGCCCTAACGATCATATTTGGCACAGCGGTATTGGCCTTGGGTAGTGTTTTTGTTGGCTGCAAATGTTAAATATGAGAAAATCTAGGGCTCTGGCAGATTGTTAATTGAATCTAAGCCCTAAGATTTCCTGGTACTGAAATGTTTCTCGTACCTTGTGGTACTGTGTTTGGTGTTTTGTGGGTATTGTTTGCTTCCGGGTTATTTGGTAACAGTTCCATGAAATACCCACTCGTGGAACCCACTCCTATACAGCAGGGATCCACACTTTTTCCCACGGAAGGCCAGAGGGTAAAGAGTTCGACTTTGGTAGCCTAGATGGGTTCTGCCACAATTATCCAGAGAAGGAAAGTTGCCCACAGTGAAGACAGAGGGTTAAAAGTGAGTTATATATTTAATAACTCCATCTGAAGATGAATCATACGGTAAAGATTATGGAACAGTGAGCACTTAGAGCTCTTGCTGGGAAACGTCATGTCCAGTGGCCTCAAGAAACCAACATTGGAGGCACAACTGGGAAGGTAAAGGAATGAGGAAGTAGAGGACCTAGGAAGAGGAGAGCTGTCCCTCCTCCAGGGCAGAGCAAGAGGAAAGGGTGACCTCATGTGGAGCCAGGGGTGGCTACTTACAAGGGGGGTTGATGACATCATGTGAAGGGAGGGATGACGTCATGTGAAGGGAATGATGACCTCATGTGAAGTGAGAGGTGGCGTCATGTGAGGGAAGGGGTGATGTCATGTGTAGGGAGAAGTGATCTCATGTGAAGGGAGGAATGATGTCATATGAAGGGAGGGATGATATTGTGTGAAGGGAAGGATTATGTCACGTGAAGGGAGGGATGATGTCATGTGAAGGGAGGAATGATGTCATATGAGGGGGAGGGATGATGTCATGTGAAGTGAGAAGTGACATCAGATGAAGGGAGGGGTGACTGCATACGAAGGAGAACCGAGGTCATGTGATGTCTCCTACACTATTAATATATCACTCAGATGTTTCAGCTCCAGAGGGTTTTTTTTTTTTTTTGGAAAGTTTGAGTCAAAGATTCTAAGCAAATCCAGGTCTTTTAGGAGGCAGAGGCAGGAGGATGGCAACCTTAAGAACTCACTGACCAAGCTACAGCGAGCTCAAGGAGAGGGCGAGAGACTTTGGTTCTGTCTAATCTGTTGTCTGACAAGCAGAGGTGACAGCTTCAGTGGGGAGTCTTTGTCTAGCATAAGTGAGGGCATTGGCTCCATCTTCAGGGCCACTCACACTTAAAAAGAAAACAAGAGAGGAGGGAAAGGAATGTGGCCATGCCGTGAGTATATGATGTCAGGCAGCATAAGTCAGACCCATGACAATTATTAAGAACCAGAAGGCTGCTTCTGAAATTCTTGACAACACAGGCCAAATCCAGTCCTGCCACCATCTTGTTGTTTCCTGTTTTAGTTATGGGTGTTCACACACACACGTTCAGTGTCTTTGTAATTAGGCACCCTCCCCAAGCTTAAAGAGCCACAGAAATGTGAAATTGTAAAACCGTGTTTTGATGGTTTCCCGGCCATGTTTACAGCCCGCGGCATTGATGAATTTCAGTTAAGCAAGAGACAAATCCCGAAGACAGTCTGAGTTAACAGCTTCAAGCGTCTCCTCTCCATTTTCAATAAAATAAAAGCAGCAGAGATCACAAGGGAGCGACAGCTCACTTTGCTGGAAGGTGGATTATGTTCACGAGTGAGCGCAAAGACCTGGAAATATTAATGCCTCCTGGCTGAGTCTGGGGATCGAGACAGGAACCATCCGCCTTCTGGCTGCAGAATCGCTCTACATGGCTGCTGCGTTCCCTGGCTTGTTCAGTTTCATGGAACCAGAGTGACTTTCTCACATTGCTGGCAGACTGTTCTCAACGTGCCCTCCGGTGGGGCATGCCCACCCTCCCTGTCTCAGTGGAGCCTGTCCCGTTTCCTAGGTTACCTGCCACAGTGCAGGTCCACCCTGTCTGTCTGTACCTGTCGTGAGCCCTTTTCTATCATTGCTCGTCTTCTCCATTCCAGATAAACCAGCGATACCTAAACCTGCTCCCTGTCCCTATTATAAGCTAGACCCCTAAAAAGATATTTATAGAATCCCTTAGGTGAGGCAGGAGAGATGCTTGGTTGTTAAGAACAGGGCCTATTCTTGCAGAGGACCTGAGTTTAGTTCCTAGCATCCACGTCTAAGAGTTCACAACTGATTTTGACTCTGGCTGCAGGAGAATCTTAGCTCTCCCAGGCTTCACAAACACCCGCATTTGCATTTGCACAGCACACAGAGAGACAAACAATCACACACATGATTTAAAATAGGAAAAAAAATTATTTTTAAGCCTTAGCTGTTCATAGAGATGGGCACCCGTTAACGACGGGCGTTTGCAGATGAATTAACTCATGAGTTTAGGTTTCTGTACTTGGAAAAGAGGAATGTGCCAAGTCACTGCTTGAATCAAAACATGCTTTTCCTTATCCAAGTTATACAGAATAAACAGACAGACATCGGCTCCACACTGACGACCGTGTTTACTGCCGCATCTGAACTCACAATTCAGACACAAGCTAGAGATTTGCTTAAAGCATAAATTTCTACAACGTGCGGTGCCGCTGGGGTTCTTTCCTGTCTGGCTGTAATTGCTCTCCAGTTGTCCAGTTGATAGTTCCCATCTAATTAGCTTGGTTTCTTCAGAGGCCATGGAAACCTCTGAGCAGGGAGACACAGGCAAACTTCGCTATGATATGCTCCCACGTTTCCCCAAATATAAAGGTCAGCTAAGGAAGAGTCGATCTCCATCAGCTCTGCCTGATTTCATAGTTCATCATCCTTTGAACCATCTCAGGAGGGAATGCCAGTGCAGCTCTTAATGTTTGTGATTGCGGTGATTTTTATTTATATTAAAATTGTAATGGTTTCTTTAGTTTCAGTTAATTTATTTGCTATGCTCACAATATTGGAGTGAGCAGCTGAGAACCCTGGGTATTTTCTGCAAATCTATGGCATTTTTCCACTGCATTTGTTTTCATCATAAATCTCTATAAGAAAAACTAAGGATGACCCTATTCCTCTTCTTATTTCCATATATTATGGATGAAATTCTGCCTCACAGAAGCCGTCCTGAAACCCTAGTCCTCTATCTGATTATTGGGAACTAGTGTTTTTAGGAAGTGCTTAAGGTTACATGAAGCCATAAAGATGGAGCTCTATGCCAGTGGGCTGATGTTCTTATATGACCAGGGATCTGTCCGTCCCCCTATTTCTCTCTCTCTCTCTCTCTCTCTCTCTCTCTCTCTCTCTCTCTCTCTCTCTCTCT
>NC_022021.1:49469418-49483220 GCF_000317375.1 Microtus ochrogaster
TCTCTCTCTCTCTCTCTCTCTCTCTCTCTCTCTCTCTCTCTCTCTCTCTCTGTGTGTGTGTGTGTGTGTGTGTGTGTGTGTGTGTGTGTGTAACAGAGAAGTCAAGCAAGCATGCACTGTGAATGTAACTGTCCAAGTGTCCACAGACCAGGAAGAGAGAGGCCTTTATAGAAAATAAAAGTATCCCTGAACTGGAATTTCCTGCCTCCACCAAAACTGAGAAATTGTGTTTCTGGTTCATTTTTCCTTGTGTTTTTTGTTTGATTGTTATTGTTGTTTTTGTTAATTTGTTTGTTTGGGGGGCTCTTTGTCTAACATATCATCACTTTCAGATCACTGGGTTTTTCTTCATCAATTGTTGTTGTATTCAAAGACGCATATACGTATCAGGTTATAAATGCAGTTTGCTGAGCCCATATAATGTTGCTTGTGTGTGCATCCACAGGGTCGACCACTTGATACTAGGTTAGAGTCAGTTGGTGTGATCTTCCCTGGCGAGGGCCGCCTCTCCTGCCCTGAGCTGCCCCCAGCTGTCTACAGTCGTTGCTGTGGATGGTGGAAGATTCTCGGTATTTCCCTGATCTCCTTGTGCATGTTCACTGCTACCATCTTGGTCAGTTGGTGTTTGGATAGATATGTTGGTAGAACTTTATGGGTTAGAGCTGTGAACACAAATGAATGAAATAATCAGACAACAAATTTCTGGATCTCCTGGCTCTGACGACACCACCTCACGCTTCCTCAATGGTCACTGAGCCTGAGGTATGAAAGAATTTTATCGAAGCATCTCTTGGGATCGGGGTCCACATCTCTACATTTAGATTGACTATGGTTTTCTGTAGTGGTCTCCATCAGTTGCAAAGAGTGGTTTTCTGGATGAGGAGTGAGGACTGAACTCACCTGTGGGTGTGAGAACAAATGTTGAGTAATTAGTGGTTGTGTGGAACACGATTAATAAAAACTCAGAGCAAGAAACTGGGGTTCAACCTGAAGGTCAGAAAAGCAAAACAACCAGCCACTGGCTCTTACCTCTTACTCAGTCCAGAATGGCAATCCTGCCTCCAGGAATCTCAGAATGAGAATGTGTGTGAGTGCTGTCTCCTCCCGTCTTATATTCCTCTCTCAAGCTGGGATTAAAGGCGTGCACCACCTGGTTTCTACGGCAAACTAATGTGGCTGCTGGGGTTAAAGGTGTGTGTCACTAGTGCCCAGTGTATAAGGCTGACCAGGGCTGCTGTTTTACTTTCCTGATCCTCAGGAAAGCTTTATTTACTAAAATACAAATGAAAAGCCTCTTCAGTTGTAGATTCTCCCCTGATAGCTATGACTTCACTCACACTGAGTAGTTGACTGGATCCCCAGTACTAGGCATGGTTTCCCTCTTGTTGAGCAGGTCCTAAATCCAGTTAGAGAGCTGTTGGCTACAGCCTAAGTAATTGAGCTACCAGTGTCGTGCCAAATTGGAAGTGATGTTCAGTGTTACGGAGTGCATAGAGGTAAACGCCAAGATTCTGCAAGGAAAATGCTGCAGTGGGGCTGGCGTGTTAGTCACATGACCTGTAAAGATGCTGCAGTGGGGCTGGCGTGTTAGTCACATGACCGGTAAAGATGCTGCAGGTTGATGGCGTGTTAGTCACATTACCTGTAAAGATGCTGCAGTGGAGATGGCGTGTTAGTCACATGACCTGTAAAGATGCTGCAGTTTGATGGCGTGTTAGTCACATGGTGACCTGTGGAGATGGCGTGTTCGTCACAGTCACCTGTAAAATCCACCAAATGGAATAGCTTAAAGACTTTGCTGCCATGACTCTACGGGATTTTGCCATGACATTATTGGGATTTATTTCAGTTAATTTAACTACAAAGGTCTTCCAACAATGGTCGGTTTGATTGTCTAATTGATTGGATTGATGCTTTGTCTACACTGCTGCCTACATGTGAGTTCCTGATCGTCTTCTGTGCAGCTCTGGCCCTTTATTCTCTGAGTTCCCAAATCAGCAGTGTCTGCATGCTATCAAGCACCCTGGCTGTGTTCACTAAGCACACGGACACAGTGTGTTTACTACTCCCTAAGTGTGTTTTCAGCTGTGGAGCCCATGGCATTCAGAAAGTCACTATGTCAAAATTAGAAATCAACTGGATGGTTTGTCACACTTACTACTTGCTCGTTCCTCATCTGACGTTCTTATTGCTCACTACCGGGGAGATTCAGAAAGACCCTTAAGCTACAGACCTGACCCAACCCAGTAGGTACCAAAACACTCGCCGTCAAACTCCTAGTCTAGAATCTTTAGTGCCATTTCCAGAATTACTCGTAAGGCAATGTAATAGCTGGGACACAGATCCTTCTGGGACCAAGATTTCCCTTCTGAAGAAATGTCATCATCTGAGACATCATATAAAATATAATGTTCTAGTGGGTCGGGTTAGGCTGATGAAAGTGTTGATGCCGTTCATAAGGACAGCAGTGGTCCTGATGATGGTGATAAATGTGGTGATGCTGATTACGGTGGCAATGGTGCTGATGGTGGAGCATCACATGGGGCTGATGATCATGGCTACCATGATGGTTATGACGGTGGCAGCTGTAGTGTTATTGGTATGATGTTCATGATGATAATCGGCATGATGTTGTAGAAGTGACATTCATGTCTCAAAGAGTTATTTTGAGAAAGAAAACAAACATGCATGTATGTCTCTGTGCTCCTAAGACATGCTCTCAGGATGTGCTTCACCACCTTGGACAGTGCTCGCCAGATCTGAACATTCAGGTACTTATTCTTCTCATAACAGCGCAGCTTTCCCTCAGGGAACTCCTTAATGAGGCGTGTCAGCACCACAGACTGTGTTTATCATGTTGTATTTCTCTGGTGGAAAATACTGTCTCGTGTTTTTGAGGTTTGACAGGTAAAAAAAAAAATGAGATCTTTGTTTTTGCCATTTATACAAAGATATTGATTTAATGGATATACATTTTCTACTGGAAGTCACACATGCATGCAGAGCGACATGTCTTTATTTCTCCATAAGATCCCCCTTTTCATACTGAGAGATAGCAAGCCTACATTTTTTTCCCTAAAATTGAAAATGGAAGCCTCACTTGTTTAGGGCTCTGAAATGAAAGCCTCATACCCAATTCCCCTGATAATACTTGCCAGAGGCATCTGGCATCTCTGAATTTTAATAACCTGTTTTATAAGTTTTCCTTTTTGTCACCCACACAGAATATAAGTGTTTGTTTAAAGCTGTCTCCCCCCCCCCTCTTGAATTCCTGTCTTCAAGCCTGAGGCTTAGTGAATTCTGCCCCCAAACCTTCCAGGCCCTTTGATAAACACTCCCTAGGGCATCCTGAATGCCTCAGAAACGTCCACAGTTAGCTTTGCCTTTTCTTTTTCTGAAAAGATGAAGCCGAAAACTATATTAAAGGAGGGAAAGAGATAAATCTGGTGTCTGATTACATAACAGGTTGTCAGCCTTGACACCAGAGGGGGAAACGTTGGAGACACACAGAAACTTGGCTTCAAATAAACCCTGTATTCTGAAGAAGGAATGGTGCCTCCCTCCTTCCCTTTCATTTGCTTGAGCAAAAGCATCCTGTATCCCTGTGGCATCCCATGAAGCAGATGGACTCTCCCAAAGACCTGCTTTTCCCATGTTGCCCCACTTGAAAGTCACGGGCTGAGGCCTCCCGTTCAAGAAGAAGGTGTCACAGGCCGTGTACTGAGAGACAGAGAGCAAGCAGACCAGTGTCAATGCATCTTTAGGCTGACAATGTCAAGACAATGTAAAATAAACATGTGTGGTGTTTCTTGCCACTCAGAAGATGTCAGCTTCTAGGGAGATTTGTTTTGTGACCTGAGGAAATCCAATAAAATTGTGTCTGAGTGATAAACTAGATGTGCTCCGAAATCCCTGCCATGTTAATACTTTATGACTCTGTTGCCAATCTTTAAATTTATTTCTCTATCTTTGTGAGGAGTTGGGGGAGGAGGTATGTCTCAGACACTGTTCTATCACTGTGAAGAGACACCATGACCACAGCAGTTCTCATAAAGGAAAACGTTTAACTGGTGCCTGCTACAGTTTCAGAGGTTTAGTCCATTACCATGTCAGCACACAGGCAGACCTGGTGCTAGCCAAACAGCTAAGAATTCTACGTCTGGCTTTGTAGGTAGCAGGAAAAGAGAGATGCAGGGCCTGGTTTGGGTTTTTGGACCCTCAAAGATCATCCCCAGCGACACACTTCCTCCAACAAGGCCACACCTCTTAATCCTTCTCAAGTAGTGCCACTCCCTGTTGACAAAGCATTCAGATCTATGAGCCTATGAAGGATGTTCTTATTCAAACTCTCACGGGGCACATAACTATTATGTAACAGAGGCAGAAGACAATTTTGGTTGTCAAGTTCTTCCTCCTTGTTTGCAGCTACAGTGTACCAGGCACACTGCCTGCAAGCTTCCAAAGAGTCCCCTCTGTCCACTTCCCATCTCTCTGCAGGGGTTCAGGGAGTCCCCTGTGTCCACCTCCCATCTCTCTGCAGGAGTGAAGAGAGGCTGTGTCCATTTCCCATCTCTCTGCAGGGGTGTAGGAAGTCCCCTGTGTTTACCTCCCATCTTTCTGAAGGGGTGCAGGGAGGCTGTGTCCACTTCCCATCTCTCTGTAGGAACACAGGCCAAATAAGTTTCTTTATTAACCAATTGTTGTAAAACATATTCACAGCATACAGAAAGACATCCCACATCATTTGCTGTTTTCTGTCTAATCAAAAAGGAAGATTTTAACTTTAACATAGTAAAATTATATAAAACAAAATGGTTATCAAGTAAGAATTATAATTACAATATCCAGTCCATTTGCATTTTATCATCTATCTTATCTTTGTGAATACAAAATTTTGTATATAACTTACCTTTTTTTCAAAGGAAAACTATAACTATCTAGTCTTCAACTCCATAAAAGACCCCAGAAGGATATAATATTACCTAGGTAAACAGGAAGTACATTGTAAGCAATGTCCAAAACTCTAGAAATGACAGAGACGTGTGACTGCCTGGACAGTCACCCAAAGTTCTGTATCATCGGGGCATCCATCTTCAGCCTCCTCCCAATCCGTCTACCCCACTTCCCCTTTTCTCCAGATCCACTCCTTTTCCTTTCCTTTCAGAAAAAAAGCAGGCCTCCCAGGAATGTCAATCAAACACAGCATATCAAGTTACAGTAATGCATCTCAGTGTGAGCCAATCATTGGTTGGTCTCTCCAACAAGCTCTGTGCCACCTTTACCCCAGCCCTTCTTCCTGTCAGGACAAACTGTAGGTTGAAGGTTTTGTGCCTGGGTTGGTGCCCCAATCCCTCCTGGCCAGTTCAGGCTCTCTATCCTCCATCACTAGGAGTTTTCGCTGGGGTCAGCCTCATAGATTCTATGGAGTTTCCACTGTACTAGGGTTCCACATGGACCTTGAAATGCGCAGTCCCCGGCAACCCCAGTTATCCATCTCAGTAATGTCTCCTTCTATCCCACCCCTAACCTGATCCCTCCCACTCCCATCCCCTTCCACCCCCCAGTCCATCTACTAAATTTATTCTATTTCCCTTTCCCAGGGAGATCCATGTATCCCCCACTTAAGCCCTCTTTGTCACTGAGCCTCTCAGGGTATGTGGATTGAAGCACGATTACCCTTTATAGCTAATGTGCATTTACAAGGGAGTAAATACCATATTTATCTTTCCATGTCTGGGTTACCTCACCCAGGATAATTTTTTTCTAGTTCTATCCATTTGCCTGCATTTCATGATGTCATTTTTTAACAGCTGAATAATTCTCCATTATGTAAATGTACTACAATTTCTTTATTCATTCTTCAGTTGAGGGGCATCTAGGTTGTTTCCAGTTTCTGCCTGTAATGAATAAAGACACAGTTGAGCAAGTGTCCCTGTGGTAGGATAGACATCCTTTGGGCATATGCTGGGGTACCTGGGTTGTGAGGTAGATTGATTCTTAGAATTCTGAGACACAGCCATGCTGATGCCATAGTGGCTGTACAAGTTTACACCCCACCAACACATCAACAATGGAAGTGTTTCCCTTGCACCACATTCTTTTCAGCATGAGCCGCCACTTGTGTTTGTGATCTCCATTCTGATAGGGACAGTCTGTAATGTAGAATCTCAGAGTCATTTCGATTTTCATTTCCCTATTGTCTCTGCCTTTGTCTCAGGACTCAGCCCACTGTGTGTGTGAGCGTCCCACAGGAGCTTCATCAGCATGGTCTTCAAGAAAGTTCCTTCTTATTGCCTCTATAGCTTTCCAAATCTCTTCTGGACTGTTGCTTATCTTGATCATGTTAATGGGGAGTTTGGAACTCATGACCTTAGCCTTTTTAGCTATTCCCTTCATTTTTGACCTTGTTTAGGATCTGACTGTCTGGAGTCATTATATCAATATCATATACATACATATATATATACATATATACGTATATATATATATATATATATATATATATGATCTGACTATCTGGGGTCATGATGTCATATCAGTACCAGACATATATGATCTGACAGTATGGGGTCATCATGTCAATACTGGACATATATGATCTGACTCTTGGGGTCATCATGTCAGTACCTTTTCTCATCATGTGTCCCTAACACTATCTACTCTCACTGTCATGGGGAGGGGTATGCATGCATGTGTGATAACTTTTCTCTTACGCATTTTCTTGTATGACATAAAGTAAAAAGATTTCAAAGCTGATTTCCCCCTGATAGTTTTCCATGAGATATGAAGTAAGTGTATTTCCCGATCTACTGTACCCCTTCATTAACACCTTAGTAGCAATACGGATAGCATTCTTCTCTTTTTAAACTCTTTGTGGTATTGGCCATAGGTTTCAGGCATTTTTTTTCCATAAAAACTCTAGAATTGGGTTATTCAGCTCCCAACAATGAGTTTATCCCCTTGCCAGGTTCAGTATTAATCTGTGGTCACTTTGAGAAAGACTGAGTTGTCCTCAGTTCCCAGCTGCAACCCTAGACTCCAATGAGCCTCCCCTTCAACTCATTTGCATTTATTTTCTGAAAATGGTTATAAATTTCATATGCATTTCACCGACGTTTGGGGGTGCATACATTGAGTTTCGGTTTGCTTTTTAATTGGCATTTCCAGTTTGAAGTTTCCTTCTGGCACATTCTAATTGCTCCTTCCAGTTGTTGCTTAGCATTCCCATGACTGCCTGCGTCACACAGCTTGCAAAGGGCTTCCTGTTCATCCTCCTGGCTGCTCTACGCAGCTAATTACACGGTTGGAAGATGCTGGCTTCCTCTCATTTATTTGTGTGTTTTTATACTCATCACAGTGGTAGGGACGTCCAGGTCAGTGCTGGTCATTATAAGGAAGAGCATAAACCCAGGCTTCCATGTGACTTCAGTAAGACTCCCTCTGAATATTTCCTGTGGGCTCTGGTATTCAGTCCAGATACAATGAAGATCTTCCCTCTATCTGATCCTATTTTCCTGAGTTGTTTCTCAAGGGTCATGGTGGATTGTAGAGTTTGTTCTTTATGGATGTGTGAGATAATTATAGGTATATACATTAGCTGTTTAATATGCTGACATAATTAATTTCACTAATAGACTGCCCCACCCTCTGAATAATCTTGGAAACAAATGGACGATGGCTTCAACACTCTCGTGGATGACCACCGGTAGTCAGAGCAGTTAATTAACTCACCCTGGTGGCACTATTAAGTGGAACAGTGAGAGGAAAGGAGGCTTCCTTGGCTCCCTTTTCAGGTATCAGTTCATCTGGTCCTTTGGGGTGAAGAGTCATTGAGCCACCCCTTTGTCGCGTACCGCGCCCCTGTATCTGCGCTCTGTGGGCTGGCACCCAGTTCGCGAGCTTCGGGCAAGATGGCTGGAGGTTAAAACACACAGACACACACAGACAGACAGACAGCGACACGGGTCATTCTTGAATTCCCCAAAAACGCCCACTTTATTGTGTTCAGGGGCAGATTATATAGAGATAGCCACGCCCCAGCCAAATCCACCAGAAACCACTCTCCAGCCATCAGGAACTCCTGAGGGTCTCGTGCTCAGAGCAGCTGTAGGCACTCAGATCAGGGGAAAACAAGTTGTTTACAAGAAATTCAGGATCTGGGGTCTCACTGCTCCCAACATCCCTTCACTCTGTGGGACACTCTGTAGGACACTATTATTTCCCAAAGGAAGATCAGAAGGGTGTGTGTGTGTGTGTGTGTGTGTGTGTGTGTGTGTGTGTGTGTGTGTGTGTGTGTGTGTGGTGTTCCTGCAGGGTGCCTCTTGCTGGCTGGGACTGGGGCATCCTGCAGCACAGAGATGTAGTCAAACTGAGCTCCCTGCAGGGAGCCACTAATGTGAGCAAACTCCCAGCATGCTACCTGTGCCTGGCTGAGAAGCCCTGGGGAACTGTGCCTCAGCAGGGGGGAGGAAAGTCCTCTGCCTTCATCCAGGGCACATTGATGCCTCATAGGTACATCTCTTGGGCACAGACCTCATGCCTCGGTTTCCCCCTAGAAAGAAGTTTCTGTGCTTTCTCTCCTCTAGCTTTACTCTTATCCACGACTCCCCCTTCCCCCCAGAGAATGTTGCTTTTCTGTAAATCCACAGTGGCAGCCACTCCTGTTCCCAAAGTCAGGCACCCTCTACCACCGATAAGTCTATTACCTTCTCCTCCCATCAAAGGTGGTGGGACCTGGGCGAATGGAGCCCATCACTGAGGCAGACTAATGTCTCCTTCAACAGCCTACTTTACTCAGAGCATCAGACAATGTCCACCCTGAGGGTTGAGGGGAGCCTCACGAGTAAAGTGTTCAGTCACAAGGACAAGCCACGTGTGGTAGAAACATAGTTTTCCTTAGAGGCGTATGAAAATATAACAATCTCCACTTGTAATGAAAACCTGGAAAACTCACTTCTATCTGCTACATCAGGGAGGAGCAGGAAAACACATTCCAATAAGAATTCTGTGTTTCTGAAGAAACTTGGGTCACAAGTCTTTTGGTGTGTGTGTGTGTGTGTGTGTGTGTGTGTGTGTGTGTGTGTGTTTTCTCACAAACACTCATATTTCTCCTTGCATGTATTCATTTTTTAACCATGTTCTGACACCTCCCCAAGTCACAGCCCTGAATACCCTGCCCCGTCCACCTCCAGCCTGCTCTGCTCACCCCTCTTGGGGGGAAAGTTTCCAGAGGACTTTCAAAGTTTTACGTCATCTGGCCTCCACTCCCTCCTGACATGATGACCTACCCCTTTTCTTTATCCTATCTTTACAACAAGCTTGAGCTCCTGGGATGCCACACAGGTGCCCAGATGCTCTCCTACAGTATCGAAGACTCTTGCATACCAACAGAGCCTCAACTGTCTAACTTTTGGGGGAGGTTGGATAGGGTGTTCGCATGTCCATCGCTTCAGTACAAACCTCAAGACAGCCTGGACCACTTATGAAACAAGCGGCCGGAGGAATGTGCTGTGCAGATGGAGTTGAAGCTTTTCAATGAATATGTTAACAGAGAGGATGTGGTTGGGCCCTAACACAGCAGGGCTGCTGGAGAGAGAGAAAGAGAGAGAGAGAGAGAGAGAGAGAGAGAGAGAGAGAGATCAGAACAGACATACAGAGTGAAGAGTATCTGCAGTTCAGTAAGGAAACATTCATCCACCTTGGGTTTCCAGCCTTCCACCTGTGTGAAAGCCAGCTGGTGATGGTCCATTCTTCCAGGCTTTGATTGCTCCATTACCGTCACTCCAGAAAGCTAAGGCAATGAGCCGTTGTTCTCCTCATGATTAGTTGATGGAATCTGAGAAAGTGACTGGGTTGGGAGATCACTGATTCGTCAGGATAACAGCCCATTGGTGAATTCATAGACGATGGGTTCCTCGGAGGTGGAGCTGAGTGCAGGTGGCTGGTCACAACAGGTGTGTCTTGAAGGGCAGATGTTTCATTTTCTACTTCCTGGCCACTATGGAGTGGACACCTCAGTTAACCATTCCCTCTCTGCCGTGACCCTCTGGATCTTCTCAGAGCCAGAAACCAAGTGCTCAGGGCGACAACTGGAAATCTCTGAAGCCTCAAGCTAAAGCAAACCTTTCCTGGCTGAGGATTTCCTTCTTGGCACCTTGTCATAGCCAGAAAGACACTTACCACAGCCATCATGGTGTTCTCTGCAAGAGACAATACCTGGCTAGCTTCACAGCACAAAGCAGACACGGCACGGCGTAAACTGTCCCTTCTCCCATGGCTGCCTCTAATATTCAAGGTTTCAACCCTAGACATTTGCTCTTGCTTCCTAACACCTGTTTAACCTCATGCTACACAAGATAGACTCCACCATGTCTGCAATGAGGCAGGTGCGCACCTAGCACCAGCAAATGCGAGGGTTCTGCTCAGATAAATGAATGCAAACATTAATTGCTATACAGATGAAAGAGATGCAGGTGAAAATTCCTGCAAAACCATGTGTAAACACATATGCACACACACCATGAGTACATATGCTTATATTCATACACACGAATTGTAAAATCTCGAGTGACTCTGAGTGGAGAGCTGGGTGGTATTGCATTGCCCATATAAGTCATATTAATTCCTGGGCTGTCAAGAGGCTGAGTTGGTGGCTCTCACTCTCCCTGCTTGACTTTTATTTATTTATTGCTTTTCTGCCTGGCTGCTTCTCTCCAGAGGTGGTGAAGTTGAGTTTAGATCCATAGCCACACTCATTATCAGGCCAGCAGCAGCACAGGCTTGCCCCCCCCCATTGTGGTGATGCTGGGGAGATGCAGAGGCAGCAGGGTTTTATTGACACGGTGTTATTTAATTATCTTGATGGCCTTTTGCAAGCTAGGGGGCAATAATTCCCAGCAGCTAACTCCCACCCACCCCCGGGAAGTGTTTTCTGGCCACTGTGCGTCTGCCTCTGTATGCACCACCTCCTTGGTGATTACTCTTAGAGCTTCCTCAGGAAATCCAATTCCTTGGGATTAGGAATTGGATGTGAACAGTGCCTGCCTGCAACACAGCCTTCACTGTAGCACTTTCAAACCATATTTTTCCCAGCCACCCGGGGATCAACTCTGAACTGTATGAAGGACAGGATCTTCTCCGTGACAATATTAAACCTATTGCCAATGTCTTATTGAATACCAAGATAGGAAAATCAGGAGTCCTGTCCAGCCTTTGTCAGCTTCCCAGTGCCATCGTTTCCTGATTCCAGTGCAAAGTCAGTCCGGACCAGCAAGCCACATGGGCCACATTCCTGGTACTGTCCACATTCTCAGAGGCACTGGCTGCCATCAACTCTCTCCACTGCCTGCGGCCAGCTGTTGCAGCGTCTACAATGGACAATCTGCTCAATCTGCAACAACCTGCTCTCAGCTGCTTCCTGCATCCCCCCGTCAGGAGCAGTGGGAGGCTGGGTCTCCTCTGAACAGTACGGGCATCTATCCCTGGTGCACACGGGACAAAGGGCGTTGGTTACACACGCATAGCAAGAGGAGGGTGGGTAGCAGGAGCTTAGGAGAGTGGGGTAAGCGGGATGGGAGAGCCCGTGAGGACAGTGAGCCTCTGCTAGCTGAAAGGTCCACTCCGCTAGGAAGGTGCAGCTCTCCTGAGCATGCGTGCTCTGGTCCTATGCTGCGCTCTGCTGCCTTTGCTGTATGCTCTTCCTCGGTATGAGTCTCCACGCCCAGCCCTTACCACCCCTCTCCCCAATCTCCCATCTCACCTCAGCTGTCCTTCACAGCCGTGGTCCTCACCACAGTGCAGAATATATCAAGCACAGAAGTGATGTGGGGCATTTTATAGATTCAGTCTGTACCAGGGAGGCTCTGTCATCATGGAACGCAGAGTGCACAGGTCAGAGCTGCCCTGGGCTCCCGCCATCAATTCTGGTTGCTGCCCCATTCCTCCAAGTCCCTGCCTGGTAATGCCTGGCTCGGCTGATAGGGTAAAGGCAAATGAACTCCACATTGACAGGAGTCCATTAAGACCAAGGGGGCAATAAGGGACATTCGACGTGTGGCACTAGGCAAACCCTGGCAGACCCTGCCCCTTGTGTCAGCCCGTCTGATCTCCTGGTACACCTTGTCTCCTGTCTTGTCTTCTCCAGCCCTACTGTTTCTCTGTTCATCGGGTGTCTGGCCATTCTATACTCCAAGATGAGCCTTGAAAGCCTTGAAACCAGAGAGGGATCATGAGGGGGCAGAAAGGGATAGAGTGGGAGAGGACATTGGCATTAATTGGTCAGAAACCAGATCTGGCGAAGGAAATTAACCTCCTGGAGGGAGGCATCAGAGGACAGTGCAGTGCGGATCAAAACGGAATGGCATGTGTTTGGGAATGCCACAATACGGCAGCTGCCTGAGAAAATTCCTCCCCAGGCTGGGTTGCCAGACCCTTGAGTCCCAAGAGCACCACATCCTACTGGGGCTCCACTGTCCCAGAGAGACTCCAATGCTGTCTGCACCCACCCCATCCATGGCTCCGTGCCGGCCTCGAAGCTGCCCACCAGCCCCTGTCTAAGCAAGGTGGGCTGGGGCTGCTCTCTAGAAAGTGTCTCATTCCTGGGGGCTGACTGCTGGCTGCTGCAGTTTAGAAACCCCCTCAGTCATGCAATTTTGCACATGCTCAATATTTTTGCTTCTCCCTTTTTAACCTCAACCTTTAACATATTCCCAAGCCGATAATGAGCCATGTGAAGCAGCTGCCGCCTGTATTTGAACACGGAAAGTTCTGTCCTTCCCCACAGTCCCTGGCCTCCTCGCTCATCCACATGGACAGTGGGTGCTGAGCCAAGCATGAAGTATAATCTGGCAGGAAGCCATAACCACGTTATTGTTTAATTCTGGATTTTTGCCCATTAATAAAATACTGGCTAAGCAAGAAACATGAGCTAAAAGTAAAAGCCAGAATTTATGTCTTTGAGGAAAAAACCAACCCAAATAACTTGGCAGTCTCCTCTCTTCTCTCTCTCTCTCTCTCTCTCTCTCTCTCTCTCTCTCTCTCTCTCTCTCTTTCCCTCCTCCACCCTTCCCTATCTCTCTGGACTCCATCTTCTCACCCTTTTCTCTGTTTTTTTTATTAAAGAATGCATTTTGCACTATTTTTTCACTTTTACTTAAAATGCGAATCACAAACCCAGAGCTGCTGACAATGACTCCCTTCTATCCTCCATCTCTGGCAGCTTGGAAAACTGAAGTTTGAGAGACTATCTAGCAGAAGAAAGAACTGGGATCCCCAGTCATGGGTGCTGTTGTCATCTGATGCTTGTCTTTGGATGGACACGTCCAGACTCAGGGACATGGACTCAGCTCTCCCTGCACAGCTCAGGAAGGAGAGGATGGACCAGCAGTGTGAAGCTTTTCTTTGATACCCTGGCCTGACAAAAAGGCATCTGGGCAGGAGTCTTTCTTGGGCATTTATCGTTGATCTGGAAGGTTGCTATGGAAACCAAAGCCTGTGGAACTGATGACATCTGTTTTAAGCAAAGGAAATGTATCCCTAGTCCTTAGAGTTTACACTTGCCCTAACTGAGAATCCTCTGCTAGTATTCAGGCATCTGTAGAGACCTGACCTTAGGGTATACATTCTCAGCTGTAGCCACTAAGAGTACTTCCTGTGCACATTCATACGTTCCTTTTTAAAAGGGCCCTGCCCACTCCCATCTCTTTTTCTGTGTCTCTGTTTATCTGTCTGTCTTCTGTTTCTCTCTCTCTCTCTCTGCTCCTCCTCCTCCTCCTCCTCCTCTTCCTCCTCCTCCTCCTCCTCCT
>NC_022021.1:49483320-49487298 GCF_000317375.1 Microtus ochrogaster
CCTCCTCCTCCTCCTCCTCCTCCTCTTCCTCCTTCTCCCCCTCTTCCTCTTCCTCCTCTCCTCTTCTTTTCTCTTCTCCTACTCCTGTCCCCAGAGGCTGGTCTCCCCTCTCCCCTTTTCCCATTCACTTTCCTGTAATAAAAAATCCCCTCCACCTGAGCTCTGTCGCATGGCGTCTTTCTATCTTCTGCTGCTTTTTCTGAATTACAACACCCTTCCCCAGGTCTCCTTTTGCACCGGTTCAGTTTCAGCTAAAATCACCTCCTGCTTCTGTCTTCTACAGCAAGCCTTGGCTTCTCCCAACGGTCTCTCTTGAACGTGCTGAGCAGAACTTCAAAATCAGCTCCCATACGCTCTCTCCACCCTACCCCCTCTGTCTTACTTGGTGTTCCATTGCTATGGCCATGGTTACTCTTAGGAAAGGAAACATTTAATTAGGGCTTGCTTATGTTCAGAGGTTTAACCCATTATCATCATGCCAAGAAATATGGCAGCGTGTGGGTGCTGGTCAGTAGCCGAGAGTTCTACATCTAGATCTGTAGGCAGCTGGAAGATAGAGGAAGACAATGGGTCTGGCTCGGGATTCTGAAACCTCAAAGTCTACCCCCAGTGACACATTTCCTCCAACAAGCCCATGCGTCCTAATCCCTATCAAGTGGCACCACTTCCTGATGACCAACCATTCGAGTACAGGATCCTACGAGGCCATTCCTATTCAAACCCCACACCCTCCTGGCACTCACAGCCGTGCTAAACCCCACACCCTCCTGGCACTCACAGCCGTGCTAAATCGGTCCATTCTTCATTTCCAGCATTTTGCATCTCCCCTACTCAAAACTTGCAATGTGTTATCCTGCCATGTTTTCTATAAGCCACTCAGAAGCTTGGTGTATCAGAGCCTTGGTCTCCCAGTATCCCTTAGCCTGGGCACCTTTGCGGTAATGAATGAATATATTCATTCAACTTTATACTCTCTATTCTTGGCAAGTCATTGGACAGTCGAAACATGTAGGGCCATAGGAGGCTCATGGAGGCTGGATTAGAGGGTGGGAACACTAGCAATATCAGTGGAGGTTTGCCTAAAGACACTCCACACAGTTGGATTTAATCTTATAATTGGTGACGAGTGCTGGCTGTGGTAGCAGTTTGGTGGAGATTTTCTAGCAATAAACAAAGGAAATCATAAATCAAGCTACTTTTCAAAAAAATTCATTGGAAACATCAGATAGGATGGTTTAAGAAAAGCAGGAAACCTATGAGTCTCAGATGGTGCTTAAAGGCACACCTATCCTTTGGTTGGTGGAAGCTGTAAAGGTCCTCACCTGTTACCCACAAGAATGTTTGCTCAGACACAGAGGATGATGGGGAATGGCAAATGAGGAGATTAAAGACTGCCCAAGATAAATACGATTAGGCTCTGGACCTGCAATGTTCCACCCTCCCCCAGTCATCGATGCTCTAATCAGCTGGTCGGGCAGAAGCTTCTGTAGAAGGTGCCCTAGAAAGCCCTGCACGAGACCATTCCTTCACACTCTGAGACATGAACTTGGAATTTGGGGTGAGAGGGCCATTTTACTTCCCAGAGTGACTCACCTGTGAGAAGAGGCCAAGACAGATGCTCCAGCCCCAGCTGTTCCACCTGCCACCTGGCCCAGGTGTCACAGTGGAAGGGCAGCCTCTACAGCCACTCTGGGATGCCAGAACCCCCGCTATCTACTGCCTGCTCCGAGGCACTGAAGTGAACCTCACTGAAGTCCTGGGTAACAGTGAGTCTGAGGATCTGCACGGCGGGCTGATTAGCGCAGGTGTTTATTCTGGTCACGGCCGGAGCGAGGAACCACACCAGCCACACCACAGACTTCCAATTTCCAGGCTGTTCCCTATTAATTTTAAATTAATGCCCTGCCCTTTGTCAGTGAGCTCAGGGTGCTTCATAATAATAGAATAAACACAAGTACATAATGGGGAGGCATTCTCGGCATCCCGAGTGTCTTCGAAGTGAATGAGAGATGGGTTAGCTTGATCAGTATGAAACTAGGCTTCCATGGAGAGGGCAGTGTTCAAAGGGGACAGGTGGCGTTGCTGGGGCAACTGAGGTTCTTTTTGTGGTCCTTACTCCCATTAATAAAGGAATTTAGAAAGGGACTCAGAAGGAAGCCCAAGGACAACTTTATTAGCACTTAAGAGCAAATACAGTAAGAATTCCAGCAGCTGCCAGGAGATGCTAAAAACAAAAGCCGCGCCTTTCCAGTTAAGCATGGAACAAAACTAAACAGGAAAAAGATCATACAGGAACAGAAGTTGACAGCAGGCTGAGGAAAGAGCCCCAAAGCATCCAGTCAGGGGGGCATGATCTTATACATGCCCTCCTCCTTTCACTAGCATTTCTTGGGCTTTGTCTCATGCCTGCTCTGCTCCATAGATGATGTCAAGGTGAGGCAGGTCCTTGGTTTTCCTCCGCAAGCTGCCTTCTGTCATATGTCAATCTGGACATGAGCTTTTAATGTTTTATTTCCTATGACAGTGAGGTAAGTTAAGAGACCCCATTACCCATGGCCTTTATAAGTTACTAGCTTTCTGGTCCTGGTCAATTTGGCCCAAAACTCTTCACTTTGACTTCTTCCTCTCTGCCTTATAGAAACCTCCAAGTGGTGAGCGGACAATTCCCTCAGTAACCTGAATCACAGAGGCCACAGGGTCGTGGGGGTGTCAGAGGAGGTTCCTCTAAAAGGAGCTTTTTAGTGGCATCAGCAGTGTGAACAGGATGAAGGGAAGGCCCCATGGTGTAGACCCTTGTTCAAAAGATCGGGGTACATGAAGAGTTGGAGACCAGATGAACAGGGAGAGGGACACTCGATAGAGGGTGTCACCTTCAGCCGCGAGTTGCCTGCAGTCCTGGTCTCTCTCTCTCTCTCTCTCCCCCTTTCCCTCCCCCTCTCCCTCATCCTCCCCCTCTCTCCCCGCTCCTCCTTTCTCTTCCTTTGTGATGAGAAAAGTCAAATATAAACATGATAATCTAATCTTGCTCCCTCCCGGTCTCCAGGGCCCTGATCTCCTCAGTGTTCAGGTTCTGGGAGCAGGACGTAGGGTCCGAGTCACATGAAAATACCAGAAAGATCACTTACAGTATAAAAACCTATGTATTAGAAAACAACAACAAAAAGATCTCACTCTGGGAAATCTGCTTCCAAGCTGTGCTAAAACTGCTTAAATACAGCCGACTTAGCACATTTGCAGACGGAAAAACACACAGTTCAGTTTTGTAAAAGACAAAGGGTAAAGTCACACAGCTAATAGAGGAATGAGATCACTGACAATGTAACTATATCCTGACTCGTCGTAATGGTTATAGCTCTTGAATTGCCACAGGAAAGTAACTGAGTGTAAACAGTGAGGAGACGAGGCGCTCTAGAAGGCAGAGTGGGCACATTCCCTCACTGGCTATATGTCATTCAGTGCTGCATCAATATACATGCATTTCTGTAACTAGCTCAGGAGTCATGAATTCAAACCTCAGGAATGGCAAACTAATGACTTCAACATCTCTCTAATCTCACTGTGCTCATTGGGTTTTTGTCAACTTGATGCAAATGGTGGCTGCTGGGCAAGAGGAAGCTAAGGTTAAGGATGCGCCTTCTTCCAATTTGCCTATCGGCAAATCTGTGCTGCATGTTCTTGATTAGTGAGTGATGAGGGTGGGCCCAGCCCACTGTGGGAAGTACCACCCTTAGATAGGTGGTCCTGGATGGTGTGAGAACATAGGCTGAGCAAGCCCAGAAGCAGCACAATCCTGGCTTCAAAGATAGCCCATGGTTCTCTAAGAACTCCTGAGGACAACTGAGAACCTAACCGGGAGGTGAGGAGAGCCAAGAACAACACCCACACACAGGCCAGAGGAGCCACACACAGCCCACCCTCACACAGACCAGAGCCAATGTCACATGCACACAGCCCACCCTCACACAGACCAGAGCCAAT
>NC_022021.1:49487398-49492915 GCF_000317375.1 Microtus ochrogaster
GTCACATGCACACAGCCCACCCTCACACAGACCAGAGCCAATCGTCACATGCACACAGCCCACCCTCATATCCACATGTTCCCTGCTCGTAAATACAGACCTTCCTCATGTGGACAGAACCCACACTCACGCAGAAGGGATCCTACCCACATGCCCAAGGCCTCCCTTATAAAGACTAACAATACCATGTTCTCTAATCAAACAGCTGGGTATTTAAAAATGCAAAAGCCAACAACAAAAGAAGTGGCAGGTGGGTGGATTCCTCTGAAGTGACTGAACTTGCAGCAATTAGCACAGCACTATGAGGCTTTGCCTAAACACCGTTCTAATTGGAGGATAACCATGAGCAAAGAACAGGCGAGTGTGCAGCAGGAAAAGCCTCAGGGAGGAAGGGCTCTGTCTATAAAGTGAGCAGAAAATACAAATGTATCCATTTCACAGTTGCTACAATGTGTCAGGTGAATGTAGATTTCTGTGAATGGCTCAGAGGCCTTTCAATTTTCCACACCTGCTACCACCTAGGGACCCAGCATGGGGCAGAGATGACAAGTTTCCTCAGAGCTGGCCTGCTTCCTGCCCTCCTTCTAACGGGCTCACTTCAAGAGGAAAGTGAGTTTTTCCAGGCACGGCTTCCAGCAACTTCACTAAGGGAGAGTGTCTAGGCACACATCATCACTGCCAGAGAGCTGAGGAGCTGAGCAGGCAAGAACTCACAGCTTCAGATGCCTTCCTTACCACACTTTCTGCCAGGGCTCCAAGGGAACAGTGAAGTCACACAAATTATCCAAAGACCATAACCTCGCTCAGAATGAGCTAGCAGTTAGAAGTCAGAACTGGGCAGCAGAAGTCCCTGAAGTGTCAAGGGCTGAGCAACAAACAGGGTCTTGGTTCTGATGAGGAAAGGGGGCAATACCAGAGCAGCGGCAACATTTGTGTGCAAACAGGGAGAGAATTAATACACATAAAGCACATGTCCATACTGACACACACCGGAAGCACATGTACACACTGACTCAAACATACACACATAAAGCACATGTGCATACTGACACACACACAAAGCACATATATGCACTGACTCCCACATAGACACACAGCACAGGTGTATATTGACACATACACACAAGTCACATGTACATACTAACTCACACACAAACACCAAATATAAACACCGCACCACAAATGCACAAAGCTTGCACCATATACGTAACAACCCATACTGTCATCTCCACTGCACATACATATAAAAAACCTCATACACTCAGACCACTTATGCACATATAACTATATATGACATGCACACACCACATCACATGCACACATGGAAAGTACATCATCTATGGGCCATATCTACACACACACACACACACACACACACACACACACACACACACATCTTTAGGCGAACATGAGAACTAAAATTCCAAAGTGCATAAGAAAAGCATCATTGACCATGGAAGTCAGGACTCCACTGAAGGACAAATTCACCCCATAGAAAATGTATCTGCTAGAAGAATATTTCAGAGTAAAAAAGGCCTCCAAAGAGTCAAAATCAAGATGATAAACCATGGAGCAAGCAGTTTGAAAAGAAAGTCTGATAGTCAAATAAGAAAAAAAAAGTTAACAGGCTTCATGCATTAAAAGGGACTAGGGAACTGATGAGGTGATGCCCTGAGCCCAGCATACTAAAAAATTAAAAGGGAACAGGTGTGGAAATCCTCCTGCAAGAGCTAAAGGATGGATTGACACACTCCACTGCTCATCTGGGGCAGGAGTTACACAGAATAGCGGGCACAATGTAACGGGCAAGGCAGAGATGGTAAGGGCTTAGATATATTTCACACATGCTTTCTGCGTATGTGTCCAGATTTTCAGCTCTATTTATCAAAACTAAAGAGCATTGAAGGTAAAAAAAAGATGAGTTTTAAAGCTTCCAGAAAATTATAAAATGGCAAGCCACAAAGACTGGTTATCTCTAAAATTAGCCATCAACTAGAATAAAACCATTAAAGGATTAAATACACCAATTAGAGGGTTAAATTCATGCTGATAGTATGATTCCTTGTGGTATAAATAGCAGGATCCTACCTGAACAGTGTGACCCCGGAGAGGTCCATGTCACCAGAAGTCATGGGGTCTTACTGCAGAGAGCCTGAGTTCTGTTTGTCCAGCTGCTGTTATCTGTGCTTCCAAGGATGCAGTCCCCAGGTTTCTTCCCCTCTTACAGCTGCTCTCCTGCCCAGCAGATGTGACTGCCCCAACCTCTGAGCCCCACCCCCCAAGCCGCTCAACAACTGCACACTATCTCCTCTTCATAGCTTTCCTTCTTCTTGGTTTTAAAATGTTTTTTTTTTTACCTATTCTTTGAGAATTCCATACATATATATGCAACGTGTTTTGATCAAACCCACTTCCCACTCCCTCCCCTGCACCCTTGTTCTTTGTTTTTTTGGAGCTGTGCCCTGATAGAGCGGCTGGAAGTTGGCAATGTTGTGAGTTGGGAGAACACTGAATTCACAGATCTGTGTGGCCGCCTGGGTTAGCAGCACAGACACCATGGGGCAGCCACCTATTCCCTGGTGACCCTGTGACTGGGAAGTGACTGAGATCCTATGTCTACTGCATCACTAGGGAGGGCCCTGCGACATCGCTAGCCTGGAAGAGATCCACATTCAAAGTAAAATTTCCCCCCAAATAAGTATGGCTTCTACATCTGCAAAATCAAAACAAAAGTCAAGTCAGCCTAAGCCAGGGATAATCTGTCCTCACCGAGACAGCAATATGATTTTTCAGGGTTGAAAAAAATAATGCCTGTGATAGTCTGCTATGCAAGCTAACCTCTCTAGGCCATTGAGTGTGAACTAATTATGTAAATGTATTTAGCACAGTTTTATAACGTGCATGATGCTTTGGTGGATTTTTTTTTTCAGAGTTTTTATATCTTTCTTGATACTGGGAGAAATCAATAGAAATTTATGCTTATCTGAAACATTATTTTTCTGCAATATAAAATAAAGAAAGTTAATCATTGACGTTCAGAATTTAGGATG
Organism: Microtus ochrogaster; assembly: GCF_000317375.1. NCBI lineage: Eukaryota > Metazoa > Chordata > Mammalia > Rodentia > Cricetidae > Microtus > Microtus ochrogaster. The sequence continues at coordinate 49,490,449 of NC_022021.1, forward strand.
ATTTAGATTTCGATAATTGGGGCAAACATAGCTTGCAGTTTAGTCATAATCACAGTTGGAATAAATTGTTCATTTTTTCTGTAAGGTTTTTTTTTTGTCCAGTATTGTGTACGAGGCTTTCATACAGTGTGTGTGGATTGTACGTGGCTTCAGCGCCCGGTGCTGTGAGCCTGCAGTGACCTTTCTTACTCATTGCCTCCTCCTCCGTGGTCTGCATCCTCTCCACATTGCCCATCTAGGGCACGGCTATGTTCATGCAAGTCCTGTATTGAACGAGTGTGAGCCCTGCAGGCCAAAGCTGGTTTGGGTTATGTTGTAGCTGGAACAATCTGAGGCTTATTTCTCTGCCTATCTTTGGCAGTGTTGAACCATTACACAAGCCCTGTGGTCCTGGACATTTGCATAGTTGAAGAGTCCCTCACCCTCTTGGTTCTAGGAAACAGCTGGCTGCCTGAAATTACTCACCCATGTCTAAGCCACCACCGGGACACCTACTCCTTACCCTTGGAAAAGCCAGAGTGGTCAAACAAGTGTCCTTAGTTTGTCATCTAAATGCTTAAATGAACTCCAATCTGAGCAAAGCAAGTAACTGACCAACCTTCTCTTCTGCTCCAGGGTCTCCAGTATCCCACTTTGACATAGAATGGGCCGTAACAACCTGGTCTCTCATTAAGATGCACATGAGAATCAAATAGCTATAGGAATAGCTTTTTTTTTTTAATGAACTACCTCTTGCCTTCAGTAACTGAACCTTTGAGGGCAACCAAATTACCAATACAACTTGAGAGCATCTAGAACTGTATTCTCCATCTCTTCCCCACTGTGGAGCCACATGTTCAAGTTTAACTTGCCTCTGTGCAAACCCTATAACCCATCTTACCATGCCCGGGATTCCCCACGCAATCAGCCTTTACAGCCCAAGCTAAATGCATTGTCTTAATGTTACACTATGTACTCTTCACCCTCCAGACTCCAGCGTATGTGAGTGCGTGCTGGCTGAACTCGCTTGCTGAGAGCAGCCCGCGGTTTAGAAACAACCTCAAGGAAGAGAAATGCAAATGAGAGTTCACCATAAATGTTGGAAGCAGTGCATAGAAACAGTTGAGAACATCTGTCTGAGGCTTTGAGTGCTGTCCTAAATCAGCTGGAGTCAGTAATGTGACTTCTTTCCCTTTCAAACTGCCAAAGGTTCGGGTGAAAATTGTCCTCCCTCCTCCCACATAGACTATTTCCTCTTCCAATCAATAAACACGGAGCAAAGCCCTTTGTTGTGAACGGGCCACGGAGACAGACAGCTCAGACACTCACTCATACCACATAGAACAGACAGGCAGAAGGCACAAGGGGAGAAACGGAAGATTCAAATGTGGGTTAGTTCTTGGGTCTAAACATCTCCAAGAGGAAGAATCTTCTCATAGTTCAATGGCACCAATGCAGTTTGCCACCAGGAAAGACAACTGTATCGTCCACTGCACCATTACACCACCCAGTTCTCCAGTCTGGCCTCTCTGCTCCTGTACACTTTACCCAAGGACCTCGGCTGTTAGAGCATTCTCCTTGAATCAAGCATCCCCTGCCCGTCCTGCTGCAGTGGTCATTTTGGATAAAATCTCTTGTTACCTAAGCTGGGTTTGTTTTTATCTGCACCAGGGAACTACTTACTGTCAACCATGTCGAAGGTGTTGTCCTTCCTGGAAACCCCTCTCGTATGAGAGTCGTGTTCCTGAGGTCTCTGGTGGTGCCCAGGGCCTGTGCCCACTCATGGCAGAATGCTCACCATGGCTTTAGCTAGTGACGACATCAGGGTCTCTGTTGGTTTCTAACTTGGAACTCGCGAATATTTCACCTGATTGATATCCTCAAGTTCAGGGTATTACTCTTCATTTAGCAAATGCTGATGAAATCAATCAGCCAGGCTTCCTGCGAGCTTGGAGTTTGGTGCTCCTTTGTGGTCAAGCTGAGCACAGGGAGCAGACCTGACCCCAAGTTCAGGCCAGCCACGTAGTCTCTCCATCCCATTGTATGTAAGTATTGGGAGAAGCACCCATTATGATGTATCTACTGAAGAATAATGAGAGACTGGGCATAAGAAGGAAGTCTAAGTAAGAGGAGGAAGAACTTGGTAAGAGGAAGAGGCACTAGGTAGGATGTGGAAGTCTTAGGTATGATGAGGAAGTGTTGGGCATAAGGAGGAAGTATGGGGTATAAGGAGGGAGTGTTGGGTATAAGGAGGAAGTGTTGGGTATAAGGAGGGAATATTGGGTATAAAAAGGAAGTGTTAGGTATAAGGAGGAAGTATGGGGTATAAGAAGGAAGTGTTGGGTATAAGGAGGAAGTGTTGGGTGTAAAGAGGAAGTGTTGGGTATAAGGAGGAAGTGTTGGGTGTAAGGAGGAAGTGTTGGGTGTAAGGAGGAAGTGTTGGGTGTAAGGAGGAAGTGTTGGGTATAAGGAAGAAGTGTTGGGTGTA
>NC_022021.1:49493015-49502451 GCF_000317375.1 Microtus ochrogaster
GAGGAAGTGTTGGGTGTAAGGAGGAAGTGTTGGGTGTAAGGAGGAAGTGTTGGGTATAAGGAAGAAGTGTTGGGTGTAAGGAGGAAGTGTTGGGTATAAGGAGGAAGTTTTAGGCAAAAGATTTTTATGACATTCTTCGAAGTATGTGAGACTTTCATAATATATATAAATATATAGTCAGTATAATTTTACTTTCTTAGAGAAAAGAATTTACAAATTTAGTCTAATTATGTGGTAAAACCATTAAAACACACTTAAACGAAAAATCTAGATCTAAATGAATCAATGAAGTTGGATCTCAAAAAACGTGCTGTCTGTAATACTGTAGCGTGGCTTGCTCTTCGGATTACAAATGTAGACGTTCCAGGAGAGCAGCCTTCCCTGTTACAAACTATCCCACAAGTAATAATTACTACTGAGGTTGCTCTCTCTGAATAACTTGAATTAAACTGCGGTTATCTGGGTGCTGGGCTGTTCACCACACTACAGCAACAGCTGACCCTTCTTCAGTCCTGTCTTCCTGCTTGGATCTCTCCACAAGCATTGCTGACATTACTTAATTTGGAAAACAGAATTTATTCTTAACTGATTTTTTTCTCCTCATGAGAAGTTGGTTTTCCTGATGACTTGCATTAGCACAAGCTGGTGTGGATGGGAGACTCCCCATCCTATCTAGAAAGAAATTGGTCCTAGGCCTGTAAATGTGGGTCTATATGGTAGAATGTTCAGCCATTCCTACAGACTCAGTTGCTGAGTAGCTGGAAAGGTCTTGATTTGGATCTCGATAATTAAAGGTGAGTTCTCTTAAAGACATTTTCAGATAAATTAACTAAGATTTTCTCATTCTCCATGGGAATTTTCTCACTCTTCTGTATTCCCTAGAGAGAATACAGGCCAAGATGAACTTGCCTTGACGATACTCTTCCTGTCTGATTCTGCAGCCTTGCGACCACAGCTGGGCTTCCCATGAGACCATGGTGTCCATCATTCGATCTTCAAGTCACTAAGTTCTTTCCTTTGTTAAATCTTCAGGTGTGGCAAGACCGCATACGGCAAAATGCATAGGAGGCCCAAAACCTGACTTTTGTTTTGTTTTGCTTTGTTTTTTGTTTTATTTTGAGACATGGTTTCTCTGTGTAACAGTTCTGACTGTCCTGGAATTCACTCTGCAGACCAGGTTAGTCTTGAACTCACAGAAATTTACCTCTCATGTGCTGGGATTAAAGGCGTGGGCCACTGTGTACAGCTAGAAACCTGACTTTTAATGGGAATGGTTATAATTAAATTGAGAAAAACTCCCATGCCATCTTTGACCCCAAGCTTATACTTGAGGCAACAAGACACAGCAGACCAATTCCAATATATGCTCGGTGTCTCCTAAAAAAACAAAAGCAAAAACCTAGCATGTTCTTCTGCTATGAGGGTGCACATGCTATTGCAAAGCCAAAGAAAACCAGTGTTAAAGACTTGAAACACAGTGAGCCAAGGAAAATTGCTGATAGCTCAGCAATCGGGATCAGAGCAGACTCAAATCTGATGTTAGCCTTAGAGAAAACATTCCCAGCAGCTCACAGACCGACAGAGAAATTAGAAGAGCTGTGGAAATTCACTGAGATGGGCACCACAGAAAGCTTTACTACCCAGAAACCACAAAGATGACACAGCACTTGCTTGAGGGCGTTGACAAGCAATAAGTTGGAACAGGAGTCTAGACCAACGCTCGTCTGTGTTCTGTGCTGGCCAACATTTGGTGACACCGTTGTTATCTCTCATAATCTCAAGGCGGGAAATTGCCCAAGGAACTGAGGGCATCTTGCTGGATAGAGAGGGTGCCAGGCAAACCGTTGTGGGTGAAAACAAGGTCATTTTTCTGCTTGACACCATCCTACAAGGAAGGTTGGGTTCAGGAAAGAACTCACCAGTTTCTCATGTAAAGCAGAGTGAGAGGCACACCAGGATCCCAGAGCATGGAGATTCGCAAAGTCCCTGCCTTTCGATGAATATTTGTACCGCTGTGTGGGAGCGACCTGTCTCCTCGCCTCAGCTAAGGCTGAGCAAACCTAAGCTGGATAGCAGAGCGTCGAGGCTCAGATCTACTCAGAGGACAGTTGCCTGGTGCCCGTGTCTTCCCCGGATTGCTAATGTGTTAGTATTCTCCATACATGGTCTCAGTCATTACCCCGCTCCACTAAGTGGTGCAGTATACTGAATTAATGTGGGATGTGCTCCCTGGAGTCTGTCACAACCTAGAGCCCAGCAAGGGCTCGTGAGAGGGTATCTGGACAGCTCATCTCCTGACTGCAGATCGCCAAATCCCCCTTCTCTAGCCTGACAATCTTCCAAGTCCCCTCTCTTCTGCTGGCTTTTTATGCAAATCCTAAGCTGGTCCTCTGCAGGACCATGGGGGCTTATGGAGTAAAGATATTATAAATATGCCGTGTATAGTTAATGATAAAGCTCCTGTCTTAGTGCGTTCTGTGTTGTCATAACAATAAAACGTGAGGCTGGGTGCTTCACAAAGAAAATAATCATTTGGCTCAGGACTCTAGTGGCTGGAAAATCCAACCAGTGTGGTCGGAACATGTCACAGGGAATCCCTGGATGCATCATAGCCTGGAAGGCGAGTAGGGAACGTCAAAGGGTCACAGATCCATGACAGGAAGTCAGAGAGAAACTTAAGAGAGGCTTCCCTCTGCACAACTCATTCTTGTGAGAACTTAGCACCGAGACTCGGCTCAATCTCACAAGAGGACACCAGTCATTCTGAGGACGGCACATCCTGAGACCCAGGTGCCTTCCACTGGGCCTCCGCTCTTCAAGATCCGCCAACCTCTGCCCCGCCATTCAGGGGACCAAGCTCGAAGCACACATGAACTTTGGGGAAGTGAACCATATCCCCACCACAGCAGGGGGATGACTCAGATAATGGAGGCGTTTTGACTGCAGCGTGGGATTAATTCCTTATTGCATATTGAAACAAGACCGTACATTTAGAGCTCAGTGGCATTTCCCCACACCTGCCAGTGTGGCTGCCATAGCAATGCTGCCAGCACTAGCCAGCTTCGGCAGTGGGAACAAAAGCCACTCTTGTCCAGGCCTAGTGAGGACACAGCTCAACAGTGACTCTTCCTCCTTCCGACTTCCTTTTGTTCTTTCTCTTCCTTTGCTGCTTTTCCTATTCCTTTGCTCCACTTCATGCTTTTTCACTCCTGATACATCACACACACAGGAGACACCACTATCTACCTGTATATAATAGGAGACACCACTGCACCACCCCATATACACAGGGACGACACCCCTGCCCCTCCACATATACACACGGGAGACACCCCTGCCCCTGTTCCATATACAAATGGGAGACACCACTATCTACCCATATACACACAGGAGACACCCCTGCCTCATATACACACAGGAGACACCCCTGCCCATATACACACAGGAGACACCCCTGCCCATATACACATGGGAGACACCACTGTCCACCCCCATGAGTATGCCCGTGGCCAGCCTCGGTGTGCTCATTGCACACGCCCTGCACTGCAGACTGTGCTGTTAGAAGTTTTCCTCCTTCCCTGCTTTAAGTTTCACTGAAGAAGGGGTTTTAACAGGTTTGCCAAGAGCTAAATGAAGGCCTAGCTTTGAATTCAAAATTAAAAGAACATCAAAAACTCCCTCACCATGATGGTATTTAATGCAGTTTTTTTTGAAAATATAAGGAGTAAGACAAAGCATGCAATGAACAAAAGTTTTAATGAAAGTCAGATTAAGTAAAACTGAAGCTGATGAGACTATCTCAGGTTGTCCCTGGGGGAGAGTCACTGCCAAACAGCAATTCTCTAGCCTGCAAAGGAGATAGGGAAATACATTGCATTGTGAGATGTGATTGATGGGTTTCCTCTCGAGAGAAATAGAAAAGGAACATGGTCATACATTCTACCTTTGGCATAAGTAAACACTAGGAACCCCCAGCAGGAGACAAGATCCTGAATCTTCACTGTGGTGTGGACACATGAATACACCAAGTCCTGTCTCATAACTGCTGTGATAAAATGCCCCCACAGAAAGCACCTTACAGGGAGAACGGGGTTTGTTTCAGATCACAGCTGTAGGTTACAGTCCATTGTCACAGGGAAGCCACAGTGGCAAGAACTCATCCCATTCAAGAGCAAAGGAAATGAAGCATCCATGCTTCCTTGTCTGTTCATGCGTGGCTGTTTTTCCACTCCCAAACTGCTCAGGGCTCTGATGCAGACCACATTAGGCTCGGTCTTCCTGCTTCAGTAAACTCAATGAAGATAATCACCCACAGATGTGCTCAGACCAACCCAGTGCAGATAGTTCCCCACTGAGACTTTCTTCCCAAGTGATTCTAGGTTGTGTGTGAATGAACGTCACTGCTCACATGATGTGTGTGTCTGTGTGCGTGGTATGTATATGAAGTATGCTCTTGCATGGTGTTTGTGTATGTGTGTGTTCACATATATGTGGATATACATATAGGAGGTACACACACATACATGTGTATACTTGTCTTCCTTGCTCGTTCCCCACTTGACTTATTGGGTCAGGCTTTCTCAATTGAACCTGCAGCTCCCTGATTGGCTAGTCTAGCTAGCCAGCTTGCCTCAAGTCTCTCCCTCTTAAGTGCGGGATTGAAGGGAGGCATGATGCCTGCTGTGCTTTTCCACCTGAGGTCTGGAAAACAGCTCTTGTCCTGTTGCTTGCATTTTTAGGGAGCACTTTATCCAGTGAGCCATCCCCTCAGCCCACTCACCATTTGAAAAGGTAACATTGTAAAGTGTTGTAGGTTTCCACGCACCTACTTCCAGCTTCTCAGGACCTTTTTCTACCGCTTTTGACAGTGTAGGGAAAATAGCAACAGAAGAGTGCCCACGAGAGAGATGCAGGAAAAGCACACGTTTTCACTTCCGGCTTATGTTAGATTTCCCCTTCATTTGTAATTTAGTATTTCTCCAAAACGAATTTTTGCATCGATTTTTTTTCCACTTGTACGATCTACCACCAGGGCGGTATTTATCTTGAGTAGAGTTCTCTGTTGCCTCTCAAATTTTGCGCCTTAGGCAACTGCTTCATTTAGGAGCCACAAATCCAATCTGCTGCCTTAGTTTCTGCATGACCCAGGCTTCACAAGGAAGACCCAACAGTAGTGTATGTGTGCACAGCTCTGTCAGCCCCCTCTGCATGCGGGGGGGGGGGGGATTCTATGGCTCATGCCGTCATGAGAGCTGATGAGAGAGAGTTCCTAACTGCCCAGGGAGTTAACTCTGTAGGCTAGCTTGAGACTGAAAAATAGCTGATAATTGGTTGACCTGGAAGTTTGCAAAGGTTGATATTCAACCTGGAATCAGAGATCCTCTCCCTGTTTTTTTTTTTTTTTTTTTTTTGTGAACTAAATGTGACCTACCCGTGTGAAGAGAGCACTCTGCTTAACCGAGTCCACTAGTTCAAACACTTGTCTCATCCACAATCACACACACTCACAAAGGAAAGAGAGGGAGAGAGAGAGAGAGACAGAGGCTGAACAATATATGCACCACACACCCTGTCAAGTGGGCACACCACACCTGTCAGGGTTCAAGACATGAAATGACTCAAACCCTCGCAGCCAGGACTCTACAGAGCAAAAGGCAGTCTATGGCTGTGCTACCTCCGCATGGCTCTGTATTTGCCGGAGAGGATGGCGCTAGTCACTAGGAGGACTTGGTCTTCTGGGTATCCACGGTTCACTCGCTGTCTTATTTCTAGTGCTGAGTGAAATTGCTAAGCCTGGGACCTTAACAGGACACACAGAATCCTTTGTAAATAGAAGCTTCTGCCTCCTTTGAAAGAAGAGGCTTGTGGACTGGGGAGACGGCACCATCAGCAAAGGACCCGCTGGGCCAGTACTAGCACCTTAGTTTGGAACCCGGACCCAGGGTGAAACGCTGGGCATGGAAGTGTTTGCCTGTAACTCAGAGGCTGAGGACAAGCTGATCCTCGAAGCTCGTGGATCAACCAGCCTAGGCAAACCAATGAGCTGCAAGCTCACTGAGAAGCATGAGTGGGTGTGGGCACTTAAAAGTATATAACACAGAGAGAGACAGACAGAGAGACAGAGAGACAGAGAGGGAGAGAGACAGAGAGACAGAGAGACAGAGAGGGAGAGAGACAGAGAGACAGAGAGACAGAGAGGGAGAGAGACAGAGAGACAGAGAGACAGAGAGACAGAGAGGGAGAGAGACAGAGAGACAGAGAGACAGAGAGACAGAGAGGGAGAGAGACAGAGAGACAGAGAGGGAGAGAGGGAGAGAGACAGAGAGGGAGAGGGAGACAGAGAGAGCCAGAGAGAGGGACAGGGAATTTAAGTCATCCTGTCTCCCAGGAGAATTCTGAACACAAGAACACAGCGTAAGCACCCAGGGGGAACATATGAGGGTACACATGGCACAAGGGGATACTTTGTGCAAAAGCACAGGTCGGCATCACAACAGTGAGGTGGCAGCATCCTCATGTGAGTGTGCCAGCCTTGTATAACACACACAGATTGCTAGTGCCCCTTCTTTCTCCTACTTCCTAGAATATCTGCTGGTTGTGTTTTTGGGAAGAGAGTTCACCCAGGGCTGTGAGTGGGCAGGGAATCAGCATCAACCAAGAGTACACCAATGTCATGTGGGCTGGTGGGTCTGTCCTCTTCATAGGTAGGCCCTCATCTGCATGAGGGATAACTGCATCTCCTAAGCCCAAAGCCCGTATGTAGTTGCTAAGACAGGAATGGTCAAAGCTGCAGAAGGGCAACTGTGGAAGGAAGCAGAGCTGCTTAGAGACGGACCCTTTGCCTGTAGGCTCTTGTTTTCCAGCTCCTGGACGGTCTGAAGCTGGGGCTCTGAAGCTGATCTCACCTCCATGTTCTCACTCAGTTCCTGTTAGGATAGGCTAATGGTGATACTAGAAAATCAGAAGGCTGGGGGCTGGAGAGTGTGTTTCCGTCCTGGGCCAGCTTCTCTTAATGCTGAGCTGAGGGAGATGCAGAAGACAGCTAGAGCTGGGCTCTGCCTAGGTAGCTTCCAGGACTAAACTCCTGGGGCTGCTGCCTCAGTGCTGTGGGTACTGGTGTCTCCAAGATCTGCTAATATCCAGGCTGTACCTCTTGTAAAACGGCATGAGAGGGACCTTTGCGGTGTCCCATGGCAGGGCAGGCCCAAACAGCAGTGGGTGATGCAGAAAGTATGCCATGCAAAGAGAGCTTGAGTATGGAGTTTTATTAAAGGGGAGAAAAGAGAGAATGAGAGAGGAACAGAGAGAGAGAGAAAGACAGAGAGAGGGAGGGAGGGAGGGAGGAACAGAGAGAAGAGGGGAAGGGAGAGGAGAGGAGAAGGGAGCCAAAGGGTGGGGAGGGGAGGCAAAGGGAAGGGAAGGGAGAGGCCAAGAAGCCTTCAATGAGGAGAGAGAGAGAGAGAGAGAGAGAGAGAGAGAGAGAGAGAGAGAGAGAGAGAGAGATCAGGAGTGGATGGAGTTTAGAGCTTATCTCTTAAAGGGACCTTTGCTACTGTGTACAGTGCAACTGTTGGCCATAAACCTGAGGGGTGACTGTGCCCAAGGGGCAAGGCCAAGCTGTGCCTGGATAATAATAGTTCCCCTTTGCCTCATGAGAGTTCAGGTCTGCTTCATTTTCAGGGCCTCTTTGTGGATCTGGACTCAATGAATTCAGTTGGTGAAGGAAAAGCATCACGTCCGGTATATGTGATAAAGCAAGGCCCTGCAGGCTGATTGAGTCCAGCGCACTTCGCTGCCCTAAATAGAAGCACATTCACCCCAAAGCGGCACCCTCGACTGCTGAGCAGTGCAAGAATTCCGTGGACAATAATGAGGAGGAAAATCGCTTGAAAGCACTGGAACAGAATGAGCGGCAGGTGACTGAAAACCAGAGAGGCTGGGAGCAAACCAGGACAATGAAGGTTGGGGCTTCAGAAGACAGATTTCAGCTTGCTGAGAAGGTGCCGTGCTAGTGGCTTTCGAGACATACCTGAGAGGAAGCCGTGTGAAGGGTGACCACTCTGTACTGGCTCAGTGGGTCCGCTATCCATGGAGCCATCTCCCCGTCCACAAACATCTTTACAAAGAGGCAGAAGCGCTGTCTTGGACACAGACTTTCTAGAGAAAATAAAATTATGCACACGAGCTCCTGGGACCTACCACAAATTAGATACCAACAACCAGGCTCTTGAACCTAAGGACCCTCCTCAACTTGTACATCATGATGATGTTCCATGAGTTAATTCGAACTCTGGGACCTGAGGTTCTTATTCAAGCAATATTTCTCCCAGAGAAAAGCAAATTTGAGCAACGACCTGACAAGAATCCTTGGCATAAGAACTGCTTTAAAAACGGAAACGTATCCAGATACAGGTCGTCCTTCCTCTTCCGAGCAGGGAGATGCTCCCAAGGATCAGAAAGTGTGTGACATGTCTATCCACACAAGGACAGAAGAGAAAATAATGTTATAGGTGGTGACAGAATTGTGCAGGCGAACCTGCAGCAGCCTCCCACCTGGTGTCAAATGCAATTCTGGTGTCTGTCGGGGAAACGACAGGGAGCTGCGTCAGCAAAACCAGACTCCGCTTCCACGGCAGAAAAATGAGATCCTCAGTGGACAGTCCTGGTTCTCAGCAGCTCTCAAGGTCTCAAACATGGAGCAGTGAGCGTTGAGAGTCAGGGATTCTGACTGTCTGACTTCTCACCGTCCAGGACCCCAAGGCTGGTGTGAGACTCGCCAGAAGCCCTACAGGATACCAGTGACATCTGTTGCCTCTGGCTGATCAGGGCTGGCGATAAAAGTCCTGACATGGATACACCACCAACCAGATTTGGTTCTGGTGACACATGCTTCCCATTTCTGTGCACAATTCAGTTGGCGATATAAAGAACAGACTCATAGCAGCGGGTGCACCATGGTGCCCTTCAGCCTCATACACAACTCAGAGCTGGACGGGGCTCTGTGACACACAGCCATCTTTGTGATGTGCACATTTCCTTGTATTAAGATCTTCAGAATCTCATGAAATCCTGGAGGTCATTGCAGTTTGTAACTCTACAGGTATTTGACATAGTTCAGAGGAATGCCTTCTAACACACAAGAGAATTACTTCTTGGAATTCCTAACAGGAAGAGCACCAGTCATTTAGGCTTTCGGGGACAACCCCTCCCCAGATAAAACAAACATTGTCCACCCCTTGGTACCATAAAAATCACTCTAAAAGTCTTAATTTTAAAATGACTTTAGGGTTTATGAGATGGCCCAGTAGGTGAAAAGAACAGCCTCCGACGTGGTGATATAAATTCAATCCTAGGGGCTAAGTGGTGGAAGGGAGAGGGCTGAATCCTAAAATGTGTTCTCTGACCTCCACATATGTGCTGTTACATCATACACACA
>NC_022021.1:49502742-49554986 GCF_000317375.1 Microtus ochrogaster
ACACACATAGATACACACACATACAGATACACACATGAATATACACACACATAGATATGCATACACACAGATACACACACATAGATACACACACAGATAGATACAAACACATAGATACACATACACACACATAGACACACACACACATACTTGTGTGTGCTCACTTCTCCCTCTCAAGATCCCAGGGAGAAACCAAAGTCTAGGTCTTTTAAATGATGTGATGTAGCAAGCTCTGAGTTTTATAAAATCTAAAATTTGGAACTTTTATCAAATTAACTAAAAATAATACCCAAAAGTTTCATAAAATTTTTTAACAAACCATAGTGTAAAATCAGAATGCTTAAAATTATGAAATAAAAAACAAAATAGAACTAAAATATAATTACCGAATACTGCACTTTGTCTATCAATAACATAAAGAGAGCATAAATTAAATATTGTCTAGCAGAAAGCATGTGTGGAAAAGCTTTTGATGTGCATTTCTGAGTGAAGGAGTGTATGCAGCCCACGGTTATAAGCTGTACGACTCTAAATACACAATACTCTTTATAAGGCAAAGCCACCAGGAATAAAAAGTCCATGTTTTCTACGGAGAGTATGGAGGGAAATGAACAGGGTCAGAAGGCCTCTGGTCATCTTCCAGGAAGAAAATTTATATTTGGAAGTGGTTGAAGTCAACAGTTTTTAAATGCTTCATCCATCATAGCAATTGCGCAGGGTGAGTTTGGGTTCAAAAATTCCTGGACCTTCCCAGAAATACAAGATGGCAATCACAGGAAGCAAGCTGACTCTGGTTGTCAAAAAAGAGCAGGCAGGGTGAAATGGCTGGGTGTCCATCTTGATGTCAGAAAGGAACAAACAGGGTGTCCACGAAGCAGAGCAGAACAGGGGGCTGGAATAATGGAGAGTGGCAAATTCTGCCAGGCTCCGGTCTTTGAGATCAAAATCTCTCCCTGTGCACTTCCTTCAGGTACTCTGTGGGGGCTGTTCTTAGTTATCTTGGAAAATAATTGTCATCACTGTGGACAATCTCCGTGGAATAAGCTATCCTGCCGTATGTCAGACAAGAGGTGAAGGGGAGAATCATGGGTTCAGGGGGAAGATGCGGATTATCAGGAGCTCATGGCAGCCCTCAGTAAGACCTGGACTCCTACCGGGTGTGAAAAATGGTGCCGGTTCACCAATTCAGAGACCTGCCTCTGGAAAAAAAAAAAAAAAAGGAGAAAAGCTGGTTTGAGATTCGTAGCCCTTACTGCAAAATAAAAGACAAGCTAGGGACAATTGCCGTGTTGTTATTCTGAAACGATGCGTTATTGGACAAAAGTAAAGGTTACATGGCAAGATAACAAAGGAAAGAGATAAGGTGGGCACGCTATTAATTCTGAGCCCAAGCGGATGCTACTCTCGCTGTATGGTCCCTTAGCCATGGCCGCGCTCTGCTTACCCAGAGAATCGATTTCCAGCAACTTCAACTCCGTGTCAGCCAACAGCTGTGACGGAGTCCATGAATTCCAACCGTGAGAACACCCTGGGAGAGAAAACTGTACACGCATGCAGTCCTTTCTTATATCTTCATCATCCGCATGCCGTCATCACAGACAGGGTGCCTCACTGTGGGACACTGTTCTGGGTGCCCCTTGTAAAGACTGAACCATTCTCTCACTGACGTAGGATATCGTGAGTCCAGTTATCAGAGCGTTTTGGGTCAGAAGTCTGGCAGGGGTCATGAACGGTCACGCAGGATGTCAGGCTCCAAGAAGCTCCAGGGAAGGTTGTTCCAGTCATCTCCAGTTCAGCAGCATGGTTGGCAGGATCACATTCCTTGGGAAGTGGCTGAGCTCTCCACGGACTTGGTGACCTTCAGCTGGGGGCTAATCCTGTGACCTAGAGGTCATAAGACCTGGTCTTTCTCAGCCCTTGGGATCTTACCCCTATCCTGACACTGGGGCGTCTGCCTATAATTTCTCTCCCCGCCTCCACTCTTAATGGTCCAGCTGACTGTATTGATCCCACCAGATGATTCAATGTAACCTCTGCACCTTGAGGGCGATCATTTTGGTGCTTTCTCCATTTGTGACATAGAGATTTCCAGGCTGCGTGGATCCCTTGCAGACACGCTCTGGAGCCCATTGCTGCGCCTGCCACTCCTCTCAAGGAAGCGTGTAGACATGTGGCAGAACTCCGTCAAAACCCTCACACCCATACCCGCTCCCTGGGACCACCGACCCATCTCTCCTGCTCCTGCCTTTCACTCACGAGGACCATCCTCAAGGCTGGTCTCTTAACTCCCTTTCTTGACAGCGTGTCATTCTCTAATGAGTGACAGCTGTACAGATCCCAGCAGCCCCTTCTCCACCCGGTCCCTCACAAACCACAGACTTCCCAAACAAGCCCACCCTGGATGTCCTTTTACAAGGATTTCTCTGTAGTCCAGGCTAGGGAACTGTTACCGTCTGGCGGTATTCAGAATCCTGGCTAGCAGGTTAGAGGGGAGAAGGGCAGACTTCGTGGTTTTGGGAAACTAATAATTCATTCATTTATACACATATATTGATTATGCTTCTCCACCACTACCTCCCCCAACTCCCATATGTCCCTCCCAACTCCATATCCTCTCTCTTTTTTGTTTTTGTAAATAATATGCCCTGCTCAGTCCAATGAGTGTTGCCCATATGCACACAGGGGTGTGGTCATCTCCTGGGACATGAGAAACCTATTTAGGCACATCCGAAGGACAGTTAATTCCCTTCTCCAGTAGCCATCGAGGGCCAATAGCTCCTCAGCGGAGGTGGGGCTTCTGAGGCCCTTCCCCATCTGTAGTGGAGTTTGACCGGTTTGATATTATGTGGTCTTTTCGGGTAATCACAGCTGCTGTGAGTGGATGCCCATTTCCAATTCTATTATTTAAATCAACAGAAATCAAAGGGCTCATCAGAGTCCCACTTTGCAACTACGGACCGCTCATAACTGCACCATTCATAGGATGGAGGAAAAGATGCTGGTACTATTTGGATCATAGATCTTCAACACTTTTTTCATTCTCATTACAGCTGGTTCAGGACAACAACAATGATCAAAAAAGGTCAAGACAAAGGAGAATTGCTGTGTTGGGAAATGTTTTGTTGGCAGTGGGGAGGGCAAGGGTAAAACCGCTGCAGATTGCCAGTCTGCTTCTAGCTTATAGGGAGTATAACTATGCAGGCAAAGACTACAGCCAGCTCTAAGAGGAACTCGCGGCTTCTCTGCATCATCTAGATCAGAATATAAAACAGGGAGTGAAAAGAAAGCTTTCAAACGTTTTACAGAAGAAACATGAATCCTCAACAGAGAAAGACACAACGGGGTTCAAGAGAAACCTGGGTTTGTGTATCTCTCTTTGGTGAGGATGTTTTGGAGTTTGCTTTTGTGAGGCCGGAAAATGAAGACCCCAGTGTGGGTTCCCCTGAGCTAGATAACTGAATGAAGCATGTGAGCCCTGGCTGTCCCTACACCCTAGGTCATACACCCAGATGACACAACAGAGCACACGAACATATGCACATCTGAGTCCCTCGAGATGGTCGCGGTCCAGCGTAGCATCACCCGTGAGACATTCTTGCCAAAATTTTAAAAACCCAGGTTAACAATGAAAAGACACTGGGGAGCCCATATGGGCAGGTTCCACAAGGCTGACCCGAGAGATCACCGAAGACAAACCATGAGCAGAGAGAAGACAGTGCAGTTGCTCTGCAGAGGAGGCTTTCGGTCATTGTTGCCTCCAGGATTATTACCATCATGCTTAGCTGTAACGAGTCTGTATGTATGCATGCATGAAAGAGTAAAAGTATATGCATGTGTGTATGTGTGTGTGTGTGTGTGTGTGTGTGTGTGTGTGTGTGTAAGAGAGAGAGAGAGAGAGCATCAGAGGACAACCTGATTCATCTCTGCTTTTTGAAAGGGTCTCTCATTGTGCAGGGGTTTACCATTAGTAGCAAATTGTCTGATCAGTGGTCCCCAGGCTTCCTCCTGTCTCCGCCTCCTCAGCTCCAATGTTACTGGCACATGTAATCAAATCTGCATGGTTTCCAGGGATCGAACTCGGATCCTTTGGCTTGCAAGGCGAGCCCTTTGCCTTCTGAGCCACCCCCACTGCTGTACATTCATGGCCCAAAAGTCTTGCTTTGAAGCAGCTGATCAGACAACGTGGGCAGTGAAACAAGGTGGCGCTGTAATTGGCTGTCCTGCTGATGTCACAGAGATGACTGACACGTGGCTGAAGGAAAGATGAGAAGATTGTCTATTCAGGGGGTTGACCAGAACTGTGGGTGGCAGTGTTGGATGTACAAAAGGTCTACAAAGAAAGAGGTGGAAGAGAACTCTACTGGAAAGATGGTATTGAGTGGGAAACAAGCATTCTAAGCAGTGAAACATATGAGGGTCTCAGATTGAAGGTCTAGGCCCTGCAGCAAGATCCACATTCAGAAGCCAGAAGTGCCTGTTACATGCAGCTCCCCCAGAAGTGCCAGCTATGTGCAGCTCCAACAACGCAAACCAGGGCATCTTTGAATCAGCAGCTTCTATCCCCATCATGTTTCCTAAGACTGCAAACCACCTCACTTTTGGGGGCTTAAAACAACACCAACTTTTTATCTTTGACTTTCAGAGGTCAGAAGTCAAGACTAACCCTGAGAGATGGAAACCAAGATCCTTTTGGAGATTCACAAGGACAATCCAGTCTTGACCTCTTCAAGGTCTAGAAGCCATCTGTGTTTCTTGGCATCTAGCCACCTGACTCCTTATGGGCCACCACCTCTCCCCCATGAGTCTAAGGGCTACTGCGATAACATCTACATCCCACCCAGAATTTCCACATCTCAAGCAAGGGGCTGTGGCGGGAGGTTCACAAACGTGCGGGATCATTTCAGTCACTTCCAAAAGAGACATCCTGTGAGTCAGATTTTCAGCAACAAAGAGCATTCCAAAATAAGCCCTGGCTCGGGAAAGGCGTGTTTGCCAGCAAACGAGCGGCTATGATCTGAAGGGGGCATCGACACCAGAAGGGACCAGAATTTCAAGCTTGTTTTTACTCGTAAACCCATTGCCATGTGCCAGCCAAGGGCAAGGAAGATGGAAAGAAAGGAGACAAGTCAGGAGATCAGAGTGGGAGAAAAGAGAAAGGAGGAACCCAGGAAATTTTTGTTTTTGTTTTCCCAAAGCCTCCACAGACCTTGGGGGACCTGAAGCTCCTGCCACCCCACTGGGGAGAGCACCTGACACACTGAACAAGCTGATCTGCTCTTATTTGCTTTTAGTATATTTAACCCTTGCCTCCCATTTCCCTCATTTTAATGCTTCTTTAAAAAGTATAAAAGGAAAAACCTCACTTGGGCATAGGGTTAAGGATTCGTGATTGCTCAGTTTGGTTTCCACGTGCATCCAAAGAAATTGATCTTAAGTCTGTGACCAGGGAGACACAATTAGGAATTCCAAGAAATTCCGGACATGCAAATGAAATTGTGCCTGCTCACCGAAATAAACAGTTAGAGAAAAGAGCAGATTGGAACAGTGGTTAAAATTCATATCTACTCTGCAAGGCAGGCTGGGCTCCCTGTTGTGCAGGATGTGGATTTACACATGTTATGCTCAAAGAAACATTTTCTTAAGAAAGTTTTGAGAGTCATAATACAGAGGGTTAAAAATATACATTTGTAAGATCCGAACGCGTGCTGTGCACCCAAGCATGAGTCTTCTGACATAGAGTCTGTTTACAATTGCTACAACACATGTGTTCTCTCCTTGTTTGGGTAATGCTTGGTCGTGTGCACCAGCTCTCTGGAAATGCTGCTGAGCTCGTGAGCTCCTGGCGTAGGCAGTCAACATCATCTGATCTTGGTCTGAATGCTTTAATAAAGAACTTGGTGTTTATATAAATTAGTCCCTGATTGCATATTCAGAAACTCGTCTGAAACCTTAAGAGCCAGGATTGGAGAATTTGTATTCAGTCTCTCAGAAATAAACATGACAAATTCAGCTTTGTTTCACAGCCACACAAATTACTGAGCCAGAGTGTTCCCTGTCTACTTTCTTTCCCTGGGTAGTGCGTTTGCACACTTATTCTTGTTTTCTCTGGGATGTTCTTACTTTTCCCATCGTTTTTATTATTTTTCCAGATGCAAATAAAGTTTCAAAATACATTGAGCTCTAGTTTTGAAAGCTTGGATGGAAGTCCTTCAAACAAACGTCGATTCTATTTGTTTTCATTTAAATATGATATTTGACTTTATCTGCAAAAACAACAAAAAGAAGGCAAATTCCAATTTTATTTTTGTTTTTATTCATTTTTCTCTCATATAATACATCCCAACCACAGCCCTCCCTCGTCCTCCCAGTTCCTTCCACATCCCCTTCCCCAGATCCACTGTTTGTCCTCCAGTGATATCAACCAAACACACCATATCAAGATACAGCAAGACGAGGCACAAACCCTCATATCAAGGCTGGAAGGGATGACCCAGTAGGAGGAAAAGGGCCCCAAAGGCAGGTAGAAGAGTCAGAGGTATCTTAACTGTGTGGCTTCCCTAAACTGCCACTTCCTCCACAGGTGGCAATCCAGCAATTTACTCTCTATGACCACATAAAGAGCCTGGTTCAGGGTATGTGTGTCTGTCAAAGGCCTAATTCCTTCAGCCTATGTCAAGGGCTGAAGCTGCCGCTTAGAAAGAAGTTCATTACCAGGCCCTTTGATAGTTTGAAATATATTTAAAGCTAGTGCCTGGGGAGTGGGGGAGGCTCAGAACTTCGGGAAGTAAGAATGAAGCTTGCCTGGCTGCAGTAAACTGCGTGTATGTGCGGTATCAGGAAAATGGTTCAAATACTTATAATCATGAAATGATTGCACAGTGGAGCTCATTTCCCTCCTTTTAATGCTCCTTAAAAAGCATAGAGGGATACACCTCCCCCGAGCATAGAACAGGCCTCGATTGCACAGTTTGGTTTCCATGTCCATCAAAGGGAACAGTCTTCAACCAGTGATCATGGAGACTCAACTAAGAGGTGAGGAAATCCATACAAAGAGATGCCAGACATGCAAATGAGTGTGTATTATCATCTGCCCATGGAAACATTCTTCACTAAATCAAGACGTAGAAACACGACAGATGCCCATACTCTGGTACCTGCTGCATAAATAATGAATGTTTATATGAGAGAGGAGAAAAAGGTAGAGAGAAAGGAAGAGGCAAGTGGAATATTTGTAGATCTTAGCTACTCTAGACTATTTTTTTCAAGTTCTTTTTTTTATAATAAGTTGGGGTTTTTTTATTGAGAAAAAAAAATTTCCGCCTCCTCCCAGCCTCCCACTCCTCCCGCCCTCCCCCCACTCCTCTCCCCCTCCCTCTCCAGTCTGAAGAGCAGTCAGGGTTCCCTGCCCTGTGGAAAGTCCAAAGTCCTCCCCCCTCCATCCTGGTCTAGGAAGGTGAACATCCAAACTGGCTAGGCCCCCATAAAGCCAGAACAAGAAGTAGGATCAAAACCCAGTGCCATTGTCCTTGGCTTCTCAGCAACCCTCATTGTCCGCCATATTCAGAGAGTCCGGGTTTATCCCCTGCTTTTTCAGTCACATTCCAGCTGGCCTTGGTGAGCTCCCAATAGATCAGCCCCACTGTCTCCGTGGGTGGGTGCACCCCTCTTGGTCCTGACTTCCTTGCTCATCTTCTCCCTCCTTCTGTTCCTCATTGGGACTTGGGGAGCTCAGTCCAGTGCTCCAGTGTGGGTCTCTGTCTCTATCTCCATCCATCGCCAGATGAAGGATCTATGGTGATATGCAAAATATTCATCAGTATGGCTATAGGATAGGGTCATTTCAGGTTCCCTATCTTCAGCTGCCCCAGGAACTAACTGGGGACCTCGCCTTGGGCACCTGGAAGCCCCTCTAGGTCCAAGTCTCTTCCCAACCCTAAGATGGCTCCCTTAATTAAGATATGTGCTTCCCTGCTCCCCTATCCAACCTTCCTATCCTGAGTGAGGTAACCCAGACCCAAAAAGATGATCATGGGATGTACTCACTCATAATTGGTTTCTAGCCACAAATAAAGGTCAGTGAGTCTATATTTTGATATCCTAAAGAAGCTAAATAAGAAGGTGAACCCAAAGAAAAACATATAGCTATCCTCCTGGGTAGGGGAAGTAGACAAGATTGCCAGGCAAAAAATCGGGATCTTAAGGTGGGGTGGGAGGGGGGTCAGGGGAAATGGGGAGAAAAAAGTGAGAAGGGTAGGGTGGGGAGAACTTGGGGCAACGGGATGATTGGGATCTAGACTATTTTAAAATACCATTTTACAAATATTTTAAATCTGGGGTTTTACTGAGGTTCTCTGGAACACAGAGCTGGTGAGATTGATTGCTCAACAGGTAAAGGCTGTTGCCCTGAAAGTCTGGACATTTGAGCTCAACTCCCAGCACCTACATAAAGCTGTATGGAGAGAATAGACTCCACAAACTACCCACTGACCTCTGCACACAGGCTGGGCCCCATGCCCCCATCCCATAATTACAACAAAAATAACTTAACTGATGATAACACTTTCCTCTCCTGTGAATTGCCGGTCCCTGCCCTTGCCCATTTTCTCACTAAGCTTCCAGCCTTTTCTGTATCAGTTCAGAGTGTTCACCAGCCAGCCTGGGGTATCTCTGAAAAGTTATGTGGGCTGGGAGTCAAAGACTAAGGGCCAAGGGGGCCAGAGCTCCTGGAGGTAACAGCTGTCTGCCCGAGTTCCGTGAAGAAGCAGTCTGTGCATAAATGATCCAGAACCATGGCAGGAAGAGTTCCTTTCCCTTCTCGCCTCAAAAAACATAGAAATCAAAGCTTCATTAGCGATGGCAGTGTGCTAAGTGCTCAGCTTCCATCCCTGTGCTCCCTGGCAACCCCCACCATCCTCCACCGTGACCTTGTCTCTCTTCCTCGTGTGTAAGTCTCTTCCAAAGTTCTCCTTGACCTGAGATAACTGAGCTTTGAGAGTAGCGTGCCATTTCTACTGGGTTGCAGGCCGGTAGTCCCGTGTAAAGTCTATGCTTTCATCTGCCTGCTTGAATCTCTGCGCTGAGTCTTGGGGTTGGCACATGCTTGGAGCTTAGCGCTGTGTGTTGACGGGATTAAAGGCTTAAGTCACTCAGTCCAGTATTAAACAAATCACTCAGCTTAGTCTGCCCCTTTGTCCTTGAGAAAAGATAAAATGTTAAACAATTTGAAAACAAATTAATAATGGTGGGGCAAATGAAGCAAATAAAGCAAATTGGAGTTTGGGGGGGGGCTTATGCTGGAGATGGAGGTCTCAGGATAGGCTTGACAGGCAAAATCCAGAACATTTGCTGGAGTAGTCCACTGGCTCTAAACCCTACCAGCTGGAAAGGTATTTCCCAGTGATGCAAAGAAGCTGAATTCAATAAAAGGGTAGGAAAAAGAACATGCCCACAGAAGCGAGAAAGCATGAGATGTTGACCCTTCTTGAGGTTTCAGGTTCTAAGCTCTCCTGGAAGGTTGTGTCCTTCATTGTCCTTGGGCTGGGCCAGATTCTTTTAGACGCTGGACACCAGATGGTCAGCGTCAACACACATGCCCCAAACAGCAGGCACAATGCTGCAGTGGACAGCGGCGCACAGATACCGCTGTGGGCGTGCTTCACTCGCAACGCTTCCTGGGCAGTGCTGGTTTTTGCTGCTAAGCTGCAGAGAAAGGAGGACAAGAATTGAGCTCTGACTCTTGACAGGGCTGGAACCATAACAGGGTCTCTGTCATGCTAACACGTCACAGGCTGAAGCCCAACAGTATCTAGCATGCCACAAGCCCCACACTGACAAGTCTCAGAAGAAACCTCTGTCCCCTACACTGACATGGCCCTGCCTTCTGGTGTTTGTTTTCTTCCCTTCTAGACAGATAGCCTTCTTGGGAGTCTCCTACACATAGACAATATGCAATGAAAATATGCTTCTGCCAGCTATTGAGTTAATTGAACTAGAACTAATTTCCCATTACTAACTTGAAAAGCAAATAGATTATTCTATTTCCCCTTAAAGAGCAAAGAAAATTAAATTAGCTTTTAATTTACATTGTAAAAAAATATACAGTGTAATTGTCTGACAGAGAGACAAATACACACACATATACACATATGGGGGAGACAGACAGACATTGACAGAGACAGAAAGAATCCTTCACCTAATGAAAGCATATCCATTCTTAATTCCTATACCCTCACTTAAATCAGTGTTTCTCAACCTTCCTATGTTGTGACCCTTTAATACAGTTCCTCATGTTGTGGTAACCCCAAACCATAAAACTATTTTGTTGTTACTTCATAACTGTGATTTTGCTACTGTTATGAATCATTATGTAAGTATCTGATATGCAGCTAGCAAAGGGGTCATGATACTCAGGTTGAGAATTGCTGATTTAATTGGTTTTCAATACTCACGCCTTGGGTGGTGTCTGGAGATTCCCTTTGTCTCTGTGGAGTCAATACCTCTTCCAATTTCCTCTGTCCAAAGTCACTGCTCTGTCCAGCTCTTGAGAACTGTGCCATCATTCTTGTTCCAGCTGAGAGAAAACTGTTTAGCTGTGCGGATCCAGAAGTCTGTTTTTCCTCCCCTTCCCGCTTCCCTCCCTCCCTCTTTCCTTCCTTTCTTCTTTCCTTACTGCCTGCCTTCCTTCCTTCCTTCCTTCCTTCCTTCCTTCCTTCCTTCCTTCCTTCCTTTCTTTATTTCCTTTCCTCATCCCTCCCTCCCTTTTCCTTAGAAGGATGGCTACCTAAAAATTCCCATTTTGAGAATCACTTGCACGAACAGTCAAAGTCAATCAACTTTTTGGAAGTATTTTCCTGTTGGCATGGTGGAACACCTGTGAAACTCTACTCAGGTGGTCGAAGTGGATATCACAGTTTAAGGTCAGCCTTGGGCCGGAGACAGAGGCTTGTAAATCCAGCTCCTTGGAAAAGAAAGGCAAGAGCATTGAGAGTCCAAAGCCTGTCTCAAAATAAAGAGTCAAGTGGGGATAGAGAACCCACTTAGCATACAGAACACTCTCGGTTCACTTTCCAGAACGGCAAGCACACTCTCTGTTTGCATCACGCGAGGAAGAGGGTCTATCTTCACTGCTGCTCGGGTTTGAAGAAGACACATTCATGAATAATGGCGACACATCTGAGACAGATGAGAACCATATTCCCAGCGCACATCCATAGACTAGGAGACTAAAGGTAGGTACCCAAAGCATCAACTCTCTCATCCCAAAGACTGATGAATGCTGATAGCGACCTCCACACCCCTGGCCACAGTCCCCAGCCCAACCCCCAACTCCACAAAAGCTCTGATTCTGTTTATTTATGCCTTTGCTTAGCTGCACTGAAAAGAAACACATTGTAGTTGATGAAAATCAATTTCCCTAAGAGTTGTGTATTGCACTGGTCCAAATGGCCGATAGCTAATGGTCTTATGTTTATTGCAGCTTACAGGGCAATGTGCCTTCATAAGGGCACCGTTGCTTGATGAGCAATTGCATTAACCTCTCAGAGGAAAAGAGCTGTTGTCGCCCAACTTTTAAGAGCAGAAAAGGAACTAAGAGCCCTTTAATTTGTGAAAACAGCCCATAATGAACCTCAAACAGCAAATCTATCCCTAAAGCCGACAAAGCAATTTGGAGGTGTTTCTGCCGCCAGACAAGTGTTAGAGTTCTCGCCCTGTGGTTTTCAAAGTCAAAGCCAGGGATTTCGTGATGCTTGTCAGAACCCAGCACAGTTTTGGTTCCCATCCAGTACAAACTGAACTTGTTTGGCATCTCTCAAGGTACAGCCTGGAAACACTTTTCCCAAGCCTGACTATCAGGACAGAGTTTATTTCTGTGGCCACCACACTAGCCACGGAGGACCTTGGTGGGTGAAGGCTTCCTCTGACCTCACAGCTGACTCTTCATCACTTGCTCCCCAGCTTTGCTTTTCAACGACTATGCATATGTGAACAGGATCAGACTGGTGCCATTAGCCAAAAGTGTGGACCATGGAAGAGATTTCGTTTCCTGCCCACCAATGGGACATTGTCACGTTGTTGTGTACCACATATCATGGGAACAGCTTCTTGGTTGTCCTCTAGGGCTGTCTCGGGCTGTCTGTAAGCCTACAAGCTGCCAACTGCAGACTGGATGTTCTCCTTCATCACTCAGTCTCTCTGATCAAGGCAGGTTTGTGTCTTCAAGGTTAGCCTGTGCTGCTTTAAAATGCAGGTGTTTCTAGACTATTCCAGAATATTCTGAGTCATTTTGCTTCTGAGGATTCATGATAACTTTACATAAATCACACACAGAAACACTGGACAGCACATCTAAGAATAAACTGTAGAATGTAGTGAGTTGGCCTGGCCACAGAGGACTTCAAGGCACCATGCCGGTGAGGTGACAAGGTTGCCTTAGCTTCCTGGAAATGATCCTGTTAGTGTTTTTGGAGCCCTTTCCCTCCTGAAGGAGCCTGCTAGCTTCACCTTTATCAACAAAGATGACCTTTTGGTTTTGAACACTCTTGAAATAGAAGCATCTAGGATGTAGATCGAGTTCAATATGGCCTCTCTGTTCGGTATTTTTTGTCCTCAAATTCATGCACATCATTATTGTTTTCCAAAGCACGTAGGAGGCCGTGCTCACTCACAGTCCTCATTTGGGAAAGGAAAGGCTTCAGTGTAAGCTTGTTTTACTGGGAGTTGCATACTTCGATCTCTCTCTCTCTCTCTCTCTCTCTCTCTCTCTCTCTCTCTCTCTCATTGGCAGCAGACACAGAACTTGGGTATCCTGGGGAAGGGGGAGTGACTTGTGGCTGGTTGTAATCAGAAGTGTCCAATCTCCTCTTTGTTCTGGTCTGGTCTGTCTGTAACATCAATCCTAACTTCTAATCTAAGGCTCCAATAACCAATGTTAATCTTTAGACTCTTTGGAGACTTGTGGTTCTCATGGACATTTGGGGTCAGGACATTGGGGTCTACAACTAAATCATAGAAACAGCTATTGGGGGCAGGTTACTCTTTTATGGTCCAAATTTAAACACACTTAGTAAATATCTTATTAATTTTCATTTCTTTGTAATAATTATTCATATTTCATATTTATATATCATAGGTCAATGGTTCTTTTCTTTTTATGGTTTATAGTTATTGAAATCAGCATCTCTGTGTGGTCTGATAGTGTCCTCATCATTTCTCAGTGCTGGTGATTAAAGCCAGGACTTTATATGTCTGCTAAATACTGCTGTGTTGCTGAGCTACACCCCAGGTCCTAGCATTGCTGTGAGCGTTGTATATGTGCCCTTCAGCTCCCACACACAGGTGCATTGCTCAGCACTGAATGATCTAAGGTTATCCATATTTAAAACAAAAACCTTGCAAACTTACATGTTAAACAACCAGGAGTTATCACCAGCTGTTCTTCCAAGGTCCCAGCTGGCCAGCACTTCTAGAAGGGCAATGGGGTCGGTTTTACGGTTTTGTTTATGGTTCCTCCTGTGGCCTTGGTCAGAAATCACCAGGACTGATGTTCTAATTCCCATAGCTGTAGAATTTCAACTCCTGTTGACTGGACACTGGGTTCCTCTCCGAGCTGTCCAACATCCTAAGAACCAGCTCTGCAGAGCACAGAGTCCATGGCCAGAGTTCCTCAAGTGTATGTTTCTGCCCTCAATTCTGTCTCTCAGTTTTAGTCCCTTGTTTCAGCTGCCCACCAAGCCGTTCACCATCCATCAGGTGTTTGATGCTGAGATGGATCAAAGTTCAGGGATAATTACAGTCTCACTTTCCTCTAATTAATATTTTTTGACATTTTGGAGATAGAACCTTGGGGGCAGAACTCTCTCACTCAGCCACACCCTTCCCATTGTTTTAATTTGGTTTATCTTAGGTTGACAGGTACACGTCAGCTCCTGCCGGAGTGTTAAAATATCTCAAATGAACTACAAAGGGAAGGAGGGGTTGATTTGGGCTCCTTGTTTCACAGGTGTCAGTTCAAGGTCACTTGGCTGCACGTTTGGGAATATGCACGGTAAAGCAGAGTGCCCATGCATAACACGCGGAAAACAGAGAGGCTCACCTGATAGCAGACGGGAATGAACAGGCAGAGACAAAGACACACAGAGAAAGAACAAAGGCAAGATATGCTCCCAAGAGCACGCAGTATGGACCTGCTCTCTCCAGCAAGGTCTAATAGACCATTCGATCCTCAGTGGGCTAACCCACGGATGATTGACAACCTTACGGCCCAGTCAATTTTCAATAAGGCATCCGAGACCCAAACCTTCGACGCATGAGCCTTCACGGAGCAACTTACATGGCTATAAAACAAAGCAGAGTCAGAGCTGAAGATGGAACTGATTTTGAGCTGACATTACAATGTGCGGCAATTCTGTTTGATTCAGGGGGTAAAATAAGATCTAAATGTCCTTACAAGTGGGGAGAGGAGACCGGAAAGAACTCAGAGTCTGAAGGGGGGTTGCGGGTGTGACGTGGCACTACTGACTTATAAATAAAGAAGACCTGTAGTCACAGAAGGCAGCTAGCACCCAGAGGCTTGCGAAGGCCAGAGCCAGTGTCCCATTGGCCTCCAGAAGGTAGCCAGCCTGTCAATATCTTGGTCTTAGCTCAGTGAAACTTTTGATCTCCCAAACTGTAAGAGAAGAGGGATTAGTAAAAGCCACTGCTTGCCACATTAGCCCAGACTGTACTTTTCCTTCTACACGTGAGCAGCTAGTCAAACGCCTACAGCCTGACAGTTTCTAAGGTCTCATTATTATAACCAAACCTGAGACAACTGACTTATTAAAACGATTCATTATGACTCACGATTTCGGTCTGGGCATGGCACTCTGGTGAGATCACACTTGGTGGTGAGCGGCTGGTGAAACAAACCACTCACCTTGTAATCCAGGGCAGCCAGAGCCTGAAATACCCTCTGAGAGACCCAGTGACCCAAATACTTCACGTGAGGCTCTGCCTGGCGCACCTTCTACTATCTCCCAAGATGGCCGCGACGGGGAGCAACTTTTATCACAGTGGTTTGAAGAGTACTCATCCAAGCCAGATTAGCTTGTCGGAGCAGTTGAGACCAAGAGGCTCGCAAACAATAGACATTTCTCAATCAGTTTGAGGCCTCTTTAGTGAGAAGCATCCCCCAGCCGAGAGGGTTATCTCCCAATTGTGTCCTCATATGATGGAGGGGACAGCGGAGCTCTCTGGGGCCTCAAGGTATTGCCAACTGTTAGCTGCTGACAGAGAAAGGGTTGGTTTTCTCCTAATGGAGCCCCTAATCAGTCAACTACACTCCGGGCCACAAAACCAGGAATATTTAGATTGCACAAACTGCCCTTAAAGGAGCAAAAATGATACAAAGTTATGTGGGAAGAAAGGGGCATGTGGGTAAGGAAAGGGTTGGCAGAAGGAGTTCTGAGTCCCCTCTGGTCTCTGAAGCCCAGAGGGATAGGCACCGTGCAGTATTCAGCCTTGGCCTTTGACGGGAGTGAGAGCTACAGAGCAGATAATCGATAAGTATTGGTTGCAGGGAATTTAATTAAGAGGCAAGGAGTGGACTGAGCAATTGAAGACCTCCCGGAGAAAATTGCTTTGTGCCTGCTGTAATAAATAATACAAGCACAAGCCAAACAAAGGGAAGATGAGCTGCAGTCCACTTTGAAAGAGTAAACAGCCAGAGAGTGGTGTTCATTATCTCTTTTGATTTCTTACCAAATTCCCAGCAAACACTCTGCCATATGCTCATCTCTGGGCAAGTCCTTCTCCTGTTCCAGTTCCTACCCTTCTCTCCTCTATAATCTGACTTATAATTTGAAAATGCTATATTAAAATGGTCCTGGATGTTTGGAAACTACAGAGGGAGAAATTCATATAAACAGCACTTTTAAAAGAAAAGCTTCGGGTTTTGGTTCAGTTGGTTGGTTCTGATAAAGGGTATCATGTAACCCAGGCTGAACTCAAACTTGCTATGTGGCCTAGAAGGACCTTGAACTTGTAATCCTCTGGCCTCTGCCTCTATCTCCTCAGTCCTGGAATTACAGACATCTGTGCTGAAGGTGTTACAGGTGGAACACTTGGGTAGTCAATCAAACATGAAGTCAGAGAGCAAATTACTGGTTAGTGTCAGTGGGGGGGGGCTCAAAAAAAAAAAGACTTTACCCTTCCCATCCTGTAAAGATCTAGCTAGAATTCTCTACCAATAAACTAACAAAGTGTCCCTCCCCAGACAGTGAGGCTTCTCTAGCTTGCTGGATGTCTCCATTTTAAGCGAGTAAATCTCTGCTGTTTAGAAGCCACCCAACCTGTCCCGTTTTGATAGCGCCCACACAGACTGAGATACGTACCCTCAATGTATTTGCTCATATAATACACAGAATGTGTCATATAATTCAGATGTGGCAAATCTTTTGTTTGTTTTTGTTTTGTTTTTTTTTTTTTTGCATTTTTGAGACAGGGCTTCTCTGTGCAACAGCCCTGGCTGTCCTGGAACTTACTCTGTAGACCAGGCTGGCCTTGAACTCAGAGGTCTGCCTGCCTCTGCCCCCCAAATACTGGGATTAAAGGCGTGCACCACTAGAGCCCAGGCATAGCAGATTTTTTTTTTCTAGACAGGGTTTCTCTGTGGCTTTGGAGCCTGCCCTGGAACTAGCTCTGTAGACCAGGCTGGTCTCGAACTCACAGAGATCCACCTGCCTCTGTCTCCCAAGTGCTGGGATTAAAGGCATGCGCCACCACCGCCCGGCTCATAGCAGATGTTTTAGGAAACCGGTTCCTACTTTATGTTTAGGGCAGCTTGGTATTAAAAATAAAAGACTCATAGGGCTCCTGCGATGTTATCCCAAAGGACTGAGACGAAGCAAGAGAAGATAGCCTTGAAGGGCGAAGGCAAACAGTCCAGTGAGGGTCGAAAATATTGAGCAGAACCTTGGAAGCAAACTAACAAAAATCAGAAGTTGTAATGAGGCAAGACAGACGCTCAGAATTAGCCAGAATCTGGAGATGTCCGAGGTGAGCAACTATAGGAAGCAGAGAGCTGCGCTCACAGCCTGGACATTGGGGCATGACCAGAATGACAGGAGAAAGTGGGGTTGGGCGGCTTGAGGGCAACAGCGGCCGTGCACACACCTGGATGACTGCATACCCTTGCCCTGTGTACTGAGTTTGCAGAGTCTCCTCTGAGATGAGAATTAGCTTCTGCAAGGATAACCTTGGCTCTCACAAGGGAGATAATGAACAGGAATCTGTCTGAGACAGCTGGTTGTGGCGACAGACATCACAGGAGAGACAGGTGGCTTTGTGGGAGATTAACAGCCTCTGGCAATGGAGGTATGGAGCGGCAGAGGAAAAAGCACCATGCAAAGCTCTTCATGATGAGGTGGGCAGAAGGCCAGCCTGCACCAGGATGCAGGGACATGGAGGTCCATAAAGACCTCAGTAGCCAGAGTAGCCTCTAACGTGGCGGGATCCCTGGAACGCTGGCTACAGCCAGACAGCGCTTCGCCACAGAAAGCGAGGAACAGAGTCAGACTCAGAAACAAACATCCTTCTGCGAGGAAACATTTAGACATGACATTCCAACAAACAGGAGAAAGAGCTAAACAAGTGTGGTAAAAACAGATCTGAAGGACCCGAAATTGCTTTTGGAGAAAATAAGCAGGATGTCTCTGAAGTCAGTCGGCGCCAGCACCGTGTACAAGCCTGCCAGAAGGCTCTTTAATGGGACCGTATCTGTGGTAGCTAAACATTCATTACCTCAGTGCCGTCAAAGCGGGGCGGGATAATTGCACTCATAGATAGTCCTGAAAATATTTTGCTTTCTTAGATATCTTTTCATTTAGGAGTTAATGTGTGGTAAATGAAAGCAATTTATATTAATGCATGTCCAGGCCGTGATTTATTTTTGCTGGTTCTTTCGAGAATTAAAGAGTCTCAGCAAATTTGCTATGATAGCGGGAGCATATTCATAGGCCGTTCCAAATTGTTGTCCTTGGAAACCAAATATGTTTCAATAGCCAACCTTTTCCGGGCAGTCTAGCCTGCGTGATTTGCAGAGCTGGAAAGTGAATGGGAAGGGCAGCTCGAGGTTCTGCCTGTGAGTTCACCGTGAAGGGCACTAGGAGGTCTTATCCTGAGGAGAATGAGGAACAGGCGCTCTTTCTTTGATATGAAATAAGCCTAAGCAACCGAGAACTCTATAGGAATGTTCTTTGCTGCATATAAATTGATATCTGTGCCTGGTGTGTTGGTAGTATATGTTTGCATCATTTTCCTCTGGGTGAGTTTTAATATTTTCAGGAACTTGCCGTGAAGGTCACCGCTAAAACTTCTATCTAGTCTCACACTTCATGTGTAGAGAATACATTGAATCAATTTGTATGAGAAATAATATTTTAGGCAAACCCTAAAACTATTTACATAAACACACTGTTTCCAAGCACCTTCAAGTGTCTAGCGGCTTCTATTTCCTTGTAAACACTTGACATGCTAATTGAAAATTACTCTTGTCTCTTTATTAAGGAGGTTTCCTCGTGAAGCCCTTTTAGGTAAATCGCTTCAAGTGTGTCCCTGTTTAATATCTGAATAGCAGAAAGTGCTGAGATAAACATCCCTGGGAATCTTCTGTAATATGACTTCCAACTGGTCACTGCTGGGGCCATCATATAGCTACAGACCAGTTCAACCCTCTGGACAAGTTCTAGAACGTGTTGTGTGCAAGAAACTGTTGCTGGCACTTGGGGGTGTGCGGACAGTAGGTTCACAGGCACCTAGGGACTCGTCTGTTCTGTGTAAGGGCTACAGATGCTATTCAGAGAAGCTTATCTGTGTTCACAAGCACAGTGTTGTGGAGATAAATCACCCAGGAGGACAAGGAAGAAAGACTTCAGCCCAAGGCTGGGAGTCATACTGCACAGCTCTCCTGCTGCAGGCCTGTGAACAAGCAGGACATCACTGTAGGGCTGTGGCAGCTACACAAAGCTGCTCAGGGCACGGTGGCTGGAAAGCTGAGGAAAGGTGAGGAGGAGAGAGAGCTAGGGAGGAGACAGGGAAAGAATGGGGATACAAGCAACAGGTAACCCCTGGACACAGCCTCCAGCATACTACTTCCTCCTCCTAGGCTAAACGCCTAGTATCTTCATTTCCTCTCTCGAGCGCCGCTAGCCAAGACCCATACTTTGGAAACACAAGCCTTTGGAACACGCTGCAGGTTCAAAATATATAGGTTTCTAATTCCCTAAGGAAAGCTGTAACCTGTGAGGAGAGAGGAATCTGCATATACATGGGACTATTTTATAACTTTATGTAAGTATTGTTTCAACTGCAGGCGTTTGTGTGGCACTGTGCACCGTGCGATCCTTCACTAGGTGTACACAATGTGTCATGATCAAGTCAAAGCAGCTAATACATCCATTTCCTTAAACATTTAAAAGTGTGATAAGCATAATAACGATACATGATCTCGGTGTGGTATTCCAGTTTGCGTGACTGCTATGTTCTGATGGCATTAAAATAAGTGATGCCCATATTTTTATATGTTGGGCTCCTTTCTTCTAGTTATGCATAAAATATACACAGGTTTTTGAGAACTACAGTTCTTCACAGTGTCTCCTTTTGTGTTTTAGTCTATTTTCTAAGCTCTCTTTAGACTTGCACCATCATCCCCGCCCAGCCTTTTGCAATGCATATTCTGTAGCTAGCTGACCTTATTTGGCTGCCACATATTAGAGCCAACATGAAGCCTTTGCCTTTCTGCATCTGGTTTTTCCCCCTTAACACAGTGTCTTCCGGTTCTATCCATTTTGCTGGAAATGACAGTATTTCTTCCTTCTGTGTGGCTCTATAGCATTGTGTGTATTCACCTGCTGACAGACATCTAGGCTGATTCCATGTTGAGTTCATGTGCACTGTGGGCAGCACCATCGCTCGGCCAGTAATGCTGGAGAGTTATGTAAGCATATCTGAGCAAACCAGAAGGCGCAAGCCAGTAAAGTATTTTTCATAACTTCTGCTTCAGATCCTGCTTGAGTTCCTTCAGTAATGGGTTATGACCTGGAAGTGTAAGCCAAACAAACCCTCTTCCCCGCCCCACCCCCAGCTGCTTTTAATCATGGTTCTTAACAGGGAAAGGTAAGCTAGAACACATGGCTGCTGCATTTCCTCTCTCGCAAATCACACAGCCTCTGAGATCCTACCCTGGGCACCCGCAAAGGGATGCAGAGAGGGTTGTAGACTGATTATGGGGTGTTTATGGCATTGCAGAGCCCCTGTAAAGGGCTAGGAGTCACGGTGAAGTCCCTGGGCCACACTTT
Source organism: Microtus ochrogaster (assembly GCF_000317375.1). Lineage (NCBI taxonomy): Eukaryota > Metazoa > Chordata > Mammalia > Rodentia > Cricetidae > Microtus > Microtus ochrogaster. Next base: position 49,523,076 of record NC_022021.1, read on the forward strand.
GAGGAGAGTTCATTTACCATCCGCTGAGGTGGCTCAGGCACCACGCACTGAGAGTTAAGAAATAAAGAAAGGTATCAAAGATCTCAAGACCAGTGAGAGAAAAATGCTGTGGGACCTCCTTTCTTGACTTTTATTATAAGAACTGTCAAACAAAAAAAAACAAGGTTGAATTTTACCCTGCATAGTTATGAACCATCTACCCATGGCCTGGCCTAGCATATACATTTTTTACACCTGTTTTTCCTCATATCTAATCATGATCTACCCCTCCATCCATCATTCAGCAGTGACATGAGTTTCAAAGCATGTCAGCCCACTCCCTGTAAAAACGCAAATTTTACACAAATTGAAATACAAGACTCGAGTATACAGCCAATGAGCAGGGCAAGTGCTCACACCCATAGAACTAAAACCTGTCACAGAGTGTCGCAGTCCCCAGAGGAGCTGTGGGATGCTAGCTCCGAACTCCCTCACCTACATGACTACACTGAGAACCGCTCTAGATTTCTCTCATAAGTTGGCTTCGCCTGATCTAGAACTTGGTATTTTATGTACAGTTTTGTTTTATCTGCACAGGTTTCACGGGAGGCTTTCATTGAAACAGGATTTATATGGGAGAAAAAGATAATCAGAATTTTTAGGGCCAGACACAGAAAAGAGGATTTTAGGGGGGTTTCACTGCTGGTGATACCTGGAGAAAAACCCTAGAAAATTTGGTTGTGGACAGTGGGAAATGTCACTGGCTGATGATGACTTTGTGAGTGGGGAGTCTGAGCCTCATTTGGGAAGATCTAACCTTGAAGAATAACCTTATCCACAACAATGGGAACAGCACAGATTGTCTGTATACATCGCATCTTCCCATCCAAACATAGCATCCTGCTCCCCTCAAGGGTTGCAGTGGGTTTCATCAGGAGTAGCCATGTGTTTGCTATGTTCAACTCCATATTGTAATTATTCAGCCACAAATAAGGCTGCACTTCCAGGTTCTAGAGTCATGCACGTGTAGACAAGCCCTCAAGCGGAAGTGCTTGAATGTTAAAGGGTCCTGCATGACCTAGTGTGCGCATGCGTGTTTACATCCACTGTGGCTCAGCTAAGCCCTTGCATGCATGAATGAGCATCATCATCTGTGTGTAACATAGTCACACCAAACCCCTGTGCGCATGTGCTGAGCAGCTTTTAAAAAACTGGATGCGCCATCTTTCTGTCTCTCTGCACACGGATTCCCCAGGCCTGTGCACGCCCTCTAATAAACTCCTAAGTGGGGTTTGTTGCATGTTCTGTGTTTCCTTCTCACTTGCGCCAGGTAATTTCACATATTATAATTAATTTTTTCAATGCATCAGTAATGTTTTTGCCACCGGAAGGAGTGTGAAATCCAAGAGTGTGCCACCACCTCTGGCTTTATGAGGTATTCTATAAGGCTGTGATGAAAACCCATGGTCAGAAACAACTTGGGGAGGAAAGGCTTTGTTTGCTAACACCCCACCCATGCTCCATCAGTGAGGGAAGTCAGGGCAGAGCTAGGAGGAACCGAAGCACACACCATGGAGGAGGACCACTTCCTGGCTTGCTGCCCATGGCTTGTTCAATTTGCCTTAAAAAAAAAAAAATTCCAGAACTTTATTCAATTCAAAACTAAGGAAAAACCAGAATAACTAGTATTAAGGCAGAAATCAAGGTGTCATTGATGAAAACAGATGGTCAAAATATTGTCGGTAAAGATCTCACTGGGGTAGTTGCAGGTAAGTATAGGAATAGATGAATTGAGCAAGCTGTTTTGCAGCAATAGTAAGGGGAAACTCTAGTAAAGACCTCTTGCCTAAGGATGGCGCCACCTACAGTGAGCTGGGCTATAAATCAAGAAAATACCCCGACAAATTTTCCAAGAGACCAGTCTGATGAAGGTATTTTCTCAATCTAGGTTTCCTCTTCGCTGAGGATCCTAGCCTGTGATCAGCTGACAAAGCACATAACGAGCTCCTGCGAAACTAGGGGACAGGGCATAGCTCTTTACCAACTGGGCTACTTTCCCAGCCTGGAAACATTTCCAGGTAGCGCCAGACTGGAAATCCTAGTCTGGAGCTACCAAGCAAGGAGAGTTCCTAATGCCTTGGGGCAGCCTTTCTCTCTGGGAGAGACCCAGAGCAATTAAAAACTGCCTCTTCCTTCCTGGCAGGCTCCCTGGTGTGAATGCCCCAGGGAAGTTGCTTTGTCTTCGGTGTAATCTAAGTACTTAAGAACACAACGTGCATTCTTAGTCTAGCGAAGTCTACTTCCCAGGCCTCTCAGAGCAGGGTGGTGAGAGTTCAACATTTTTGCTTCCTCCAACTCCCTTTCTCCGTTTTACTCGTGTGTGTGTGTGTGTGTGTGTGTGTGTGTGTGTGTGTGTGTAATTAAGTAGCAGCTTGGCGGTTTTGTGTGGATACCTTGTGTATGATACATTGTGTCTACTGTCTCCCTCCCACCACTCTCAGCCCTTCTCTTCTGTCAATTCTTTCCTGGATTTATTACTTGGTTTTGTCTTGTGGTCCATTTAGCTTGATCAGGGCCATCTGTGTGACACCCCCCCTTTCCCCCCCCCCCCGTTGCTCTTGGGAGCTTGGTGGAGTCACCAGTAGTTACACAACTGAAGGGCATGACCCTTGCTGAACACATTGATAGGAAATGAAATATTTCATCAATGACAGGCACAGTTCTCTGAGCTCCCCGTCAGCCTAGCCCTGGTTGCTGATGGGCCCACTGCACAGACTCAGTGCTGGAATGGGCAGATCTGAGGTCTCACGGCTGCAATAGCTGCATCCTGCCCAGAAGACGGCATTTCACAGATCTCTCTCTAGCTTCTGTGTCTCACTGATTTCCATTTCTGCAGTGTTTCCTGAGCCTTGGAGGAGATGGCGTACACATCCCATTTCAGGCTGAACATTAATCTGTCACCCATTCTCAGCCTCACAGTCATGAGTCTCTACATTCACCGCCATTTACTGGAAAGGGACTTTTCTATTAAGGGTGACAGTGGCAATCATCTGTTTGGATAAGCCTCAAATATTTAGAAGACAGTTTAATGGTATGTCAATTTAGCTAAGCCATGGAATTAAATTGCTCCCCAAGGCCTGTGGCCTCCCCCAGCATGGAAATTTGATTGGGTTTACAGGACCAGGTATGAATTTAAACACACACACACACACACACACACACACACACACACACACGCAGTAAGCTAGTTATTTATCTAGATATTTTTAAAGTGCTTGGCATCTGCTAAATTAGTGTATACAGATACGTAACAATGCCAACCACATATGCAATCCCAAACATTTTAGTAGTCACATTATAGAAGTTCAAAGCAAAAACAAGTGAGATTATTTACAATAACACATTTTATTTAACATAATATATCTAAAAATATTATCATTTCACTGCATAATGGATACACATGTTATCCATAATGTATATACTTATTTCTATTCTAGGGCTTGCTTCAAGATCTCATATCTAGTTTGTAAGGCATGGTTTGATTTAGTAGAAAATGGGCATCTTTGATTGCTGCACAGTGTCTCAAGGTCACCAGGGTCACGTGAGATTAGAGGGTCACTGCTGTCTTAGTTAGCTTGTAGAAGTCAGGAGACATTACATAGGTCTCAGTTCTTCTTCCATAGGTGTGGTGCCTGAGCTCAAATGACTGAACCATTAGGCGTAAGTGGAAACACCTTTGCCAGCTGAGTCTCCTTGCTTGCCCTAACACATATTTTAAAGACGACTCCTCCAAAGTTGTGGACAACTAGTTCTGTAAAACAGCAATTTTCTCTGCTTGAAGATATTGTTTATGATGTCATTGCATTGAGAGCACAGTGAACACTCACACACTGCATTGTAACACGACTCCCCCAGAGATTACGATTTCATCAGTACTCATTCAAACTCAAGAACAAAGGGCTCTTCAGCCTCCAAAATTGGGAAGGCCTTGCAAGCAGCGGCCAAGGTCATTGAGGTCTGCTAGTATTAATATATATCAAAAAATATGTGCTAAGAAAAGTAGAAGCCATCCCTGTGTGCACTACGGGCCAAAGCAGGGACGAGAGGAGAAACAATTCACTTTGCGTCAGTATCTGCTACTTCTCTGTGCTGTGTTGAAACACCACGTCCAAAAGCAACTCACGGTAGAATTTCTTTGGACTTACAATTTCATAGTAAGAGCCCGCCATGGCAGGGGGACATGGTGGCCAACAGCAGGCATGGTGGTAGTGGCAGAAGCTAAGAGATCTGTCTGCATCTACCTATCTTTTTATCATCTCTTCCTCTTTGTCTAAACATTTCCCCTTGTCCTTTGGAAATGCTTTGCAGAACTGGATCCTGTCCTCGGGGTAATATGCACTTGCTTATTGTTATCGCAGGAAACGCAGCTTATTGTCCGATAAGTTGGCTGCCACTCGTGTTTTAAGGTTTCTACAATACACAGAAGCTATTTCTGCCTCGCTCTTTGGCCCACGGTGTTCTACTTTTAATAAGCCTAATTCAGCTCTGTGATTTTCTCTGTGGCTCATTGCGCGTTTGTCCTCAGTAGGATGCTTGTAGTGATGAGAATGCTGTGATCCGAGCTGCAGAGCTCTCAAATCAAGAGACGCGCCTAGGACATATGGAGGGCTTTGGGGAGGACATGAAGGAGAACTCTGGGGATTGTTAGTCTAATGTATAGAATCAGGTTAAAGGAGAGCCGAGCATGATCAACACATGTAGCAGTGAAGGGAACCATGGAAACAGAATACCTAGTGTCTGTTGTTGAAAGATCCAGGCATTCAGAAGACAGACAGGCCTTGGACGGTAACCAAAGATTCACAAAGAAGCCACTGCAAGCTGATGAATGAGGCGGTCATGGAGGAGAGTTTGGAGAACGATGATTGTCGGTGAGAGGGAAGCAGAGCACAAGAGCAGGAGTGAAGACACTGAGTGCAGATCGGCAAGACTGGGAACCCAGGAAAACGGCAGGGTCCTAAGTAAAGCAAGTCAGATGTTTGTATCACCAATACCGCGTCACAAACTACCCCAAAGTTAATGGCTTAACACATAGCAACTTTCTCGTATTGTGTGATTGATGAATCCTAGCTTGGAAGTTCTGTCCCATGTAGTGGTAGCTGAATTGTAGGCATTGGCAGCCTTCACAGAGATGGACACTCACGTTGGCTCACTCACACTTGATGTTAGAATCTCAGTTCTGTCAAAGAGGGGCCTTGGTACACACTTCCATGTTGCTTGCTCAGGGTTCCTCTAGCACATCAGCAACTTCAAGGAGAGCTCTAAGGGCCAAGTCCCCATGAATACTCACCAAGCAAGACCCTTCTGTCATCAACTTTGATCATTGGCTGCGCTCCGTCATGTGATTTGTCAACAAACTGTTCATCACAGTGACAGAACGCTTGAGAGAGACAATTTAAGAAAGAAGATATGACTACACAGTTTCAAAGGTTCTCATCTATAATATTTGTAAAGTGTGCAAGAACAAGCAGCTCCCAAGGCATCCAGGGAGTGGAGTGAGGGAATATCTGCATTGCATTCCTGACTTCCTCCTCTGCTCACTGTTATTCCACTGAGATGCCCCGCCTACAGGATATTGCCATCCGCATACAGGGCGGGCTTCCCCATCATGCTTTATCTTCTATGTCAATTTTCTCTGAAAACACACTTAGGAAGCACCCAGAGGTATGCTTTACCCATCTCTTTGATAGCTGTCAAACCAATCAAGTTGACAGTCAAGATTAGCCATCACATGTAATGTAACAATACTCCATTAGCATGGGAGTGGACCACATAGAATACATCAGTATGTAATTTAAGGGATCCAAACAAAGCTTTTACAGGATCTCAATCAAGTGGGGAAAGGGGGAAATAAAAAAGGGGGGCTCCAGCGTGTAGGAAAATGTGAATAAAGTAATCCCACAGTAGCTCAGAATTAAGTATAATAAGGAGGTTTTTGTTTAGGGGGAATCACAGGTCATAGTCCTCTGCACAAATGGGGAACAGGAACTGAATTCAGCAGCCAGGCGAGAGAGGAGAGAGAAAGCTTGGGTACTTGAGTGTGCACTTTTGGTACCCAAGACCATGCCCAACCTGGTCCAGCCTCTCAAAGGCCATTGGCTGAAGGAGGTTTCCCCAGCCTCCCCTTTTTGTCTAATTAAGAGAGTTCCAAACCCAATTCAAAACAATACACAATAAGAATAGATATCAGGTATAAAAATTAGAATTACAACCAGTATATCCATTATTAAGCAAGAAACACATGCTAAATATTTTAATAATTATTCTATCCTAAGAAGCCTAAGTCTTGTATTAGAAATGATCTGGCTAAATCATAAGAGGAAAGTAACTATGACTATCTACTTTTTAAACCCATCAAAGTCATAAGAGGGGAGATATTACTTGAGTAGGCAGGCAGTGCAATCCAGCAGCTTCCAAAAGTAAACAACAGAAACAACTGGCTACCTGGGCAATCACCCAAAGTCTCATTTGCAATGTTGGAGCAACCAATTTTGGCTAAGGCCTAGAGAAACTGACAGACCCTTTTCAGAGGCAAGAAAATTTTTAGAACCATCTTACCCTGTCTTGGCAAGGTTTGGCAGTCTTTTTTCTTGTATTCTGCTTGTCTAGTCTGGACACCATGCATTTGTCAATGGTAGAGGCCTGGGTAGTTCCTTGCTCAAAGGTCAGTTTTGCCAAGAAGAAAACAGACTCCAAGTGGAGTGTCTTTGGTGCTCAACCTTCTCTTGGGAATAGATGGGTGCTGCCAGGAGCAACCAGGTCTCATGTCAACAGAATGCTAAGATATTTAAATGCCATGTTCTATGGTTCTTTGAAGTGGTTGAAGATTACCTATTATATAGAAAACAATCTCCATGTATGTAAAGAACCTGATTAGTCTAACTATAAGCATGATAAACATGGATGACTATTGACCTATAATACTTAATATCTGTATAGCTTAAAGATTAAGACTTAACATTAGAATATTAAACAATCTTTAAACAACTGTGCAGCAAATGAGGACAATGACCTCAAAATGTAAAGAATATATAATTATCTTAATCATGGGTAGAAATGTATAATGCAATATGATAAATATATCCTAAAATTGTATCAATATACAAAATGTCTTAAACAGAGGTAGAAACATGTATGCATATGACATATTTGTATAGGTGTACAAATATTATAAACAGAAATAGGAGCATATTCAATATAACAAATATCATTTAAATTTGTATCAACAAGAATCTCTACCAATGTAAATTGTCTATAAATAATAGCTTACAAGTATTCACTTTATTACTCACTATTATTAGTGTGAGTAAGCTCACACTAATCTCCCTATATTTCATCCAATTTCCTTTTTTTCAAGTGAGATCCCTGAGCCTACAAAATTTCCACCCCAATCCCCAACCCTATACCATTTATAATCAACCCCTAATTGATATCCCTAACCCTGAGGACAAACTTTGTTAGGAGAAGGAATGTCGTCTCCTAGAATTACTTCCAGTTATCATGGGGGCAATGTTCTTTCTATGGGATCCTGTGAAAGTAAAATGATGGTTAAATTTCAAGATTACTGTCTGGCATAATTGTAAATAGTCTCTGAGTAGTCAATAGGTTGTTTTTCTGAGGTTCCTGTTTGAAGTTCTGACTGGAACATTGTAAGAAAGTGCACTATTTCAACCAACTAAGTTGGAACCATCTTGAACAGCTGGTACCCCAAACCAGTCTTACGGTAGAGCTAAGCATCATGATATCATATCCATCAGATGGAGTCATTGTTGTGGGGCCCCATCTTCTTCTTGAAAACTTTAAAAATTACTGCAGAAAAACTTATTGTTCATCGTGGAAAACTTAAACATTATTCATATAGACATATTCAATGAAAGGTACAATAGAGACAAAAAAGTATAGAGAAAAGTAAAAATGCAATAGAGAGAGGGGAGAGTGTGTGTTGTGTGTGTACCTATGTGTGCGTGGGTGTAGCATACCAGTGAGGACATGGCATGAAATACCTGTATCATAAATTGTATATGTGTGTATACAGACAATAAGTACATATATCTATATATATGTACAGAGGTATATTGATATAGGGGTTGCATTGCACATAGATTTTATTGACCTATATTTATATCTCATATATATCCATACTTATAGATTTCATCAATTATGTTTAATTATAGACAAAGATTCATATATGCATCTATAATTTATACAAATACACAACACTCTATGGAAGCGCATGTGCTGGACGTGGCTAAACAAGAGGGTAAGAATGCAAACTCAGGAGATTAAAGTCGTGTTGCTTTTCTGAAAGAGATATATGGCACCTGCCATCCCCTCTGCTCCTCTCACAGACCCTGCAGCCCCCCTGCTCCTCTCACAGAGCCCTGCAGCCCCCCCCTGCTCCTTTCCCTCTCACAGACCCTGCAGCCCCCCTGCTCCTTTCCCTCTCACAGAGCCCCCACAGTTCCCATTTGTTCCCTTCTGGCTTTTTTGAAGCTGTTGCATCCGTCAGTAGAAATCACTGTCATCTCGTTGATAGAGACAACTCTATAGTCATGTCCAAGGCCCCTCAACTTACCTTTCCCCTTCATTGACCTCAGAACCAGACTGGGTCTTTCAGGGCTGCTGTTACAGTAATGTTCCCATGACCACGTGACCAGTTCTTCACCACATCCCTCCATGGCCTTACTCTCGTCTGCAATCTTGGTATGAGTGTGTGGTGCCTACGAGCTGCCCCAAAAGATCAAATTACACTTTGTTTGGATCAGGTCTTGCATTCTGAAACTCAGGAAATCCATCAGTGAGTCAGAGCGCAGGCACAGACTGTCTGGTTTGCATTCTGACATTTTCTCAAGATTTAAGGAGAGAATTTTCAGCAAATGTCCCATCTCCAACTTCTCGAGCATTAAGGATTCATGCAGACTCTTACTTCTGATCCCAAAGAGTAGCCAAATATGAGGAAACTGAGGAAATAATCCTCTATGTTTGCTGAATTGTTGATGTAAGATGTAAGCGCCACGCTGTTTAAGACTTGGATTACTTTGTTGCTGAACTTACAAAGTTGGTTACCTGTCTGGTCGTGAAGACTTTATGTGACGTGATGTTGGTAAACAGTTTCTCCCAGGCTGGGCCATGACTATTCCTTTTGTAGGAGCCTTTCAGAACACTATGGTGCAGCACACAACGCCTGTCTGCGCTCTATGTGCTACCATACAGTTCACGAGCTTCCGAGCTTCAGGCAAGGGGCTGGAGGTTGAAACCCACAAACACACACACACACACACACACACACACAGAGAGAGAGAGAGAGAGAGGCGGACCTCTAGTCACTGGTAAGAAGCCCTTCATCCAATAGCACCCTGGAGGCTTATATACCCAACAGTCAGGTGAGCCAACAGGTGAAAACCTTATCCTCTGATCCTCAAGGCCAAGGCAACATGTGCTCATGAAGCAGAGCTGGTAAACAACTTTGACACAGCTTTCAGTAACTCAAATCAGAAGGAAAGTAAAGATCTCTAGCAGGGAAGAGCAGCTGGAGGCCAGGACTCCAAATGGTCCCAACACTATGGTTTGATTTTATGAAGTCAATTCTATTAATTTGTCTTTGTTAGTTAAGTTGCTGGGGTCATAGTTCAGAAAATCGTGTCTATATTTAATGTACAATATACACACTAATATTAGTATTACCTGGAACAACAAACAAAAAGTGGGAAGGGGTAAGAGATCAGGGGATGGGGGGGATAGGGTTTACTGATAAACTTAAAATTCGTTAGGGTTCAGTTTTTTATTCGAAGCACAATTTGAAAGAACTTATTTTCCTTTTCCATGTCACTGTCTCCAGATGTTTGAGACTACACTGCCCATTCTCTACTGAGACAGCATTGCACCTCTGTCGGGATGGGGATACCCACACACATGTGGGCCCGTGACCCCACTTCTGGACTCTGCTCTCTTCCATTGGTCTATAAATATGACTTTACAGCAATAAGGTACTGTCTTAACCTGTGCAGCTCTGCAGCATGTCTTAGGAAATCTAGCTTTAGCTTTGGCAGTCCTGGAACTCTCCACGTAGACCAAGTCAGCCTTAACTTCAGAGTTTTCCCTGCTTCTGCATCCTGAGTACAGCGATTAATGTGTGCACCACTATGCCCGGCTACTTCTGATCTTTAAAGACAAGGTGTGTTTGTACTTCTGGGTCTTTGGAAGCTCTCCATGATATTTAGAATCATCATGTCACTCTCTACAAACAGAAGGGTTACTTAGAATTCTATGAAATTAAGTAAAATCTGTAGAGCTGTGCTTTGATATCAAGAACTGCGATCTAAAAATGTGGTGTAAACGTCTAACATCAAGATTATTAGAACTTCCTCAGTGGTTTCTAGTTTCCATTTTGTGGGAACTTACACCTTCAATGTGATTTATCCTCTTTCTCATTTTGGCAATGTTATTTGTAAGCGTGTTTTTTTTTTAATTCTAAATTGTGGCTGCTTTTGTTTCCTTTAGAGAAACTGCATGGGCTGTAAATGGAACATATGTGTGCAGGTTTTCATTAAACTTCCTTGTTTACTCCCCAGGTTCTCTGGTACATTTTCAGGATTTCCGTTCCTACAAACACCTGATGCTCAGATGAGGGGAGCTGTCCTTCCTCTGCCATCACACTTTATTTCTGGCTTTGTTTCACGGTCTCCAGCCTCCAGCACAACGCTGGCCAGCTGAGGGGCAGCAGAGGGTACCAGGAGAAGCACAGGAGCCCTCCAGGAAGCAGGGTGCCCTCGGCAGTGTCTGGGTAGATGGAGCTTCATCAGTCTTAGTTCACCCCCTAGCTTCTGAGAAATAAATGGTGGCGTTTTCTCCCAGTGCTCATTTCTGTTACATAGTTTTTCTTTCTCAGTTTCATAACAGGGCTGGTTTTAAGTAAACCTTGAATTCCTATGGCTCGGGAAACATTTCAAAAGGTATGAAGAAAGATTATAAAAACCCAATACCAGGATTTTGCCTGGGAAACAGTCTCTTCTAGATGTGGCTACAGAAACAAGGCCAGAGCGATAGCAATTTTAATAGTGGCTGTGTTAGAACGGAAGGGAAATTTCATGGGGTCCCACTTCTAAACAGCAAACTGTAGGGAACTAATGGCTGCTCAGAGAAAGAGAATCAGCCTCTCCCATGGGTGAACACACTTATTGGTGGTACAGTGCAGAGTGTTCAGCTCTGAAATCATACCAGAAAAGAGACTCATCAGATTGTGTGTGTGTGAGAGCACATACATATGTATGTATATAATCAAATAGTTATATACAATAATAATCAAAAATGAAGCTATCAACCTGAGAGTGTGGGGGGAGGAGTTTGAGGAGAGAGCAGATAGCAAAGACTGGATTGAAAGGTAAGGGGAAAAGTCATGCAATCCTAGTTCAATTAAAAACATATTTTTAAGAATGGTTTTCTGAAATGAGCCTTAATTGTTCCTGATGGCATCTGATTTTATGTTTCCTGAGACTAGGTCTAATACTCTACCCCAGACTGGCCTGGAAGTTGTTGTATAGTGGAGACTGATAGTCAACTCAGCAATTCTCATGACTCAGTCTCCTGGATGCTTGGATTCCAGGCATGAGCCAGCATGCTAGCTCCTGATGCAGGTGTATCATTAGATGATCACTGACCAAAGGATGCTTTGAGTATTTCTACTGCTGCTCCTTAATGGTGCTTCCCTGCAGCCATCTCTTCCTGTCACTTCTGTCTGGTGTTGGAACGATTCTGATCACACAGAATAGTAGAATATTCCCTTCCTACCCAGCAGGCACTTCAGAAAGATATATGGATGGTAAATTAATTTTCCACTTGATTTAGCCATTAGCTGAATTCAAATTCAAGCCAATGTCTGGGATGTGGTTTGTGAGGCCTTGGGTCCAATTCTGATTGAGAAGGGGGCAGGTGTTGTGACGCTTACGTTAGAACGGCTGACATCTAAAGCGTGGGCATTTGAAGTACCATCTAAGGTGAAACGGCTTGAGTTCTGTGGGCAGCGCAACACAGCCTGGGTCCTTTAGAACCAAAGTTGGAACCTTCTGCACAGGATAAAGGATCTTCCATAGATCTCATCAGTCCACTCTTGGACATTTTCATAAAGAGTGGCAGGTACACAAAGTCACATGTTGTTATTGGCTTAGTTAACAAGCAAAAGCTGGAAGCAGTCCAAATCCCACTCACAGGGGGATAGAGAGGCAAACTCCCTCTTCTGTGCAATGAAACATTGCACGCCTCCTGGAATGTCTCAGAATATAGAATAATCTAAAAATCATTTGGCCTGCATGATAGATGCCAGTCAATAGAACTGATTCTATTAGTATGAAAGTGTAGAAAATACACACTTGATAGCGGTGAAAGAGTGATGGAAAGGTCAGCGGTTGCTTAGGTACGGAGGTGTGTCAGAGCTAGGGAGTTGGGGAGGCGCCTACCCAGGGAGGGACAGGATAGCACGTTCTGCAATGACAGCCATGCTGCTGTCTTGATGTGGATGGTTTAAAGGGGTATGCCCATGCTCCAAAAGAAGAATAATTGTGCCCTCTATGTGTCTTCTGTAATTAAACTCCACAATCACCTAGAAGGCTGCCAAATGCCAGTAAAAGCGAGGCAAATATTATGCATAATGCTTGGCTTTGGCATAAGGATTACTGATCCACACTGCATACAGACTATAAACTTGGGAAAATTAAGAAAGTACAAGAAAGGAAAAAAATCAAACATAATCATTAAGCATTTCAAATAATTATGTTTTAAAAACAATCTTATTTTCTTTGATGATATGCACATTTTTTTCCTGAAGGCTCCAGACTGGATGGTGGCTAAAGTTACATCACCTTTAGATGACGAACACTTCATTCAGAGCGTGAACTGAGCTGAGCCTTGTTCCTGTTGTCTTCCACGGTGCAACTTCTAACGTTCGTCACGGTGCATCGCTGTGTATTTTGCCGTCTTGATAGCTGCAGACATTATTTCTTGCTTCACTTTTGAAGAATGCTGCAACCAACACTTGCGTGTTTACAGTTTAGAATATATGTGGTTGCTTTAGAGATTAAATTCTTTCCTTTATTTTATGTCGAAGAGGAAACAATTTCCTGGTCAAAATTTGTGCTTTTTTTTTTTAAAGTCTTTTTAAATTTGGTTGTGAATTTCCGGTGGAGTTATTGCACACAATGGAACTTCCCTGATTAGCCATCAGCGTGCATCCAATCTTTTGCACGTCTTCAGTGACAGACACATTCAAGGAAAATTAGAATTTTTTTTTTTTATAAATCAGAAAAAGAGTTGACTTAAGCTCAACTGGAATCATTTCCTTATTTAGTGGCCACTGAGATGGCACAGAGGTGTAGTGATATGATCTTCCGTTTTAAGTGGCTTGTCATACTCACACATCCAAAGGATTTTCAACTGTAGTTTTGTCTTGTGGTTTTTCTCCTGAAGCCTGTAAAATGCCAAAAGTGCTCACTGTTCTGTTTGTGTGCCTTTTGTTAAAGGTGTCTGCTGACCGGGGTGTGAGGACAGTCACTTCACTGGCTGTACCCTTCTATGGCTGTCCTCAGACCAGACCGAGGTGGTAATTGATTCCTCTGGACCTGCACGAAGAGACAGCAAGGGAGCATACTCATAAATCAATGTCAGGAATAGTGATAAAGGTACTAACTGTTCCTTCAAACCTTGACAACTTAGACCTGGCTCTACCTTATGGGGCTTCTTATGATTCCTCTAGCAATACACCTGCCACCAGGGAGGAGGTGGCCCCAAAGTCCCTGAGTAGATGCACTTAGCTATAATTAGGAGGTTCTACTTGATCAGAAAGAGGGGGAGGAGTCGGAGTGAGTGGACCCAGCTCAGGTACCCGATCCACCTTTGTCTTTGCTCATTGCCCGCATGGAAGTGTTCTCAGTGGATGGAGCCCCCCCAGGAATCCCTACTCAGCAGGGTCTTGGTGGAGACTTGCAAAACAGCTCCTTTGACTACCTGGCCTCCTCCCAGAGCTTCCTATCTCTGTCCTAGCTAGGTTTTTGTTCCCATGAGTTCCTCAGCTCCAAGAGCTGTCACTAGTATCCTCTGCTGATCTCTCCCAGGGACACAGGCTGCAAATGGACGCATAGGAACATCTGAGCAGGAACTGCGGTATTTCCTCATGCCTGATCAGAAACCACAGCACAGTCCCTTCATACAGGGTGCACACAATCTGCTTTTCCACAGATGTCTGCAGCTCAGTCACAGCAAAAGGAATCGGGGAGGGGAGATACAGACCACCGGGCTCTGTGACAGTAGGGGAATGGTACTCCAAACCAACCCCAGGGTGTAAGCTGTGCTCATCCTGCTCTTACCATCAAAGATAGGAAGCACATTTAAAGAGCAGTTTGGGGGCTGGTAGGATGCTGCTGGGGCCCCAAGCAAGTACCCTAGCCTCCAGTGCAGCATCAGGTGTCACCAGCAGGGTCAGCCTGCCTGACGGGAAGATGGCATCACTGGTCCGTCAGGTGTCTTTATAGCAGGTAGCATTCTTTCTGCATTTTGCTATCAAAAAAGAAGACACCGCAGAGTTCTGATGACGTTTTCGTTGACTGGACTCAGTTGTCAGGTTTGTGACATATGCATAGTTTCACCTCGCAGCAGCGATCACCATCGACGCTGATGCCAAAATGCTCATCCCTGCGCTGCGCGTGTCCCTGCAGTCCCAAGCGGCTGCAAATGCAGGATGCCCTGTGCAATTCGGCAAAAGAAAACAAGCCTATTAGCCAGTGCCTCCAAGCTGTGGGTTTAGCCTTTATGTTGAGCGCTCAGAAAGAACCAAGGACTGTTTCTGCTTCACATCCTTTGGCTCTGGATGGTCTCAGTTAACTGCTTCACCTGCAGGTGAATTTGACAAGATACTTATGCAACCACCACAGTCGTGAATCAGGGTTTGCTAATTGTACCCTTGAAAAGAGCCATAGAGATTCATCCCAGGGTCTACAGATGATCACCATTGTGTAAGCTCTGAAATGTCAACAGGAGATAACTTCAGATAAAATCCAGACAGCAGCTGAGAGCAACCTGACGTCTGCAAAGTTGTATTGCACAGCTTAGAGGTGGGAAACTACCCAGCTCCTTATTTACACAACGTAATGAAAACATAGCTGCAGTTAAATGGAAGAAAGTAAGTCAAAGGCAGCCCTTGGGTGTGCATCCTCCATCAGCTGCCCCTGGGTTCCTAGAAACCTTGTTTGTGTCACTTGGGCAAATACAAGCTGACCTTGAGCACGTGGAGAGAATTGGAACCCAAATCGCCACGCTTGACCTAGATTGGCTTTTGATCACAGTAGTTAAACATTCATCCACAGCACGATTAGCAGTGGATGCAAAGACCAACAGCAAAACTTCAGCAGTTACCATCACTGTTGCCTTGGAAACCCGACTACTGCTCCCCCATCTCTCCTCCTCAGTTCCTAACAGCGGGGGCTTAACCACAACCCTATCTTCTCTTCTCCCACCAATAGATCAGCAGGATCAGCATCAGTATCAACAGGTCATGTCTGGTTTCACCTGGACTGTCTTCTGATAGAATTTATCTCAAGAATGGCACCAAAAGCCACCCGGGCGCTCATTGCTTTCTTGGCCCAGCGGACACTTTGGTTTTTTATTTCTATGATTTATGGCTAGAGCTCTTGTTCTCCTGGCCTTGGGGAGCCCCAGGGCCCACAGCTCTCCCCTGACTTCCCATCCACCAGCAGATGCATGTCTTTCCAGCCTTACTCCACTTCCAGCCCCTTAATCCAGGTCTTGCTATTGATAGGACTGCCTGGAACCATTGTTTCTGTCATCTCCATGACTACCCCCCACTCCCCTGCCATCTACAGGAAGGTCCGAAGTCGAGAGACTTCAGCCTTGTTCCTGCCATCCTGGCCTCCTTCCTCATTCTCCGTGTAAACACCAGTAGATGATGACAGTGGTTTCCATAGCTCTCACTTCATCCAGCTAGTTCCTTCTCCTCTTCCCTTTCTCAGGCCTCTTTCTCTCTAAGTCTTGGAATTAAATTCCTGGCCAACCTGTAACAAGGAATCTCCATTCCTACAGGTCCATAGCATCCCCTACAGGCCTTCCCAACCCATCAGTGTAAAATCCTGTTCTGGCCCCTGTGAGTATCATTTCTTCTCATCTCTGAGTACTGACTCGGTCTACTCCTTTGCACGAGGTACTTACCCGGAGTCTGATGTCCCTCTCTCCTGTGGCTGGCCTTCGAGTCTTCCTCTATCTATTTCCCTGTCCCCACCAATTCCCCCTTACATCCTGGTGGCAGAGTGATCATAGAGCGGTCACTGATGTGGTCTAATGACCCTGTACTCAGAACATGTTGCTTTAAGTACTGCAGTGTCCTGGAGCAGATCCCCAACCTCTGAACCCACTTACAAACAGGCATGGGACCTGCTGCTCAAAGGGGGAACTATTTTATACCATTTCCAAAATGTTGAGAACACCCGTTCTTTTCTCCACACCAGAGCACAGCCTGGACCTCCTCCAACACAGGGTCCCTACATGGCTTCAACTCAAAATCAGAGCAAGTACTCACCAAGCTTAAGTAGACTTCTTGTATTTATTCTTCTAGTTTTTCCTCTAACAACAACTAAGATTTATTGTGCCGATTTGATGCTGAGTGCTTTAAATGGAGACTTGCTGTGTGTACCGGACGCTGAGTGCTTAACACATTTTATACATCTTCAAACACCAAGCCTTTTAGTTTGGAATGGTTTTAGACTAATGAAAAGCTATAGAGTGAAGAGCTGGTGTGTTCCCCATGCCCAGCAATCCCAACCATTTGCTTCATATATCACCAAGGTACATTTGTCTAAAGCTAACGTCATGTGTTATTGCTGACTGAACTTTGTATTCTGTGGACAGCAACACTGCACTACAGACGGATCTACTACTAGGACATCAGTCCTGTCTGAAAAGTGCATGTTACTGTTTATAGAATACGCAAGGAACACATAGTTCTAGAATTACTGGTATGAAAAGACACAGTTTTATTTACATCATCAATGGGTTTACCAAAGAAGAGGCAACAAGCTAAGCCATATATACCTCCCTCCTAGATCCTAGTCAACCTATCACCATAGCAACAAATCAAAGGTTTCCACCCTTGACCAGCTGGAAGTCGGGTTCCTCGGAGCCTTCTTCTCAGTTCAAGCGTCCTTACCCAGTTTGAGCACTGATGCTGTTGAGTCAGTTTGAATGGCTCTTCCATTCTTGGTGGTCAAGTTCCTTATCAATACCCGGTTACTGTTCTACAGCTTTGAAGATGTACCGCGACCAAGGCAACGGGTCAAAGAAAGCTTTAATGAGAGTTGATAATTGCAGGGAATGAGTCCAGGACCATCATGACAGGGAGCATTCCAGCAGGCATAGCACTGGAGCAGCAGCGAGAGCTCACATCTGAGCCACAAGCACAAGCAGACAGAGCATTAACTGCAAACAGAGTGGGCTTCTGAAACCTCACAGCCTGTCCCCAGTGACACATCTTCTCCAAGAAGGTGACACCTCCAAATCCTTCCTAAACAGTTTTATCAACTGGGGACTAAGCATTCAAATGTATGACCCTATGAAGGTCATTCTCATTTAAACCACCACACTCAACCCGGGTCTCTACATGCTAGGTGCCCTTCATAAGAATGCTCCCCATACACGAGCCTCCTTCTGATGACGTTCCGTCCACTAACCAGCTCCCACTTTGATCACAAATCCACAGACACCTTTATATTGCTTGAAGTTGACCTTGGCTTTCCTGAAGCCCTTCTTCCCATCACAGGGTCAGAATGAAGGTCCTTTTCACTACTGTTAGGCTCTAGCGCTTTTTTCCGGCACCTGCTGCTCCTCCCTGTAGGGCAATCCAGGGGAGAAGAAAAGGTCAGCTACTCTTCTGGTCAGTTTCTTCCCTCCTTCCTGACCACGTACCTCCTTCCCTTTGGAATCAGAGCTCTACATCAGGCACCCAGCCGGCACTGCCCTGCTGCCTCTGCTGTTTTCTGTAAGTCTTTGCCTTTGTAATCCTCTTTGCTTTTTCCTGGCTATTCTGTGAAGCTGACACTCAAGGCTTAATCACCCCTCATTGTGGTGGTTTGAATGACAATGTCCCCATACTCTTGAGCATTTGAACACTTGGTCCCCAGTTGGTGATGCTTTTATAGTGAGGTTTAGGTGCTCTGACCTTGCTGGAGGAGCGCATCCCTGAGGATGGGCTTTGAGATGAAAAGCCTTGAGCAACTTCTAGTCCTCTGCCTGCTTGGTGCTTCCTGCTTGGCTGCCATGCCTCCCTGTCCTGAAGCTGCCTTTCTCATGAAGGTTTACCACAGTAATGGAAAAGTGTCATGCACTTGCATTGGATAGAATGCTATGCTCCTCATTCATGATTGGTGCTTGTGTGTTCTATGGGATATCAGAAATGACATTGACTGGCTCAGTTCATATTTGAACCCCAACTGACTCTTTGTGGTTGTTAATGCAGACAATGTGAACTAGTGTCTTTATAGTTAAGGACTGTCTTCTGTGCTCCAGACACATGCCATATCGTGTGCACATCATCACAGGTACATCCACACACAGAGATACATTTAAATCTAAATACATTTTCAAATCCAAAGAAAAAATATCATCTGCCTAAACAAATGATACTTTGACCTTGCCGAGTAAACACAGTAGCTATGTCAGTTCTAGGTTCTTCAAATAAAAGTGACCATCTATAAAAAAAAAATTATGGAATCGTCAAATAAATGAAATATAAAGTTGTGTTGGATGCTACAGAAAGCAATGGGATTATAAATATCTGCAAGAAAGGTACCTAAGTCAGCCATTCAATTTAAAATAATGTTATATTTTAAAGGTGTCTATAATGTATGCTTAAATCACATTGCATATTCATGGAGGGAACACATGTTCCCTTCAGCAAATGTTGTGTGAACTTGATCTCACTTCCCAGGTGGGTCGATATCCCTGGGTGTAGACAGCCATCAAAAATAGTTAAAAGGTGCAAATGAGAAAATGAGACTAAAAAACAACACAGCCATGAATACCATCAAGTTATCTAACCAATCCTGGCACGGTAGATTAGTTGGAATCCTTACGCAATCTTCAGCAGGTACAAATGCTATAAAATAAGAAAAAGGAAAAATTCAGAGGCAATGCAGGGAAAGAAGGGGGATAAAATATCGGAGAGCAGATCTGGGTGTATTAGCGGTGAATTCCACTTGCAGGGATGCTGAAGGGCTTGCATACACAAGAGAATAAAATCCCCACTCAAACAGGCTGACAAAGCACACATTCACAGAAGCAGAAGGAAGTACACTCAACTATTAGCTTTATTCTCACAGATGCTGAGCCGAGTGATAGCAACTGGGTAAGGCCAGATCACGGAGAGCAATACTTGATGAAATGCCCTGCGTGGCCTATCCGTTCACAGGAACATGCTCAGAACGGAAGATGTGACATCTTCTGATCCATGCACCAATCCCATGTGGGATGATCTCCCTTTGCAGCAATGCAGAGCCTGCTGCCTCTTTGTACCACGTCCACACATCCATGCATATGGTGTACTACGTCCACACCCCCGTGTATACTGTGTACCACGTCCATACCCATATACATACCATGTACCACGTCCATACCCACATACATACCATGTGCCATGTCCACACATCCACATGGATACCGTGTACCACGTCCATATCCACATGGATACCGTGTACCATGTCCACATCCACACGGATACCGTGTACCACGTCCACACCTGCATGCATGCCGTGTATGTTAGGTAGTCACTCTCCACCCAATGGTACACCAAGTCTCCTGTTAGTCCTTTATTATGAGGCAGAATCTCATTGTTACCCATGCTAGTTTTGAACTCTGTAGTCCAAATAGGTCTTGATCTCATGATCTTCCAAATGGCTGGGCCTAAAGCCCTGTATTGCTACACCCAGACAGCATATATCACGAAAGGGAGACAGTCTTCCCATGGAGCACCGAGGCTGGCACTGTGGGCACCCAGTCTTGTTAGACTTCAAACCAGCACAGCGGAAGGGACTTTGGAAGAAGCAGACGGAACTTACTGGATGTATATAGGTCACAATCCTGGAAGAGGCATCCTGCTAATCCCAGGCTAGAACACAAGCTGCCAGTAGGCAGGGCTGGGGTTGGGTGCCACTGGTGGTGAGGACCTGCCACTTGCTGGCTTTGAACGTGAGTCCTTCCATAAGTGGTTCTGTAACCTGACATTTATAGGACCTCTTGAGTTCTATTTCCTTGCCTGTAAATTGAAGGCAATTATTATTCTGCCCTCAGTGCAATCACAGGAATCTACTGCTTGGCTGTTTACCCAATGCCTGTGGTAATTGCCTGTCCACAGGCCAATGCCTGTCCACAGTAGAGGCTAATACATTCAAGCAAGACAGAGAGGACACACACGGCACAGAAGGTGAACCCCACCAGGAGCGTGGCTGGAGTATTACCACGCAGCCAGTCCCGCCTAGCTTTCTTGTCGTTCTTCATGATCCAATTCACAGCTTTCACAACTCACATGATCCGGCTCACAACCACCTTCAACTCCAGCTACCGGGACTCTGTGGTGACTTCTGGCCTCGACAGGCAATACATGGGCATGGCATACACTCTGGAAGGCGCGTGCGCGCGCGCACACACACACACACACACACACACACACACACACGATTAGAAATAAATAATTTAAAATATTCTCTGGGGCTAATACAGAATGAAGATGCAGAAGAGCCTTGGCATTTATGGGATGGAGACACGGGCAACTGACTAAACGGAGTTGTCAGAACAGAAAGCTAAGCTGAAGAGTGAAAATGAACGGGTACTGGACGATGCATGAGACGAATATCTGCATTTCAGTGCAAACACGTCTGCTGAAGGCACAAACACAAAGAGATAGAAAAGTGTGAGTATTGGCAGAGGAGGTGGCAGTCAAAGGAGAGCAAAGGTCTCTGTGTTGTCATCAGAATCAAAACAAACCCTCAAGACACAAAGCACTTCAGTACCACGTCCCTGCAAAGTAATTTTTTAAAATCACCTCTGCACAGAATTTAATGAATGTAAACTTCTGTGAGGTGATTAAGCTGTTGTTAAATATTTGATTTAAATCGAGTAGCCCTACCAGGGATGAAATCGGCACTATAAAACCACAATCAAATGGAAAAGTTATTGAAGACAGATGATTTGAACAACACCCAGCACAAAGGATAGACGAGCCGAGAATTCTTGTCCAGCAGTTTAAAGTCTATGCTGATCTCAAACATGGATGGGATAGTTACACCCATTCGTCAGCATCTCATATGGCTGGTGGATGATGCAGAGACACAAAAGTAAGAAACCACGGGTGCTCAGCAACACATGGGACATCAATGCCTCCCCACCCAAAGCTCAGGGGACATGTGGGACAAGAAAAGGAAAAATGTAAGAGCCAGAAAAATGCTGTCCTCTGGAAGTGGCAAGGCTATTGCATACATGATTCTGGTTACCTACACAAGGCTGGTACAAGTTCAAACCAGTTTAAAATCCCAGCATGGACTGGGGACGGGCTCCCAAGATTCCACCCCTGGCTGAGGAACTATTGACCATCAGAGGCTACTGAGGGGGGGAGAACTTCTGTTCTTCACTGGTAGGTTTCCCATGCCCCAGTGGGATCCCAGGAGCGTATAGAGAGTACTAATTGAGCTCCGAGGATTAAGTGAAAATACATAACAAACACACGAAATTGGGATGTGATGGGGTTCCTAGGAACAGCTGGGGTGGGGAGTGAGGGATTGTGATGGCTAGTCTTGGTTGTAAACATGACTCCGTCTGGAATTAACTAAAACCTAAGCAAGGAGGGCACACCTGTGAGGGATTTCTGCTTAATTTGAAGTGCGAGATCTCCTACTAACCTGAACCTTTGAGTTAGGAAGATACATCTTCAATCCAGGTTCTTTATCCAGATCTAATTTGGGCCACATCTTCTGCTGGAAGCCTCTATAAGGACAGAAGAATGTAAACTTTTGCTTGCTTTCAATATGCTAGCAAGTCCATTCCTCCACCGGCAGCAGAGCCTGCTTCTTTGGGGGTCCAGTGTATATTGAAGATTGGATAAGACATGCAGCCGGGTGGACTGAGCAACTGCTGGAAAATCTCAGACTTTCCATTCAAAGCCAGCCATTGCTGGATTAGCTGGACCACAGCCTGAAAGTCATCCTAATAAATTCCCTTTCTGTATATAGAGATTCATTGTGTACGTTCTGTTACCTGGAGAATCCTGGATAATACAGGGATGGGTATGGCCGAGATACATTACATATGTGAGTGAACTTTTCACATAGTAAATAAAAATTTAGAGAATCTTAAAAGCAATAACATAAATAACTAGAAAATATTAGAAAACTGAGACATTAGAAAACTGCACCCAAGTTTGTTTAGACAGGTAATTAGTGTGTCTGCAATGCATTCACTACAGGAATTAAAGGAAGGTCAAATATTAAAAAAAAATCATTAATGTTACTCTCAACTTTAACCAATTAAAGTATAAATTCAAATTGATTTTCTCAACACACTGGGAAAGCCAGCTCCTTTTCCCATACAGATAATCAATCCATAGCACAAATGAGAACAGAGCTTAACAGAGTGAGTAGAAGGGATGGTGAAACAGGTTCCTCTGTCTGCTCTCCTAAAAGTCAGTTTATAAAACAATAGTGCACAGCAGCCCACCTTATCATGACCCGGCTGCAAAATTTCAGCAGATTAAAATACAGAGACGTGTTGCAAGAGCTGTGGCCAGGATATTAAGGCACAGTGACTGCTATGAACAGTCTCATCGATTCTTTGTCTTTGAGTCACAAGCTCTCTGTGAATGGACTCTGGAGAGTCCAGACTGAGGTTGGACTGTTCCGTGCAATCTTGCACCCCACTTCCTGATGTGCCTGCCCAGGCATAGAGCCAGCAGCATCTCCGTCTCCATGGCTCCTCCATTCGAGCCTGTTTGTACTCCGCTCTGCCTGCCTGGCCCTCAACTCCTGGCAGCATCTGGAATACAAGAGACAAAGTTTGTCTTCTTTTTGTCTCTGAGGCTGTCTCCACTTCACTCTAGACGTGTGAGGTGATCACCATGGAATTACAGATGCCTCTGTAGACACTTCTACATTCAGACTTAGAAGGGACTCTCCTACACTAGGACCTCACTCCTGAGGGGCCCTTTGCTTCCCCGGGTACCAGACTTAGT
The DNA here is from genome assembly GCF_000317375.1 of Microtus ochrogaster. Classification (NCBI taxonomy): domain Eukaryota; kingdom Metazoa; phylum Chordata; class Mammalia; order Rodentia; family Cricetidae; genus Microtus; species Microtus ochrogaster. The sequence continues at coordinate 49,546,378 of NC_022021.1, forward strand.
TTTAACTGCTGAGAAGTCGCCTGGGGACAATGCCACACCTATCTGACTGTGTAGCTTACCGGGCAAGACAAAAATCCAAGGTGCAGTAATGAGCAACTAGTTATTGTCAGACAGATCAGTGGCTTAACAATCAATACCAGTTAGTCACCGAGAAAACAGAAGTTTCCATTCAGAGTGTTAGAAAATCAAAAGGACTTTAGCCCTTCGGGCCCAGGGGTTCTTTTCTGAGATGTTAGGAAGATGGCCATAGAAAATAAAAACATACAAAAATCTTGCTGGGCTGTGGTGGCGCACACCTTTAATCCCAGCACTCAGGAGGCAGAGGCAGGCAGATCTCTGTGAGTTCGAGGCCAGCCTGGTCTACAAGAGCTAGTTAGAAACCCTGTCTCGAAAACTCAAAAAAAAAAAAAAAAAAGAATGCAAAAATCAATTGCACTCCCATTTTTGTAACTAGTAGCCAATTACATAGCGCAATAGAGAAATTGAGTTCACAATGACTAACACAGCTTGACATTCAGGACACAATCTAGCCATTACCGCTGGGCTACCCTCTGTTTAGAAGAGGTGCTTCCCAGACACCTTGCTGCAGAGGAAGGGGCAGGTTCTCAGCTTCCCTGAGGTTTCCAAAGCCCACTGGAATCTTGTCAAAGGAACTGATCAGCTGCTGTCCTTTGACATACCTTTGTACCCACTTCTCTTTGTCTGGGTACATGGACAGGACTCTGTGCTGCTGCCCGGCCTCTTCTCTTACATCCTAGAAGCTCCCCGGTTAAAGCTTCAGGTTATCTGAAGAAGCACACGTGATTTGCATCTCCTCTTTTAGGATTACCTTCAGCCAGCCCAGCATGCTGCCGGCATCCAGGTCAGCATCCTGGAGAGCAGAGTAAAGGCTCTGGGGAGCAGAGTAAGGCTCTGTGTATAGTGTTGCTCATTGCACTGGGGGGAAGAAAGAATGGGGGACACTGGGAGGCAGATTTTACATCAGCACCTGCAGACGCCAGCAGCAGCATAAGGTTAAAGGGGCCCTACAAGAAAGGAGTGTCTACCTCACAGGAAGCAACACTCTCTCTGTACTCCCTCAAGTGGCAACAGTCTGTCTGTACTCTCTCAAGTGGCAACAGTCTGTCTGTACTCTCTCAAGTGGCAACAGTCTGTCTGCACTCTCTCAAGTGGCAACAGTCTGTCTGCACTCTCTCAAGTACATCAGAAAGGAGTGCTTACCTCACAGGATGGCAACAGTCTATCTGTACTCTCGCAAGTGCATGCCTCAGAACATCAGTGAGAGGCAGCAGCGTAAAAGCCGAGCATCCCAAACCACATCCTGGATCAATCAGAAAAGAAGATGAAGAAAATATTGCCTGAAAGAGAAAGGGCATGGCTTTCTCCAGACTTCATATCTATTTTTTTCATTTTCAGGATTCCAATATATCAGCCTTCTTTCTCTAAAGTAGACTTGCCCACAAGGAGACCACATTTATTATTATTATTATTATTAATTATTATTATTACTATTTTGCTTCCACCACCGTTCCAGCTCCTTGTCATGAGTCCAAACAAAGCCATGCTGGAGCAGGGTGCATTGCTGATACCCTGTGACTGGTGTCCTACACACAGGCCGATACGGAGGCCAGCATGGGGAAACGCTGTGTGAACACTGTAGTCTCCATGGAGACCCCATCTCCAGCAGCTCCCAGTACCACTAAAACCTGGGGACCAAGCCTTCAATATGTTGGTTTTCAGGGGATCTTTTTTCATATCAAATCTATGGCATAGTAAAATGCCTAAGGTCAGATAATTTATAAAAGAAAAAGGAACATAGCAATAAAGTGATTATTATTGACAAATTTCTATGGTCGCAGAGGAAAGCATTGCTCAGCCCTCATCAGAGAAGTATCTTGCAATAGATGTGAATTAACAAGGAGAGCTATAACCTGACACAGTGCAGAGTGAGAGACTTTGGAGCAGTCAGCATTAAGTGGTGTGTCTTTATCAAACTCCTCCCCTCAAGGCCCAGGGATCTGTGTGCAAGAGGAAGAGATGATGAGCAACTCCCAGGAAATAGTACATTCCCGACACAACAGGATGGATAGACTTACAAACTCACAGAGACGGTGACAGCACACATAAGACCTGCACAGGTTCAACCCTACAAAACCCAGCATGGAGAAGGGGAGGCAGACACAAAGTTCCCCCATCTAGCTGAGAAGCTGTTTGCAACTGATGGCAGTGGGGGGGGGGGATCAATTTTCTCCAATAGTGCATCAGCCGGTATGTGAACTACAGGACTCCAGAACAGGCAGCACGCCCAAGAGCAGCTGCTAACACAAAACGGGCTTCATGGGCTTGGTGCTTGTGTGTGTGTGTGTGTATATTTACGAGTGAGTGGGTGATAATTTTGTTTAGTTACTTAATTTTTGTCTTATTGGTTCTTTCAGTTTGTTTTCTCATTTTTTGGTGTGTGTTTTTTAATTTAAATTCATTTATTTATTATATATGCACATGCTGGAAGAGGGCACCAGATCTCATTATAGACGGTAGTGAGCCACCATGTGGTTGCTGGGAATTGAAATCAGGACCTCTTGAAGAATAGTCCATGTTCTTAACCTCTGAGTCATCTCTCCAGTCGTGTGTGTGTGTGTGTGTGTGTGTGTGTGTGTATGTGTGTGTGTGTGTATGTGTGTGTATATGTGTGTGTATGTGTGTGTGTGTGTTTAGGAGGGTCAACATGAAGTTGAGGATGTGAGAGAAGTTGGGGAAGGTCAAAGACTATATTATATGAAAAATAAAAGGAAAAAACGACTAGAAATCTTAAAAATAAATAAATAAAAATAAAAAATTTAAAAAGGAAAACATTTATTTTAGCCCACAGTACTAGAGACTAGAAAATGTACTGGACTCCAGTGGTGTCTACAAAAGACTTGTGACATCTCATTTTATGGTATGAAATGGAAAGGTTCAGGAGAGTGTGCGGAGGCCCTGTTTTACAATGACATATAGAACCAGAATAAACTCACTCCCACTTGGTGATGTGCAGAGTTCACCCACTCCTGTGGTAAAGACATTTAAGACCTTTAATGACTCACTCAGCTCTGAGAGTCACACCGCTGCTTGTGATCAAACCGTGAGTTTAAGGGGGGGGAGGTCGTGTTTGAGTCATAACATTCTCATTGTGTGGGAGCCCATATGCGCAAGTCTGTATGTGTATACAAATGCATGCGTTTGCCTCTGTTGTGCATCTACGTCTGTTTCTGCGTGTGTGCGTGCATGTGCGTTTTAGATATTATTTATCGCAGCGAGTGTCTTAGTTAGGATTCACTGTTGCTGTGAAGAGACACCATGGCCGCAGCAACTCTCATAAAGGAAAAGATGAAGGAGGCTTAGTCCATCATCACGCAGGCAACACGGCAGCGTGCAGGCAGACATGGTGCTGGAGAAGGAGCTGGGAGTTCTACACTCGATCCACAGGCAACAGGAGACTGTGTCACACTAGGTGAGCTGGGCTTGAGCTTCAGAGACCTCAAATCCCACCCACAGTAACCCACTTCCTCCAACAAAACCACACCTACTCCAGCAAGACCACGCCTCCTAACAGTGTCTTTCTCTGTGGGCTGAGCTTGCAAACACGTGGGTCTAGGGGGACCATTCCTCTTCAAAGCACCACACTAAGTGGTCTAATTCCACTACCCCTACAGCTAAAGGGCTGTCACAGCAAGTAGACCTGAGACCAGCCCTGAAGACAGCCCCTCTTCACACGGACAGACCCCGATGCTCTGGGGCTGTGTGTTACATTCAACCCAGACTTTCAGGACTTGAAGGCTGTTCCCTTTCTTATTCACTGTTATGTTTTCAGAGTCAGTATAGTGCTTTGTATACATCATACATGCAGTGGCGTACAAGACACGGAGTGAGGCATTGTATGCTTAAGCGAGAAACGTTTGAGGCAGTCAGGGGTAGCACTACAGAGGGTGAGGAGGCCAGCTAGTTTAATATATATTTTTTAAAATGACATATCCACCTCTAAGATTTTCTTTTTCTCAATTGAGTAAACACGCATGTTACGAGACAGTACTTTTCAAGGGTCAGGCTGCTTGCTAGACTACCCATAATCCGTGGTTGCCCATCTGACCTTACTTGTTTCTGTAGGACAGCCTCTTGAAATCATGATTAAAGGAGCCTGGAGTTGACGGCCCAGGCTTCTCAGAAGAGGCATTTCATCCTTGAAGTGGGATGCAAATGAGATGTAAGTAAATAAACACTTAGCAGTGGGCCTGTGGCAGGAGGCAGAGCAGCCAATCAGATGCCTGCCAGGAGCCTGGGAAGCATCCCCAGCTCAGAAGTTCAAGGCTGCGATTCTCCTCTAACAGTGGCCCCATTCACCCTAGATAACCCACACAGAACCTGTGTGGTCCTCCTAAGCCTTAGCAAAGGTGTCACATTTAATACGGTTTCCCCAAGCCGATTGTTGGACCACAAGTAACGAGCCACTGACCGAGGAAACACATGGTTTTAGCTGAATTCGCCAGGAGCGGCTAGCTGGTGGCCATCTTCTAGTGCCACACTCAGGAAACACAGACACATCCTTGTAGTGTATCATAGAGTATCGCATTTGTCAGTTACAGATGAGTCCAGAGCTCAGGAAAGGTCACGTGACTTGCCCACACCATTGACCCAATAAGCAGTCACAGTCCACAGAATCCAGAATCCCCCTCCTGGGACCCTCGGCTCTCAGGTTCTCCTTCTTACGCTACGGTGCCAATTGGAGGGAGATGGAAGATGTTTGTTATAAATTTCAATTTACTGAATCTTTCTACTTCCTTGTAGATGTGATGATCTTCTCCATCTGTTTAAACAATTGTGTGAGTCCCCACTTGCTGACCCAGCCCTACATACCCATGCTAGGCAGAAGTGTGGACGGGAGAGGTAATCTCTGCCAGGAATAAAGACGGGGTGGCAAGGTCAGGGAGGAGAAACCAGAGCTAACAAACTCCGTAGAAACTGCTTTGGTCGGCGGCATCCTGAAAGGAGGAGCGTGAGAGTGGAGAAAAACGCTCATTTGTAAATGAGATTAAGTACAGCCAGGAAGATGGGAGACTTAATTAAGTGGAGATAAAGGTCCTAGGCACTGCTGACCCCGGAGCTTTCCACTCCCCAAAGCCCCATTGCCTGGACTTGCAGTAGAAAGACTGTCATGAGTTATCAGACACTTACAATGGGACGAAGAGATAACGAGAGGGCAATGATACCATTGATCCTGCCTGGAGAAGGTCAGGAAGACTGTGGGGGCCTTTTGTACTAGAATGGTGAGCAATAAGGCAAGCAAGTAGGTTTCTTTGTCTGGACACCCTTCAGCGTCTGTGCTGGGGCTCGGCTTCAGGGTCTGTGCTGGGGCTCGGCTTCCACTCGGCCTCCTGAATCTGCTTTGAGGAGTAACTTCTCACACCCTGGCAGTTTTGTAAGATCAAGAGCCCTAGAGAGAGGCTGTCCAGAGTGAGTTCTCTCCCCGGGCATCATTTCAGACACCATGAGAAAGGATATCAGCACAAACAGGAACGCCACCCTAGATGGAGGTACCACTCGCAGCTCACAGATAAGGAAGCACAAAGGTTAATTTGACCTACGCATAAAGAAAGAAAACAGCAGTGTTGGGGGTTCACTGTGTGTATCCTCAACAACCAAGTAGCACAAACCGTGACAGCAAATATGTTCTCAGTGCCTACTCTATATCAGACAATTTTCTGAGTACTCCCTCCTGTGGTTGCAAGCACCACGGGCTTGAGAAGCAAATTCCTCTTACTGTAGCACTCGAAGTAGATCCACAAATGCAGAGCCTGGGCCACAGAAAAGCCACCCCATCTGAGGAACAGAGCAATGGTGGGGTGGATCCTCAGAAGACAACTTTCGAATCTGCAGCCGTGACCACCATGTCAGCTGCTCTTTACCAATGAATAAGGAACTTTTTCCGTCACCCAAAGTCTCTCCATGCCTAGATAGGAGATTAATGCCCTGAGCCATTCTATCCTCATGTGAGGGTCCTTAGGACACACTCATCTACACAGGAAAGGAGGAGAAATATTGACCTAGGTTTGTAAGCTAGAACACTACGTGCTGTCCCATGCACCTGCAGTTGTGGGCATCTCAAACCGGCTTTTAATTTCACCCCCTTTGCACGGCACACCTGTCCAGGGCTGCCAGAGCACCCAGCAGGAGTCTAATGTCCATACAACCTTGCCAAGTGAGGAGCCTGATGGAGGACCACTCTGGACTTTCTTTGTCATGGGTAAGCATGTGGGCATCGAGAGTCCTGGGGGTAGCTACTGAGCACGTGGCAGGAGAGCAAGGCCTCTGGGCATCAAGAAAAACTTCTAGGAAAGCAACCTCCTTGGCTCCATCTTAGAGATGGCAGAAGAATTGGCCAGAGGAAAAGAAGGGAACGTGTCCATCCATCAAGCAAGACCTTTACACGAGTGCATAGGACAAAGGGAATGGATGTGGATGCAGAGAAGGTGGCCAGAATCATCATGAAGCTTGAGAGGAGGAGGAGACATGACAGCTCCATGTTTATGAAGGCTTTAGAGAATTTGGACAATTATAGAAAGGGTGACGCAGACTCTAGGGCAGCATGGTACACCAGGTTCCGAGTCTGAGGATGAAGATCCGCAGAGAGCTGAGAAGCTGTGGAAACCATACAGATATGAGTGCTCCTATCATAGGGAATGTCAGGATCAGAGTGAATACAGCTGCCAGGGTGAGAAAGGTCCATGGTATTATCTTGATGTGCTGGTGTGGCTTAGTCGTGGTGCACAGATATTTGGTCAAACGCAACTCTGGTCATTGATATGAACGTGTTTGCAGAAGAGGCTGATACTTAAAATCGTTGAGCAGAGTAGAGAAGATTCCTTCCCACCATATGTTGAGCCTCACCTAGTTAAGGACACGCAGGCTTATCTCCCTTCCACCAGGTGAGCTGCTGCTCCTCACAACCTGAAGTACCCTCACACCTGAGCTCTGTTGATTTTGGTCTCACCAGTCTCTATGAGCACATGGGCCAGTTCTCCAGAACACGTGTCGTGGCTCTGCTCCCCATCTCTGGAGAGACTCGGCCAGGGCAGTACCAGGATGGTGAGCGTGTTTCCCCATGAGATGCTAGATGTGGAGGAGGGAGGGGTGCATCTGAAGCCTGGGACACTTGCTCCCTCAGCTGTTTGGACAGTCATTGTGTCTTTTTTCACCCTGAGGGGCAGCTCAGGAGGAGAGAGCCTGTGAAGATGAAGGTTGCTCCAACTTCCTCCTGTTGCTTGTCCTTACGAGAGCTTCGGGCTGTGGAATTTGCTAGTCTGCTTTATCAAGGTTAGACTAAGCACTCTAGGTGAAAGGGTAAAATTAAGGAATCAGAGTATCAGACACTTGGTTCCACACGGAATACTGTCTGCTCCCCAGGAGTACAGATAAATACATTTAAAGGTAAATGGAGAAGCAAGCCATTCCTTATTCAGTACCACGTATGCATTCTACAGGGAAATTCCACCAAAGTAATCCTGCTTCCAGCACTCTTCCCTAGAGACGTGCTTAATGCCAGAAGACTAAGCTTAAAGATGTGCAGCCAAGGCAGGTATGGTGTCTTCCTGAAAGCTCTGCTCAAGACGTTCCCTAGGTACTGTGATGTCATCAGCTTTGCCCTGGCCACCCCGACTCTTAAGTTTACAAAAATTTTCCATTCACTACTTGTACAAGAATTGATAACACCAGAATTCTTTGCAAATCTTATGCCTGTTAGCACAGAGGTGTCACATGGGCAGGTGTCCTTTATCTAGCTGTCACCCTTGAGATGTGACATTGTTCACGACACCATCGATAGAACACAAAAAAGAACTTTCCCTTTGCCGGCTGGCCCCATCTCTTTCCTCCCCACCCATATTTATATAGCATCTTTGCTTCCCATAGCGAAGAGCATATTTAGATTCAGATTTCTGGACCAAGTGTTTCTGCGTCAAAGTACCCTTGCTTGGTCTGGAATCTAAGAACCTGTGAAAAGAAGCCACCGTGTTGAAGAACCTGACTGACGGACTCCTTGTCTCGTACAGTTAGCGAGCTTCCGCCCCATCTTCTCTGCAGCTGGCTTTGCTTCTCCCTGGAAATGGGCTCAAGTGATGTAGTCATAACCATATCTCCTACTAACAGAGGAAAGGAAGTTAGTGATCCCATGGGAAAGGCATGCGTCTGTGTCATGTTTCTAGAAGCCACTTAGTTTCTGGTTTCCTCTTCCAATAATGACATCAACACACTCTTATGATGTTTATTGTTCCCAAGGATAAAGTAAAGAGGAGACAACTTTTCTAGCAGATGCCCAGTAATAAAAGTACCTGTCAGGAAAGATGACTCACTGTTTCCATCATCATTCTTAGAGCAGTTCGGAAAGCCTGGCAGTGGGCAACTGTCGGATGCTCCTTGGTGGCTACGAAATGAAAAATTTTAATTTGACCTCCCACTCTGGGTGGGTGACCTCCCACTCTGTGAGGATGATCTCCTACTGTGTGTGGATGACCTCCTACTGTGTGTGGATGACCTCCCACTCTGTGAGTATGATCTCCCACTGTGTGGATGATCTCCTA